>NC_081406.1:100010580-100364330 GCF_030272615.1 Cryptomeria japonica | reverse complement strand
CATTCAATAGATGATTCTCATGCTTAAAAAATATACATACTAAAAATACATATAAATTAGCTTAAATGAAGTAATCTCATGCTAGATATCAAAATATTCAAGTAATCAACCAAAATATAAAATAATGATAAACTAAATAAAAAAATAGTTAGAACAATTTTTTTTTAAATGCATAAATATTTGTAAAGTGCTTTGGAATACCTTTCTAATGTCACAAAAAATCGCAAAAAAGAGTTATGAAATCGAGAACTAAAAATAAAGATTTGACTTCGATACACAATAAATTACACCAATGAAAAAAATGTCTAATTTTTCTTTGCTCAAATTTAAATGTTTAGACAAATGACTTAATTTTTTGGATATTTTAGATGCAATGGTGAGATTTGTTTTGCTTTGAGATGCATCACTTGACTTCTTAAGGTTGAATCTCTTAAAAAATAGATAGATAATTGTAGATATAAAACTCTAAGACCATGTTGGTATTGGTTCTCCAACCCTATAACTCCCAAAGATCACTTGTAATCAACCACTTGTTATTAAAATAAAAAGAATTATTGTAATAGCTTGAGTTCTATTTATGCAATGAAAAAAATAATGAGTAATAAATTTCTTAATAAAAGTAATAAAAAAATCTTAAAGAAAATCTTGGGTGAAGATTAAATTAGATCATGACATGTATCTTAATCTTATGACTTGAGACAAAAAATGCATAACCTAAATAAGTTTAAGTATATTAATGCACAAAGAAACAATGATTAATTAATAATTACCTCTCTTCTCAAACAATTATTTTTGGGCTTATAAGCCTAAGGACCCGACATCCCTCTTAATTGCCAAATCCATATTTTTAATATAAAACAATAAAATTTAAATTTCAACATCATTAGCTAGTTTTTAGATGTTTTGTAATAAAAATTGACAAAACCACTCCCTAAATGATGAGCTACTTAATTTTATAAGGATATATTTATTTAATATTTCAAATAATTTAAAGTATTATTTTAATTAAATTAAAAATTTGGGTAATATTGACTTTCCTATTGAGATTTGAAATTAAAAAAATTATTATATGCTTCAGTCTATATGCATTCTTAAAATAATATTTTCAATTAATTTTATACAAATCATGTGATGTGCAATGCAATTCTCAAGACTAATCCACTTTTTTAAATATTAAATAAAAATACAATAAATATATAATTTGTAAAACTCACTCTTAATTATATTTCTATCAATTGATTTTTAAAAATACTTAACGTAACAAAAACATATGAGATCATTCAGTAGACATTATGTTGTATTTCAATAATAAAAATAGAAAAAAAATGTGTGCTTAAAATTTCACCTTCTCAGTTTTAACTATTTTAAAAAATCTTTAATAATTTAGAAACTAATTTAGAATATTATCTAATTCTTAAAATTATCATATTTTCAAATTTTAAGTATATATAAATCAAATTTAATTGACTTTAAAAAAAATTACTTTGACCTCCTTTTTGTCTCTCTTCTCCATACAATTATCCATGATAAGCTTCTTGATGATATGCTCTTTATTAGTGAGTTTAAATTGTATTTAAAGAACATAACTTTGGATCCATTCAAAGTCATGCATGTTCTATTCTTTATTGACTCTCTAGCTAATGCTTTTGATAGATACATTTTAATATTAGAATCAAGGTGTTATTTATTGATGCACAAAAAATAGATCAAGATTTACCATTAATGTAAAGAAGAATATTCAAATAAGACATCATAAGTTGTTTGAATATTTTTTTCTTATTACTCTTTATCTATTGTGCTTCTACATTGGAAAATAAACTCCTTTTAACTACAATTTGAAAAGTTACTATTTTGGTATATTTTTACAAGATTTGAAATTTGTCATTTTTGGTAATATTCATATCTACAAAAATTATTAATTGTTGAAATCTAACTTGAGCGACACTATTTATCAAATTGCTATGCTAATTACATGCATGACATAAAAGATAATTGAAAATTACAATTTAGAAAAAGCTTGAAAAAAAATTAAAACTATGATTTGAGGTCTTATATGGAGGAATTTGGCCTCATTGTCGAGATTTGGTTCAATCGAATAGATTCAATTAACATATTTTAAAATGCTTCTCCATGTAAAATTTCAGCCTAAACCAACACCTTGCATTATTTATTATTCATGTGTCCACAACTCTCGGTATTAGTTATTACATGCATTCATGAGGGAGGTGGAGTTAGCAATGATAATTACAAACTTATTTTTAAATAGATTTCTCTATAAATTGGAGACATGAAGTAATGGTTTTATGAGATTTTTTTATAGATAAACAAATGTTGACAAAGTGTTAGGAGAGCGAAAAGAGCATTCGTGTGTGGATGTATCTCATATTTGAAAATTAATACATACTTATTTTCTTTCTTGTATGGAATTTATTTTTGAAACAGTTTGTCCATGTAAATTCTATGTTGAAATGATTTAAACAAAATTTAGATTTGTATATACTCATAGAAGTTATTCTTACAATAATTTCAACTTTGTTTTCTCAATATTTTGTATTAGAGTGGAATATATTTCTATGATATGTTAAAAGTTTTTTTTATTGAAACATAATTTTTTACAATGTGGTTTTGTAAATTTGAGGAAATGATTATAAATCATGGTTTTTACTTTACATATGAATATTGAAAAATCCAATGGTACTAGATATGATATGTGGAAGTTGAAGATGAAGGATTAAAAAAAGAGGATCAATGGTTGCATATTTCACAAGAAAAGAAGTCATCTAATACGTGTATGCAAATTCATTAAAACTAGATAAGGCAACACAAAAAAATCATATGTTGTGTTGTAGATTCTATCATTTTGTACATTTTTTAGGATATTACTAATACAAATTGTGGAAGAGGATAGATGATATCTATCAAACCAAAAGTCTTATTAATAAATTATATCTCAAAAGGCAATTATACTCATTGAAAATAAAAGATGATAATTTTATTGAAAACTAATTGAAGATTTTTAATTTGATTTTAAATAAACTTACTTCTATAAATGTTAAGTTAGAAGAGAATGATAAATATATCTCATTACTTTTCTCTTAAATTATATACTTGAAACAAATCTAATCGTGATTTTTAGTAGTAGTGTGGAGTAAAAAATGGGCAATCTTATTGCCACTCTTGTTTTAAAGGAAATAAGAAAGAAATCCATGAATAAAAGCTCAAACAATGCTTTGTATGTATAAGGAAGGTCCAAAGAAAAAGCCAGCCTAAAGAAGATAAGAAGAAAGATATATCTAAGTGTCAAAAAAGATGTTCTCAAATGTCAAGGAAGAACAAAAAGTGTTGGAAATATAGCAAAACATGACATATAAAGAAGGGACACAAAACAAGAAAAAAGGTTCAAATTCCTCCACAAGAAGTCCTCTAGTGATGGTGATGATGAGGTTTTATTTATTTATGCTCACATCATAAGTGATGTTGCTTCAATATGATTTCACATTCTATGTATATACAATAGTATCAAGTGGATTGTTCATAAAGAAAAGTTAATCTTACGTTTCAATTATGAAAGAGTTAAAACCTTTGATAATCTTTTACATATTCAAGTCTTATGAGAAATTAAGAAAAAGATCACTACAAAAACCAAAAATATGGCTACTAATCATCTTTAAGGAATGAAGTCTGACTATAAAAACTTTACATAGAAAAATAAAATTATTAGAACCAAATGTAATATTCAAAGTGATATTTATTTAGCCAAAAACACCTATTTATTGTACTTGTAGTAAGCATGTTGATATATGATATACTTTGTACTAAAAACAAGATTAGTATGAAGCATAGAACATAAAATATGCATGATTGTAGTAGTAGCTATAAGCACAAAGAAAATAAAGACGTTGAGTCATTTTCCTGCTCACCCTATACGAGAAGATCACACTCCTAACCATGTGACATTTTTTGGGGATTTCTAAACAAAGAAATTTGTTCTGGTCAGGAAACAAGCCATGAAGGTTACACCCAATGTTCCACAAAGTTTCTTGGTTGAAGGATGGGGGGACGGGTTTCAGGGATGGGGGAACCAAGGGCCTAAATTTGGGGACAAGGGGATGGTTGCAAATCATTGTGGGGGGGGGGAGTGCTAATATAAAAATAGAGGTTTATTGAAATCTTTGAGGCAAAATATGCAATATAAAATCTCTATGAGTGCCCCTTGAAAGGCCAACTAGTTTTCATGAAGTTAAAGGTTGCAAGCAGTATGTAATGGTATGTGACATATAGCAAGCAACCCAACGGTGTCCCCACCGGAGGTGGTGAAGGTGGCAGAAGTGGTGGTGCTATAGGGGGACGTTTCCCCAAATCCCCAAGTCTCAGAAACGTCCCCCTACGGGGAACGTGGTTTTTTTTTGGGGGGGGGGATGTGTCCCCATGGAACACTAGTTACACCTAAAGTAGTGCAAAGTATAGAAACATCACTCTAAAATCTCATAGAGTTGGGATGAGTTACAATGGGCAAAACAAAAATTGATTTTTAAAACACAAAATAAGACAACTTATAAAATCACCCAATCCTCTGTAATCTCTTCAGCCATGAATAGAGGGAAAAACAGTGGTGAATGTATGACTAATTCTTTACCCTATGTTAAAAAAGAAAATTGATTACAAAGAGAACATTATGAGTGAATGTGACAATAAGCCATTTCTTCATTTTATGTCACGTGCTTTGAAAAATGGCATAGATGAGGAATTAAATCAAGATGTTTAATGTTTCTCCCATCGATTGTAAATTAGTACAACAAACTTCATTTGCTAAAGAGCTATATGGTTGAAAGCGTGACATTCTAGATAAACAAGTTGTATTGCTGATGACAGTTTGCTTTTTATCCAAAATTCTATGGAAGAGGTGGCTAATACTTTGGATACCTTGGACATATTTTGTACCATATCTAGTTCCAAATTGGTTATGCACAAGACATAATTTATTATGTCTCGTCCTCACCCCCGCCCACCATGGATTCCTTCTGAATGGACATAAATTAAGCATGACGTTGTTACTAGATATTTGGGCATTCCTTTTGGAGTGGGAATATCTATAAAAGACATGTGGAACTGGTTTATGAGCAAAATCAAGGCCAAACTTTTGAATTGAACTAATAGATTCCTATCTATGGCTGGTCGCATACAAGTGGCAAACAAGATCTTACTTTCTAGTCATGTTTATATTTCCTCATGTTGGCTTGGCTGCCTTCTGCTACAAGCAATTAACCCGGCTCATCGGGAGCTTTTTATGGGCTAAATGGGGAAACAAAAAAGGACTTCCCATTTCTTCTTGGCAGCATTGTATTCAACCTAAGGAAAAGGGTGGACTTGGAATCATCGATCTGTATACATAAGGAATCTGCCTAACTACTAAAAGGATAACCAGAGCAATGGATGGAGAGGCTCCTTGGAAGGAACTAATTAAATTTCACATTCAAATTGCTTTTGTTGGTCACACTTGGGGGAATGTTAGCTGGAAAGACAAGCTTCTTTTAGCTCATTTATTTAAAACTCGTGGCTTAGCACCATTTAATTCTATTTGGAAGGCGTGACAAATCACTTCTTCTAAACTTATTTGGTTTGATCAGTCTCTCAGCCATGGGCTAAGTTTTCCATATTCCTCTATTTGGAGGAATCGGCTGGTTCAACTGCATGGCAAACCACTAGGTACTTTTAATCGGTTCAAAGGAAAATGCCTATTTAAAAAGGTATTCAAGTGTTTCGAGATCTTTGGGACCCGTCTACCTTCCAATGGAAATCATGGCCTCTTCTTAAATCCCAATTACACCTAGCAGCCTCTGATAAACAACCAATTTTTGAAATTCAACAATTAGTCACCCCTGAATTCTGTAGTTTACTTTCCTTGGACTGTCATGCTAATTTTTTGACTGATTGGAGATGGCCCAATACTCACGGAGTTCGCTTCTTCCCCCTTTGTACAATTTACAAACAACACATTTTGCATATCACCATCTCACCTCGTCTCAGCAAGATATGGTAATGCTCTTTTCTTCGGTCTAAATGGAATAAGCTCAACCTTCAAATCTAGAAGTCCAAAGCTAATGCTCAATCTCAACTTTTAGCATGGAAAGTTCTCCATGCTAAACTGCCTATTGGTAACCGCCTTAAATTTGTCCACCCTCTGCCCACTTGTCCTTTTTGTTCCAAATTGGAATCTATAAAACATGCTTTTTGGCTCTGTACACATGCGAGAAGCTTATGGAATGCTTTGTTCACTGCCTTGCCTGCCTTATTTCCTCAAGCACGGTCTTGGAAATCAGCTCTCCTTGGTGTTGCTTCATCCTTCAACATTCTATCCTGGACTTGTAGACATGTGATTCTCAAATGTATTTGGAAGTTTCGTTGCAATGTTGTTTTCTCTAATACAATCATTCCCCTACAGATAGAACTTCATTTCATCTATGCTAATTTGTCTCTCCAATTAGAGGCACAACAAGCAAGTCGACATTTTTCACAAGATGACAATTTCCATGATCTTCTTCGACAGTTGCACGTAAGCATTGAGGGTAACAAAGATTCAATCATCAAGCATGCACCTTTGGTTGGAGTCTCTTAAAGATGAAGTTGCTGCTCTATGTGGAATTTTGATGGAAATACTCTTCTAGTGTGCTATTATCTTCAACCACAGTCCCTTTGTATTTTCAGCAACGCTGTATATGAGACTTGTTTTTTCAGCAGTGCTATATATGTATTCTCAATTGTAATATTGTTGTAGGTTTCTACAACCTTGTTAGGATTGTTGCAACTGCTTTTTAGCTGGTTACGTGGCAGTTGTTGTAGTTCATTTCTGGAAGTTTTTTCTACTATGTAATTCTTTTATTTGCTTCCTTCAATATAATAAAAAATAAAACAAGTTGTCATGTTTCTCTAACACATGAACTTGGCATTCTAAATAAGTAGCTTGACTATGAGCCCCTAGGCTTGCAATGGTTCCAATACTAGGAGTGTAATCTACCCAATTATTGTTTTGAGCTTATGATAATGAACAAGGTTATTTCCCCAATTTGAAATCTGATTAGGAAGCAATTGGCGATCAAGATTCAACTATGTAGAACCTGCTACTAGAATGCCTATGATGATTGTTGCCCTAGATGACTCAAAGAGTTTTGCCCATGGTGTAAAGGCTTTAAGATTGATCGAGTATAACCTAACAACATTCCATTAATAGATGGTGGTATCCCTTCTGGATTAGAATATCCTCCATTGGACCTAGAAGAAAGATGCATAAAAACAAAGTTGAGAAGATTACAAGATAATGGATAAGAGTGAAAATTTTGGGATTTGAAAAAAGTTACAATTGTGTGGAGCAATATTCTTTTAAATAAGAATATTAATGTTTATAAAAATTAGGAAATCTTTATTTTTAATCAACTTAAAAAATTTAAAACAACCTTGAAGAGGGCCCTTTTAAATTAAAAAACAAAGGGGGTTGTACTGCAAGGGAGCTAATGGTATTGGGTTCTCAACTGTGAGAGAGCTACACTCCTTTCAGAGGGGCCCAAATGAAAGGGGTAGTTCAACATCAAGGGTATGTCACCATCTATTTCAAGGTCATCAATACCCTTGATGTTGTTCAATGAGCCCATGCAATATTGGGTAGATGCTTTAGTAAAGGTTGATCAAGTCGACAATGCCTAGCTAGTCTTGTAGGATGATCAACCACATTAGGATTGAGACACAACTTGGACTCCCACAAGGGGTAGCAATGGGGAAATGCCACAACTTCTAAATTACAAAATATGTTGATTTCTTAAACTTTACAATAGATTTTATTCTGTATATTTTGCTAAGTATTGGGTAATAACTTTCATGTTTTTGATTAAAAAAGAAGCAAAACAAGGGTGTCGACCCTATTTACAAATAGCCTATAGGCAGAAAAAGAATGGCCACTTAATTGCTGGCCCAAAACAAACTTAGTCTAGATAGGCCATTAACAACAAGTCAAAACCACTGTTAAAAGTATGCCAAACCAATAACAACCCCAGAAGGACTTGACTCAATAATGAAGAGAAACACTCAAAACTCGATGCAAAGGAGTTTGGGGGAGGGGAGAGGACTTCCCTTTCCACCTATGACAAACAATAGTCCAAGCAATACTATAATTAGGGACATCAAAAGAAGGATCAAGCTGGGAGATCCCCTCAATATTACCATCTAGAGCAAGAGGTTGTTGTGAAACAACATCTAGAGTAGACTCACTTGGAGCAGATTGTTGTTGTAGAGCATGAGCAATAGGAGAGGAAGCCTCAAGGCCAAAGGAGGCCACAACAGGAGCGACCAGGGGGCCAACAGAGGCCACATCAACAGTCAAAGGCATAACTTCACCCGGGGAGGGGTCCTCATCTTGTGAGGAAACACCATCATCAATAGAAGCCATGACAGTCAAATGATTAGCAATAACATCGTTCCACCAAGTAGTAGAGCCTTTATGGCAAGAGAGAACAATTAGAAGCTAAAGGACCTGTTGAGAAGCATCTTCAAAAACAAAAGGGGAGGCCCCTATATATTCCAAAGATTGAGTCCATGGCTTATCCCCAACCATGAGAACCACATCTCCAGGGAGAGGCATGGAGATGCCAATGTTGATTAAAATGCGAGCAAAGGTAGAATGACCTATGGAGGGACGTGGCATCATCAACCTTCAAGAATCAACCAATAGTGTTACCAATGGCCTCATGACAAGAATACTCCTAGAAATGAAGGGGAAGGTTGGGTAGACGCACCCAAACTGGAAGCACATTGAGTGGTTTGGTAAGAGAGTTAAAAAAAGGTGTCTAGGGCTTGATCGAGAGAGAGTTAACTCCTCAAGCCCACAACTTACCCAATACCAAGACACGATCATCAGAAGAAGCAAAGGAAGCAATGAGAAAACCTTTAGCACAAGAGTAAAGCTCAATGCTACCAGCAACCACTTGGGCTTCCAAGAATCAATCACTCACCCAACAATGAAGGTCAGGAAGAGAAGGCCATAACCCAACAAATCTGCATACCAACCCACAACGTTGGTAAAAGCCAATGTTGTCAACCACATCTTGGCCACAAACCACCACAAGGGAAGTTTTGGCACAAGAAAAGGGACGAGGTATCCACTTGGGAGGATGAGTAGCAACATATCTAGCCACACGAGAAAAGATTTGCCCACCAACAACAAAAAATGGTCCAAGAGGGGGGACACCAACACCACGGGAAGCCCTACCACCATCCATAGCAACATCCGTCCCACCCACAGCTATAGGAGCCATTGAGGGCAGGCCCAAAGTCATAGTAACCCCAAGCAAACTAGGGCTAGGAGCAAAAGTGGCTACAACAGTCGTAGCGACTGCAACCTGCATAGAAGGCATAGGGGCCGTAAGGCATATAGACTCGACAGGAGCAAGGAAGACATCCACAACACACACAGTGGATGTATTGTTCGATAGAACAACTCCAGTTGAAAATCGTTGTGCGAGAGAGATATTAGGAGGCGCCATTCTATCACAATCAATGACTATCTTCGACGATAATAGCTTTCATGTTAAATGTTTAACAATTGGTGTTTCCAACTGTTATAGAATGGTGTGATCCTATTCTTTCTTCCATATGCAGCCATTTCTGGAACTGCTATTTATTTTATTTGTAATCACCTTTTATTTTTATTTGCTCCTACAATTTTTGTACAATTCGTACCTATATCTATAAAGTGATTGGCTGCGGCTAAACTAACTCCAAAAAATCACGATTTTTGCATAACACGAAGGTTAGTTGAAAATTACAGATCTTGATCGTGCTTGACAGAACTAGCTGCGTCTTTCATTTTTCGGAAAAGTGTATAACATGAAAGTTAATAAGCCGTTTTGAAACCAGATTAGCCGCATCCAAAAGCGATTATCTACTTTAGATAATGCCTATGAATAAAAGATACCAAAAACCTTTGATTAAGTGCTAGGTCTAATCACTGTCCTACTGTCCAACGGAATTGAAAGTAACATATACCATAGGGATTCTCTAACCAAGATGATTCGCACCAAGAAAAGTTGTTTCGTGCAGAAAGACTATGGGCATCTTTGCCCATAGTCACTAGCTCACAAAAGATGCCGGTAGTTACTAGCTCACTGTTGATCATAGTTATGCAATATGCTTGCAGCTCTGGCAAGATTCAATACCAATGTGGCTTATTTTTAAAAAAAGTGGAGAACAGTTATGGCTATATTTAATTACAGCAACAACTAATCATAAATTTCTCATCAAAACCACAAACATTATAATCGAGACAAAGTCATTTTCAACTGAATGTAAAGGCTTTCAAGTTTAAGCAAAATGCCTTTTTTTTAACATTCAGGAAAAAAAAAAAGAATTTCCCTTAAAATGTAATAACAGACTTTTACCTAGAGTCTGGAATTTTTTTTTTTTTTTTTTTTTCTTGGATGGAGCAAATTTAAAAAACAGTTTACAATAACAATTACATATAGCAACAGAATTGCTGAAAAAGACAGCAGCAATAAGAGTAGTCTCCTGAAAGGAAAACAACTAACAACAGTTAAGCAGAATGATAATCAGGGGAATAAACTCCCCCTCGCCACCAACAAGCCACGGCACCAGAAGCCTCAAGTTTGGAGAAACTAGTCTTAGGCACTCCAAAAGGAACTCAAAAAGGAGTGTGAAGCTACAGCAAGAGCGACCATCTCAGGCACTCCAAAAGGAGCACAAAAAGGAGTGTGGAACTACAGAGAGAGTAATCAGAACAACACCATAGATCAAGTGCATAAAGTAGAGCTGACAGAGAACTCAACCACCGTGGGATACTATCAAGTTATACAAATTGTTGAAGAAGCCTGGAGAGTGTGATATGCATTGAGGTGTGCTTTCCTTGAGTTGAGAGTGAAGACCTTCGCCTGCAGCTTGATAGCATTATTGGTGCCCTCTTCTATTGAATAGATTATAAACTTCATTTGGGTTAGAACAGTGGAACAAATGGTAAGAATTCAATCTCACTGGGAGAAAAGGAATGAGACAAAGCAGCCAGACATCTAAATTTCCAAATGCATTTGATAATAGTAAGATGGCATGAACTAGAGATATATTGTAAAAGCTGATAGGAACAAGAAGAGCAGCCTTGCAGGACCAAGTGAAGTGAAACAGGCAGGTCTGGAGGAAAAAGAAAATGTTGTCCATAATAATTCAGCATGGCGACAAAACCAGAAGCAATGTTTGAAGGATTCAAATGTACCACAAAAGGGACAACAGGGGACAACAGGGAGGGGGACAGAGGTTTTACAAAGCTTTTGACAAGAATGGCTTGTATAAAATTTTCAATGTTAAGATTTGTATAAGTTTTTTTTTTATCAGATATTTTTTCAACAACTTTTATGTAACTATTATTTGCTTATCAAAAAAAAAATGTTTGTTAAGAGGACTATTGATGTATTTTTTTTTCTTTTTGGCTTGCTATAAATGACCTACCTTGCTTATGGTCTTAGGTTTTGTCTAGTTTTCTATATAGAATGTAAACAAATAAATGATAAAAAAATGACAAGAGCCATGAGAATAAACAAGATTCCTAGAGTATGATAAGCCATATAAGCATCAGGAACACAATTCTTAAAAATTATAAAACAAGCTATATACCCATTTAGAAAATCCAAAATAATGAAATCGTTAAAGAAATTATAAGATTTAAGAGCAGAAAGATGTGGAGTTCTTTTGAAGAATTCCTTTTTGGTCGTAAATTCACATAGCGCATTTAAGTGCTCTTTACTCCTTACAAACATTGAGTGTGATAACAGTCCCAGAAAAACAACCTTAGGGTTTGCAAAGAGAACCAGAGACGTCAAAAAGAAACCATAGAAGAATAACAGTGGACAAACCAGAAAAACAGAGTTTCTATTCTCTCTTAACCCATAGTCCGTATTGCCCTGCCCCAATAGCAAACTACCCACAAATATTTGCAAATTCTCGGTTTTACGCATTATTTTTCTCAAGGCACTTGATGCTAAAACCCTAAAAAATACATGTTACTGGGATGATTGACGCCATATATCTTCCAACAACAGAAAACAACTGTACTACTCTGAGAGACTAAAAATGATCAAACCCAGGATAACAAATGACTTCATGAAAACATCATTTTAACTTCTAGAATCTGCTAACTAAACTTATGTATAACAGAAACACGAGTGTTTTGAATTTACAGTTACACACCAAGATTATGGTATTTTAGGCCAAGTCATAAACGCCCAAGCTGAGGTAAGAGATGAGTGGTGAAGGCAATAGGTATAGGAGGTATTGGAAAAACTCATTAAACCTTCGATTACCAGAGTTTGTCCAATACCCCTATACCAAAAGTCTTCTTTCCACAACACATCTGTTACCAACAGCTCACAAGATTCTTCGCACACATCTTTTAAGCTTACCACAGCTAACCTATTTGCATCTCGACGATCATACCAGCCACATACAAATCCAACGAAAACTACACAATGCAGAAAAGAGGCCTGGTTTGCCTATTTATAATGTTTTAATTCAGTTCTATGTAAGAATCATGTAAGAATCATGTAAGTTCCATGTAAGTTCTGTGCGAGTATCATGTAAGTTACATGAAGTTCTAAGTTCTGTGTGAGTACCATGTAAGTTGTGTGTGAGTATCATGTAAGTTACATGTAAGTTCCATGTGAGTTCTTATAACTATAGGGGGCTAATGGGGTGCAGGCTTTAAGGGGGATGGGAGATGATAACTCAGTTTCATCATTTAACAAAATAAGATTGACTGTTAATATATATATAAACATTAAATCTTTATATATATATAAAGTCAGGAAAAGGTCTAAGTAAAGTTTGATTAATTAGTGTCTATTTTTTCAAATATGAATGAATGTTAATAGATATTTAATAGTGATATGGCATGAATAGCTAGTTTAAAATTTATCTATTATTGATATGAAATTTGTCCAACTTGCAAATACATTTGACCATATTCCAAATATAAGTGTTCCACTATTCAAGCGTTTGAACAACTTCTTATTCCACAATGCCCAGCTACTCCAGATAAACTTTGCAATCACCAAAACATTATTCTCAAGGTCACCATTAACAATTATTATATAATATAACAAGATTTAAAAAACATTATAAACAATGACATTGGATTCATAATGGTACATGCTATTTAATTCATGTCTTCTAAATATTCAAATCTATCTCAATTTAAATATTTTTTCACCTCATATCAAAAATGTTGAATTCATAATGGTAAATGCTATTTATTTCATGGGTTCTAACTATTCAAATCCATCTCAATTTAAATATTTTTATAACAGCTCTCAAATCAAACTTGTAGATATTACTAAGCAAAGATTTCAAATCATATCAATCATAAATACTATTGTCAGCTCCCTTCAAACATCCATACAAAAGCTCTCAAATCAAAATGATACTTAGTATTCAAATAAGCTTTCATATCACTTCTATCATTAATTAATGGTAGAAGTGAAATAAAATATGAATTCAATATCACATATCATTAAGTATGTTCTATTGTTGGGTAAAGGTTTTTGAAATCTGAAATATTCAGCACATATCATTATCAAGTCTATGGTGCCATTTATGGTGCCATTTATGATTCATATAGAAGAATAAACATAAATATTTACAACATCAAGCCACATTAATACACTATCATAGTCCACACCAACATCAGACCCTCCCTTGTATATATAGAATACCATAGAGTTTTCCAATTGTGTTGTGAACCATAAAACATGCTCATTATGTTGCATGCATTAAATATATCAATCATAAACATATAAGCAAATATCACTATTTGCAATATATATTTATATATTTCTTTCACTTCATTCAATGTAGATGAAGAACAAAGCCCAAGTTAGAACTAGATGAAGTGTAAGAGATTATAGACAAAAATACCTTTGCACAAGAGAGGTGTTAGGCTAGCAGTACTAGAAGAGGACGAAATTATTATATATAAATATATAATCCTTAACTAATATATACATAACTGGTATATTTTTATTGTAATGGGGTTTGAAGTTGTATACCTATAGCCCTTAATGTTGACATCAAGCTTATAAATAGATAAATATATGTTTGTATATGTACGTATATATGTATGTGTACGTATATATGTACACATAGTTGAACTACTCGCCATTAGCAAAAACTTGCCAAGGCCTTAAAAAAAAACTCGGCCAGTACTCGACAACTTAAAAAATTGCTTAAATTTAATTAGAAATACATTTTTTTTTGCAAAATTCAATGAGAAGATGTATCCAATGAGTCAATAAATGAGAACACAAAAGAAACAAGCTGATGGCTGGAAGCAAAATACTAAATAGTTTTTGTAAAACTAAAAGTAAATACATCATTACAATTACACCTTCCTCTTCCTAACTCTAGTAAAAACTAGGGGAGAGTTATAACTAGAGGGTCTAGTCCTAGAAGTTTGGCGTGGGCATGACTGTGCCTCCTCGCTCGGTATGTCTGGCTCAGACTGTGGATCGTCCTCTATCTTGGATGAAGCTATGTCTCTACCTGCTCCTGGCATTGGCAATGACTCCTCATCCTCCTCATCTTCCTCAATGTCATCTAGTGTGAAACCAAATGCACCCCCCTCCTCCTCCATAGCCTGCCTCTCCAAATCAGTGATGTCATCCTCTGTAAACAATGGAGGCTGCTCTTGTGATGTCCAATCACAGTAAGGATCTATATCATCCAAGTCAATTGGACCAGCTGGTGCTTCCTCTACCTTCCTTATGCGCAACCGAAGATTATATTGCGCAAAGACAAGGTCATTGAGGCGTTTTTGCGCTAACTTGCTCCTCTTCTTCATGTGGATGGGTTCAAACAAGCTCCAATTGCCCTCACAACTGGATGAACTACAAAACTGACATAAGATTCTGAGGGCAAATTTTTTGAAAAGTTAGAAAGAAAAGAGAAAAGCGAAAACATAACTTATCAATCACTTTAGACCCCAAAATCCAAATGGCAAATGTTATACCTAGGGATTGAGTGGTTCTTCCTCTCCTGGCCAACTCTGAAGAGAATAGCTTACCCCTTGCTTCCTCATAATTTTGGAGTTCGGCCACAACGAGGTCTCTCACCTCAACCTCGGGTATCATCCTCTGAATGCATGTAGTGAAGCCCTCCATGATCCCTCCATTAGGATCTGAGTGAGAACCTCCGAACTTAAAACGAGGTTTAAGGAAGTACCCTGCTGCATGAATGGGTTGGTGGAGCTGATTGTTCCACCTCTTATCAATAATTTTCCAAATGGGATCAAATTTGAGTCTACCCCCCTTGCAGTAATTTTTGTAGACTCTTTGGCCCTATCCATGGCCTCATAAATATACCACCTCTTATCCATGGGTTGGTGGAGCTGATTGTTCCACCTCTTATCAATAATTTTCCAAATGGGATCAAATTTGAGTCTACCCCCCTTGCAGTAATTTTTGTAGACTCTTTGGCCCCATCCATGGCCTCATAAATATACCCCATTGGGGTTTTATCCCCATCTACCAAGCGGAGAACTCTAACCAAGGGCTCTGACACCTACAATTGAAAACTACAAATTACAAAAAAATTAATAATGAGAGACTTGAATCAAGAATAATTAAAAATTCAAGTTTTGAAGTTACCTTCACAATCTCTGTAGCCTTTTGTGCAAAAAGGTTGTCGAAGACTATGCATGCGATACCCTCTCCTTCAGCCTTCTTTGAATAAGGTGAGTCTAGCCATGCTTGACTCACAAACATTTGTTTCAAAGAAGTCAATGCACCAAGAATGCTTTGCAACGTCAAGAAAATCGTTGCAAACCTTGTGGCACCGGCTCCAATCAAATCTCTCGCTTGGATGTGCTCTCTCATCAAATGTAGAACCCAAAGGTGATTGTAAATATATTTCGTGATCCTCCTTGCATCTTCCACAACCGGAGTCACCCAATCAAGTTTTCCTATGTCCTCCAAAAGAAGGTCAAGGACATGTGCTGCACAAGGTGTCCAAAAAAGAGTGGGGTGACTATCTTGGAGGATTCTACCTGCTGCCACATATACTGCTGAATTATCTATGATTATTTGCACCACATTCTCTACTCCCACCTCCATGACAATGTGCTCCAACATTCAAGCCAATGTTTTTGCATTTTTCACCTTATTGGAAGCATCAACCAATTTCAAGAACACCACATTGTCCTTGCAAGCAACCAAAAAATTAATAATGGTGCGGTTTTTGCCATCTGTCCATCCATCAGAAAGAATGGTGCAGCCATATTTTCTCCATTCATTTATTTGGTCCTCCACCACTTCTTTTGCCCTATCAATTGCTTTTGTGAGCAACCTACAAGAACAAAGTGAAATTAGGTATTAGTGCACAATTTTGATTTAATAAACAAGAAAAACAATTAAAAATGAAATCAAGTGGACTATTTACTAACCTCCCACCCAAATCCCTGCGAGAAGGGGCCTTGTACCCTTTTCCTGAAATTGTCATTGCAGTCACCAAATTTAGCCAATAAGGATTGTCTGCCACATTGAATGGGATGTTGTCGAAGTACCAAAAATCAACACATGCAATGTTTGTTTTCTCATGTGCCTCCCTATTCCATCCAGTGGCCTCTAATGATGGTTGTGCTCTAGGTGTGTTCCTGGGCACAAAATAACTACCTATAGACTATGTCCCTGATGGTGATACAACCAGTACTCTACGACGAGGGCCCACTATGCCTAAAGTGCTTCTTCTTCTTCTTCTTCAATGTCAATTGAAGCACCTTGAGATTCAGCTATGGCTGCTCTCATGGCTAGTTTTGCTCTCTCCCTTTGCAATTTCTTCTCTTCCCCAACTAAAAGTAAGGCATTAATGTCTCTTTTTATTTCTTCGATGGCCCCAGGACATACTCTAGCATCATGCTTCTCGATGCCTGCAAGAAGGTATTTGAGACAGTTTATGCCTCCATGAATTACTTTTTCACATTTAATGCAAATCATCGACCTAGGGTCCGGTCCTTCATAGGCATACCTCTAAGCCCTATCTCTAGCACCTTTATGACGGTTGACTACATATCCAAATGGGCATGGTTCTAGTGGCCAATTATACCCTGAATTTGCCATACTGAATTAATGGTTAACTGTCAACCTACACAAAATGAAAGAAAAAGTTAATATTCTAGTTTAACAATTTAGCAAACTATCTAAATTGGTTTAAAAAATTTTAGACATCATTCAAAGTTAAAAAAATAAAAAAAACTATTAGGGTTTGGTTTTTTTATGAAAAAATAGAGATTCTTCAAAAAAATAGTGAAATATTCAACAAAACTTGTCAAAAATAGTGTTAAATCTTGTTCGAATCACTCAAAAACATTGACTACTTGGGAATGATATTCTATTCGTCTAAATGCAGCAAAAAATAAATAAATGTTTTAAAAAAATAGCAAAAAAATTAGAAACATGTACTTGGGAATCTGATTTTTCTTCAAAAACTACCTCAAATCCACTTCAAATCAATGGAAACTAGTTTTTTCTCCCCTCTAAGAAAAATAGAACACAAGAAATGATCAAATAAAACCTATTTCTGCCATTTTTTGCACTTAAACGCCGGCGGCTGAGTTTTGAATACAGACTCGCCGAGTTTTTGGCGTGAGGAAAAGTCATAAAAACTCGCGAGCCATAAAAACTTGTGAGTTTTTTACTACTGTCCGAGTTTCCGGCGAGTAGTTCATCTATGTATGTTCATATGCATACATACATATATATATGTGTGTGTGTGTGTGTGTGTGTGTGTGTGTGTGTGTTTATATATATATGTATATATAAACATACGTATGTATATACATACATGCATCAATTTATTTATTTATAAGCTTGATGTCAACTAGTAAAAATTATATACAACTTCAAATCCCATTACAATAAAAATATACCAGTTATATATTTATGACTTGAAACAACATTATAATAAAAATATTTATAACCATTTTTGCAAACTAATCAACTCACCCACACACTAGATGCCATAAAACCATTCATTAATATAAATTTATAAAACCCTTAACTAATTTTGACGAATCTCCAATGAAGAGGAAAAAGAGAAGATTATGGCGTTATAAAGGTGTTTTTCTATCATTTGAACAAGCATTAAATTTCAAAGTAGAGGAGTCGATGATATTCACACATATTGGAGCCTCAATATTGATGTGAACGTTTCTACCAAGTAAATATTTAGTTGCTTCCACACCCTGGTTTTCCAAACTTTTATGTTTTTTCACTAAGTATCTCTACAAACTTATTTTATCCCATCATCAACTCAAGTAGAATTTGAATGGAAAAATTGAAATATACATACCAAGGTTTTGAAAGTGGGTTAGTATTAAAGGATTCTTTATTGAAGTTGGGGGATAGCCAACTAGGGCACATTAACTTAAAAGAGTTCTGGTTATATATGTCAAAAGACCCTAAATTAGGAATAACGAAAATCTACCTTTCAAAGTGGGTTAGCTCATGTTTGTGGTCTCCCAACTATTTTTTGAGAGGATGACTTGGTATTAGTTTGTGTTAAATATTACAAGCTCGATGAAAGATAGATAAGAAGTGCAAGGAAAGCTTATAAGTGACATTATAGGTGATGAGGATTTGGGATCTAACTCTTGAGGTGTGTTCGCTTAAATGTTAATGTTCCACAATCTTTCTAAATCTCTTTAGATGAGACTTCTACCTGTGGCATGGCTAAGGGATGTGGGCATTGAAACTGAACCGATGTTGATAAATTATTTATTTTTTGAAGTATCCTCTCAACCAGTGTTGAAATATATACTTTGAGATATAACAGATTGGGTTGTCAAAGTGGATTTGTATGGTGCACAAATATATGAATAAAATGGAGCTTGTTGAAAAGATGTTATGGACCTTCAAGCAAATACAAATGGATGTTGTAAAACTAAATTTTACAAACTTTACCAACATTCTCTTTGTGCATGCCCAAATGAATGCTAGGAAATAGTGTAAGAAATTCATCAAATAATGAAGACGTGAATTTTTATCATATATTGTAATTTCAGATGCATGACTATATGTAGTCGGCATAAAATGCCTATTGTTATGTTTGATAATATTAGTTATTTGCTAATGTATTAATTGTTTGTATTAAGTGGGTTGTCACTCTCGAGTAGTTATAAGCGTTGGCTGGTTGACGATTTTGCTCCTTTTGGCAACCATAAAGTCCTTTAAATATGTTGTGTACATCAAGGAAGGGAGTCAAATAGCGTCAGATCAACTGTAATCCTTGGCCGACCATCTATGGTCTTCTTCTCTTTAGTAACAATTTCATGTGTGAATAAAGATATATTTTACTCTTCCTGTATTTAATTTATTAGATATAGCAATAAACATTTGGCCTCGTTGCCTTAAAAGAAATTGGGTTAGATTTGAGTGATTCATGCCCTTATATTCCAATAAGGTGAGAAGAGGCCACAGGATGGTCAAGACCAAGTGATCTTTAAGGATTGTAAAACAAAGAGAACAAAGAAGAAGATTACGAGAAACGTCTGAGGAAGATCTAGTCAGACAATTAAACAATATGTTCGTACAATCAACGTCGGACGAGGAGTACGAGGAGGGAAATCCTAAACTCATAGACATATTCCGTTGTCTATCCATCTCAAGGGAATAGAGTATTCAAGGATCCCAGACCCCCAGATGGAGGGAGCATAGCAACGAGTCAAAGCCTAGAAGTACCCAGAGTGTTGGGGATGCTAGAGGTGGACTTGTAGAGGAGGCGTGCGTGGCCAAGAGTGCAAGGAAAGCACCAGAATGTAGCAATTAAAAAAATCCACCTAGGTTCAACACACAAGGGAGCAAGCAAGCAAAGATAGTGACTCCTTCGGCAAGTCCGAATGTGGATTGATAGAAACTGTTGAAGTTCACGAGGAATGGATTAGAGGATCCTACAAGACATTGCAAGACGTACGAGACCATCTAGATATCAAGCGGTCAAGAGGACAAATATTATTGGTTGAGAGAGTTTCCAACAACGCTATGGGGTGTAGCCATCAAATGGTTCACAAAACTTGATGCTTCATCCATAATCTCTTAGGATGTGTTGAAGAGGGCGTTCGAGGCTAAGTTTAAATTGCTACAAGACGACAATGAGATCATTGCTGAAATTTACAACACCAAACAAGGGAAACATGAGAAGATACGAGCATACAATCGTAGGATCAAGTAGTTGCTCGACAAGATGGAGAACTAGCTAGTCAATAGGTTGAAGAAGAGGTAGTTCATTGAGGGATTGATCTCTTCACCAAGAAAGAAAATAAAAGTGGTACCTCTATCATCGTACGCCAATGTGTATAATTGGGCAATGGACATTGATAGTGAATCCAAAACATCCTCTCGAGAAAAAAGGAAGACTGACAATGACGAGAGGACCAAGGGTAGCAGCAATGAAGAATCCAAAACGGGTTAGGCCCTATGACGAGATATGATGAGAATGATGAAAGAATTGAAGGTAGAGAATGGAAGCAATAAAGAACCTAATGAACTATGGTGTACTGAGTGCAAAATTTAGGGGCACACAAAAGGTAATTTTCCTAGAAATATTGTTTTGTGAGATTTGCCAAGTGTTGGGTCATTTAATCAAGGAGTGCCCATACAATTTGAAGACGAGAAGTACACAAGTACTCTTCATAAAGGTGGAGTCCACTCTATTGAAACCACAAAATGCATCGTCAGGCGGTTATCAAAACTAACGATGGTAAAAAAAAATACAATACGACTTCAAAGGATGTCATATCATACAATGCCGACAATGTAGTGAATGGGGACACTTTGCGAGAGACTGCCAGAATAGAAAGACAACATAGAATTATTGTGCAAATGGTGTGGACCAAGGAATCATGAAGACATTGACTGCCCAAAGCAAAAGGGTATTATGTTGGACATGGCAAAACAAGATGAGGCAATTTGGCAATCACAAGAGCATATATGAAGAAGGCAATGTACTTGGACCCTTGTATGGAGAAGGAATGACTTCGAGAAGCTAGAGCAGTGTTGGCAAAGGAACGGATAACTTCCAATGGAACTGCAAGTATGCAGTTGCAAGAGTTAGAGAAGAACATAGTTCAGCAAGTGCTGCAGACGACCATACCCATCAAGTTGACAGACCTTCACATTATGTCGCAATTGAGAGTGGCAATTACCAACACAGTCAGTGACGACACACTTAGCCAAAAAAAATGTAAACCATAAGAGGAACCAACAAGGAAACCACAACGTGAAGGAAATGAGGCCAGGGATCCAATGTTGCTGACAATGAGCATTAGAAGGAAGTTGACCGTCGTCGAGATGGAAATAATGGGGAAGAAGTTGACAAACGCCATTGTCAATGGAGGCTCAAAAGTAAACATACTACCAGAAGATACTTAGAAATGCCTTGGAAGACAAACGCTCTAACCGCCAACCTTCCACTTGATAGGTGTTGACCAACATGGCACTGAGTCGTTGGCAACATTGATGGCACAAAAAGTAATGATTAGGACACAACATTTTTTCTTGGACTTCATAGTTATCCTGTTGCAGAAGAAGGCGTACGATGCACCCTTGGGAGGGGATGATTGATTATTGCCAAGGCGAATCATAAGTGAAAGTGAAACACACTATTGATCAAGAGTGACAGGAGGAAGTATGTCATCGACGTAAGGAATCAAGCAGTGAGTGAAGAACTGGCATCCTCCAGCTCAAAGTCTAAGGGTGGAGATTTAAGGACGAAGGATAGAAAACAATGGAACCTAATAACGAAGGGGTGCTCAGACTAGAAGATTGCTCTAAAGGTGAGACGAGTTCCCTAGTTGGACTATTCCACTAGCGAATGGAGGACTACGAGATATTTTTGCCAATGTGTAATTTTCTTGAAGTTACAACACTTGGTGAAGAGGAGGAATTTATGAAAGTGTGCAAAGTTATGAACAATACATTTGACAATATGGAGATGGAAAATGGAAGGAAAAAGAAAAGGGAATTGAAGAAAATTAAACATTAAAAAGGCAAAATATGGAGTTGGCCAATGAGAAATTTTTTTAAAATGGGAGTATTAAGTTGGTACGACACAAAATACTCAATGCAAGACCTCCAAGAAATTTTATAGTATGAAATCTAAGTATTAATTTCATTCGAAAGCATTTGGTAGAGTCCATCGAACAATCTTGGTACCACACCTTAAGAGATTGGCAACTACATTCTGGGGTACGACATAGTGTACAACATTCCCAAAACCACACTTCATACAACAAGGATCCAAGACCGTATGCCAAAAACTCAAACACCCTTGCCACTTTGTACGGAGGAAGGGACATCAGCACACAACAAAACATTACACCATATGAGGAGCAGATTGGAAGGCTATACAACAAGAAGAGAAGTAAACCATACACGGAAACGAGGAAGTCATAGGAACAAGGACAAGTTGAGACCAAACCATATGCTAAAAGGATCGAGCAACTTGTCAAACTTCCCAACCCATATAGAGGGAAAGAGAAGTCTGAATTGATAAAGAAAGTGTCAAACACCCCGTATGTAAGGAAGCCATACGGGAGAAGGGCATTGTACGAAGGGATGACACCATATATGAGGAAAAACATGTAGTACGACAAGAACACTAATCTGTTGTACGAACACAAACACTAGCATACCCAAGTTGTACATGGGACCAAACGAGTTGTACCTACATCCAATCAAACCGTATGTGAGGCAAAGGGGATCATATGGAGAGCAAAGGAGACCATACAGGACTAGAATAAGGCCATTTGGGAGGACCAAACCATACGTAAGTTGTAACAATCTATGCGCGGTTTGTTTCATACTATATGTGATTTGTATCAGACTGTACGTCATGTGTATCAAACCATACATGAGGTGAGGGGAGTCGTACATGGTCAGGCCATATGGGGAGGGCAACGAAAGCAAGTAGCCATACAGGACAAAGGGGCCAATCTCAGAGGCAACACCTTATCAAGTCGTACGGTCAAGGGGGAATTACGAGAGACGAGGGGAAGGTAGAAAAAAACAGAGCAACTTCTAGTATGGCCATCAATTCTAAAGTGGAGAGTACAACTTTGTCAGAATTTTGACTTCATATGTTGGTTAAACACTGCAAAATCTCCATTTTGTGGCTTCATCAGCATTGCTTCCTACGTCTTAAAAAATTGAAAAATTGATGTGCGTCGTGGAGTTCCATGTGGTTTTGAAAGTCAAAAATTGGTGTTGGTGAAGGGGGCTCTGCCCCTCGACCCCACAAGGGGCACTGCCCCTTGTCCCTATTGGGGGCGTTGCCCCCAAATCCCATTTGATTTGGCAAGTACACTACAAGTTGGGGTTGTCTAGTATAAGTCAATGTCTATACTCTTGTCATTAGTTTTCTTGAATATTAATTGATCTATACTTGTCGTTTGGAAGATGACTTTTTTTACTTTTGGGGGGGATGATGTAGTCGACATAAAATACCCATTATGTTTGATAATATTGGTTATCCACCAATGTATTAATTGTTTGTATTAAGTGGTTTGTCACTCTTGGGTAGTTATAAGTGTCGGTTGGTTGACGATTGTGTTCCTCTTGGCAACCGTCAGGTCCTTTAAATATGTTGTGTATGTCAAGGAAGGGAGTAGAATAGAGTTGGATCAATTGTAATCCTTGGCCGACCATCTTTGGTATTCTTCTCTTCTATAATAATTTCATGTTCGAATAAAGGTATATTTTACTCTTGTATCTGGTATGCATTGTTTTTTATTAGATAAGCATGGTTTTGAAAGGACCTTGAATCCTTTTACAAAAAGATAGGAGTGAAAAGCAATGTAGGACAACGCAAATACATCTCAAAAAAAAGCAACAAAACTATCACAAAACAACAGAACAACCAACCAACAACACCACCAAACAACAACAAAAAAGGCCATAAGATTGAAATTAAGGAGGTTTAAAGAAGTGATTCAGGGATTTTTTATTGGTAATCTCACTGTTTTCAATGTTCTGTTGATTTGAATCTCCTAGGCATCTTTTCTAGTAATGATTCTTTTGCATATTCACAACTTGAGGAGGAGAAATCTCCCTTTTGTCCACCATCTGATCAATCTCTCTAGAAGTAGAGGAATGCATGAGACTAGTCTCCTCAAGGTTACCTTGCTTTGCTGATGCAAATCCTCCAAAACAATTTTCTTGTAATCCTTTGAATAACCTCATCCGCAACTTTAGGAGGAAAGATCTCCATTCTATCAACCATTTGATCAATCTTTCTAGGAGAGGACAACAAACTAGATTGGTCCTTTCTCCTCCAAAAAAACCAAACATTCATGTTTTTCATGTAGGCCTTGTGAGAATGACACACATGTCTAAATATTGGTAAACAATCGAAGAATTTTCATAAAGAATTTCTTCAGCCCATTTACCCAACATAAGAAAGGGTAATATGAGAAGGAAGCACTAGATTCTTTTCTATACAAGCACACTAAATCTTGCATGCAACAACCATTTTTTAAACTTGGTGACAGGGTCAATAACAAAATCTTCCCAAGGAATTCGCCATATACATGAAAATATTTTCATGCCAGAATTCAAGAGGCGAACACGATAAACGAACCCACACCAAAAATAATAAATTAGTGTGAGGGTTGAAACCAGGGGTCCATTTTGACAACCAAAGGCCATTTAGGCCCAGGAATCAGGGTCCCTCAATAAGAATCCTTAAACAATCCTTAATATCAGAAAAGGAGAAACATTGTTGTTACCATCATTGTTGTTACCTTAACATGTCCTTGTAGCTTCCAAACAAGTAATCTATCTTCTAGCAATATCAATATGAGGAGTATCACCACAAAACCTAGAAACAAGCGAGCATCTCAATCAATCTAATTCCAACAATGAATCGGGAATATCCACTTCAAGCACATGCCTAGAAGGAGAACAAACTGTCGAAGGAGGCAAAGGAGGCTCATCCATTTTCAACCTAGAACCCTGAGGAGAAACATGGCTCTCATTTTGAACATTACCATCACTACAACCAGCCTCAGAATCCATTGCAAGATCATGAACATAAATGAACTCCAAGCCAAAACCAAGCAAAACCCCACGAGAAGTAGAGTCTTCGGAGAGGCTGACATCCGTCTCATCTCCAACCTTTGCACTTGTGCAAGGGCCAACAAAACCATTACTAACAATAGTGTCGATGTGTGTTTTATGCACGATCAAACACGAAATAAAGTATTGAATACTAAATCCTCTCTTGAGTAAGGACTTCTCAAATGCTGAACACAAAAGGACCACTTGAGACGACTCCAAGGTTTACAACGTCAAGTCTTGACGTGTTGGATAACTTCAATGGTTTGATGTGTTTGCTCTTCCTCCAAGGGGAATTATATAATTGTTCTTGAAGAGATGAAAATATTTAACACAAGGAATGTTGTTTTTACGAATGATGTTGCAATGTGCTCTTTCCTACTACTACTAATGATCACTTGATAAAAATAATGCAAAAAGAGGTAAGGGTTTAGAAAGTTAAACTAACAGTAGGAATGCAAAAGTGACGAACAACTTCAAGTGAGGCTCAACTAAGCTTTGCTTTGACATGCAACAAACATTTCCACAAAGCTAGTGCGATCTTCTAGAGATAGCTGATAATTTTTAAATCACTACCACAAACATAGATAACTTCAAGATGAAGCATATCAATAAGTAGAAATTGAAGTTAAGCTTGGCTAAAATAAGTTCTGTTGACTACGTAAGATACTTCACCATCGATGAAATATTAGTAGTACAAACAATGAGAACTTCACTATCAATCATACACGAGTCTTTCATTCATCTAAATACTTAAAAGCAAATTCTATTCTATCTTTTTTTTTGTCTGTTTTCGATATTAAGTTCTCTTATAAAAGGATGAAGAAACAAGCAAATGCTCCAAAACACATTAATTCACCAACAATTCAATGATTTTATTATTTCTCGCAGCATCAAAGTAGCAATTCTTCAAAGCTCTTCTAATCGATCCTTTACAAATGAAATGAGTGGGGCTTATATAGTGTTCCCAAATACAATGAATGGCCATGATTAAATCAGAATCAAGGGCCAAGATCTTGCCACCTAAACCCTAATTAGGGTTTGTTACAACAAAAACCTAATTTACTATCAGCCAATGGGAATGTGACATCCATCTGGCATAAACTTCAAGGAAAAATCCTCCAATGAGAAAAAAGACACCACATGGGATCATAACAAACTATCTTCTAAAAGTTTGTTTCCCTTATCCTTTTCTTTTGTTGCAAATTCAACGAATCTAAACACCATGAATTCAATCTCGGTCATTGGAGCAGCAGGCACGTTCTTCGACTAATCTTCCATGAAGCTCACTTTGTCTAAGGCAAACGCAAAGATTTTCTCTTATCGTGGCCCGAAATCTTTAGTCTTGTTGGCAAGTACAATGAATGAGTGTATGTCTCCCAGCTGCTTCTTTGAAAGTGATTGGGCTATCTCAAAGAACATGACTCGCACTCTCTCAATCAGCTGATCGACATCCATGTGAATTCCTTCATTCATCTCCTTCTCAAGTACGAGTTCAGCTACCTCCACGATCTTATCAAGTATCATGTTTATTGCATTGTCTACCTAGGTGCAACCACTACAGATATCCTCAAAGATGACCTTCCTCATTCGGAGCAAGTTATACCATTGCTGGAAATCAAGTGATTGTCCCTCTTTCAATGCTCCTTGATTCCCCAAAGTCTGCTTAGGTAACTGTTATCACTTGAACCTGCACCCCTGTTTGCTAAGCTATCAACTCAGCAGGCTTGTGACACATGGGAACCCTCCTAGGCCTGTGGGTTGCCTAAAAAAATGGAGTGAACCTCCAGAGTAAGCTGGTTCTTTTCAGATTCTGCACCTAAACTAACAATTTCTTCAGGGAAAAGAGTAAGGAGGAGAACATGTAAAACTAAAATTTAAATCTAAGGTGATTGCACCAGATGATGTTTTTGAAATCTAACTAAGCAAAAGACGCACAGTACAACAGTGATAATAAACCCCTTTTTATTTTTATTTTTTTACACTAACCAACAACCCATGATCCTTGCATCAATGCTTCATAAGCAGGCTGGATAATCACAGTCCTAAAAGGAAAAATCCTTTTCACAACCTAAGACTATTAATCACTAAAACACAGCTTATGACCTGCAAGTAGTATATATATTTCTGCATAAGGCATCAAAAGAAAATGCAATTTTAAGGGAGGCAAAAAGCCAACCACAAAGAACTGACTAACCCTGAAGATGCAATAACAGAGAAAGATGAGAAGTAGAGAGGTAAACCAAGCTATTATCCTTGCCAAACAGGTATCATCAAGCTTTATAACTCCTGAAAATGTGTTACAAAGACATCCCTTCCTGCAGAGAGAACTAAAAATTACAGTCTGCTCCAAGATGAATGAATCAGAACCCCTACCAAAATGAAGGCTTGCAGTATATATGCTTTTTTCCAAAGTTATCAAAAAGACTCCACCTCCTCATTTTAGGTCGAGCAAACTCAAAAAACCTACTTTTTGGGCCTCAAAAATATCTGAAAAGGAATAAACCTGAGCCAAAAGGTCAAGTCATCCATTCTGCAACCATAAAACCTCATAAATGCAACATAAATGACCCTGAAATGCCTCTGACAGGCCTGCAAGCCCTCATAAATGCAAAAATATCCCTCCCTGATCTCCAAACAAAATATCTAATAAAGTGATTTTTTAAAAAATTTATTATTATCTGGTCAGACATTTGTTTGATTTTATTTTTATTTATATTTAAAGGCTTTAATAATATAAAAATAATAGAATTATTTTATCTAAAGTGATCAATAAAATAAATCACCTTAATAAGACAATTTTATTATTTTTATTTATTAAATAATAAAATGTAATAAAAATATATTTAATAAAAGTGTTTGATTTACACTTTAATAAATAAAAAATTTTATTATATTTTATTAATTTTTTAAATATAAAATAAAAATAAAATAAAACCTATGCTTGATCAGATAATGATAAATAATAATAAAAAGAAAACTTTAAAAAAAATATTTGCTTACATTTATTGGAGGGCGTATTTTTGAGTTTTAAAATAAATACTTGCTAAGAAAATTGCAAGGGGGGGCACTAAGTGATATAAGATCACTTAGGAAGCAAAAAGAGTTTACAAAATTTTAAAGTGATCTAAAATCACTTAGAAAACATGGCGAACTCTACCATGTGGCCTCCATACATCTTGCGTGGCATAGAAAAGAAGGGAATAGAAATGATTTTTTATGAAGACATTTTAAGGGAAACATAACCCTAAAAGCTCATTTTGCCTCTTCACTTTTGATATGCGACACTTCTGGAAACTTCGCTCTGCATCTGGGCGCCGCTAGGGTTCGAACTGGGCATGGAAAGAAGGAAAAAATCTCGGTCTCTTCACTGTTCTGGGTGCCGAAATGAGTGTTGGGCCTCTGTTTTTCCTTACGGCCTGCTATTTGTCTGCGTTTTTGCTAGTTTCGGGCCTATTTATGGAGCCGCCGTGGAAATTTTCCTGTGTTTTTGAGCATTTTCTGGGCGTTCGAACCTGGTTTCCTTGCTGGGCGCGATCTTTTCTCCCTGCATCCTTCATTCTTCACAGGTTCGCTATCTTTTACTGATTATGCTGTTTGAAAATCGCTCTTCTGAATCATTTCAAACATTTATAACCACATAAAGATGATCAGCAAATGAAGATATTGTACTGCGTTGGGCTGACAGGATTAGTTAAACGCAAAATTTCTTGAATACCAACAATTATGAACCAAAGTTTTCAATTCGGCTCCAAAAAAAAAAACAAAAAAAAAACCATCCCACTGCATTTGCACATAACACAATCTCCTTATTCTGCCCAGTAAAATCCTTCCCTTGCATCATAGCTGAGAATCTTCAACTGCTGGGTGCAACTGCATCATCATTCTTATGATCTCTGTCTGCCTTGACAAAGCGACCCTTAACACGCTTCCTTACATCAGCTCGAGCCTTTCATGATTCATAGCGAATGTGTTTTTCATATCTCCTTGTCTTTTTCTTCTCCTTGTACCGCAACATTGCATTACCTCTAGCTTGAGCTAATTCTTCACTGCTGAGCTTGGTTGGGTTTCGTTTTGGGTCCCCTTTAAAATAACAAGGAGAGTTCATTATCCTGGCCAGTTTCTATTCAAACCTTTGTTGAGCTGGATCCCAAACCTGAGTTGTCTACCTTCACAAAAAGTCTTGCATCCTGTGCATTCAGGTCCAATGAAGATCTTTCCAAACATGCAGTTTGTAATGGAACCTTAGGCGACCCTGGGACTTGAGCTCCTGGCCCAGCAAGATTGTCATGGAATTGTCGAGAAGGATGTATCCCACTAACCTGCAAATGAAAATGAAAATTTTTTAACATCTGAGTTACAGCATCAGTGCCAACCTTTGTTGTTTGGAATGAAACTACAGAGTTCCTGGCACAGTTAGGTGGTACTGGAACACATTCCCAAATAAGTCCTTCTGGACTTAACCCAAACCCTTTTGATTCAGTTTCTGGTATCTGTCTCAGAATTTTCAAGGCCTCGAAAGGAAGAAGGGTTCGAAAGGACTTATTCTCTGAACATAAACCAGAATATCTATCCACAAAATTCCAAAAGTTGGGTGGGATTTCTTTCTCCGTAGACAAATCTATTACTCCGAATGATCCATTGTCAACAGGAACAATCTTCACCTTAATTTTAGGATATGCCTTTACAGATTTCTTGTCAGAATCCTCACAATACTTGCAATTTTCTTGTTCATTGTAGACCAAGCCTTCCATAAATGAACTAACCTTTCTCTTTCCCAGCACAGCACTTTGATTGGTTTGGTGAGTACCCGGCTTTCCAGTTCCCTTTGTAAGCTTCAGACTCTTTGAATTTTGTTTCTCAAAATTCCTGATTTTAGAAGAATTACGCAGACTTGCTGGAATTAAAGAGCATAACAATGGATCCTCTTCAGAAATAGAAATTGTATCGGAATCCATTGGATTATTCCTTGCTTTGAAGACAGCATGCCTTCTGTAATCACTTGGCTTACTGTTCTTCACACCATCAAGACTTTTTAACTCATCGGTGAGCATTTTTGTCTCCATGATTTTGTTCACAGATTTTTCGAAATTTCCTGCTCTTTGTCATTTGATTGGCGTTCTTTGTTCATGCTGTTGATTCATGTCTTGCAAACTTTCCATTTCATCATTCTTATCCCTTAGATGATTTTGTAAATCTTCTATCCTTTAAAATGATCCAAACTGCTCCCATCTTTTACTTTAATTGCTTCTATCAGTGACTCAAGACGTTCAATCTCTGATTCCAATTTTTGTCTATCTGCTAACCTTTTTGCTTGTTGGTGAAGCTCGATAGACAAGTCCCTTTTTCCAGCACCCACACTACTTGCATGTTGAAGCAGGTCATTGTATCTGTAATCCTGCTTTTTCTTCCCTCTATAGAATGGACATCTCAAAGTCCCATCCATATTCTTTATGATATGATTTCCCTTAACTAGATCCTCATATGATTTTTCTTCATATTCTCTAGTCTCAGATTCACTAATATCACCGTCACTTTCACTGGACAAATCCATTGCAACACTAACCCAGTTCAGAATAAAGCAGAATGATGCCAATTTCTAGGTCCTATTAGGTGCTCCACAAGTCTTTTGATGAATTTCATTGCTGTGTGCATCTCTGAATGACTGTTTGGACTGAAAATGGTGAAAAACAAACATTAAAAACCCTCCTTTTGTCATCTGCCATTCAATGCTATGCATTAAAATATGTTTTTTATGAAAACTGTAGCTGCCTACTTCTATAAAATACTCTTAAATCTGAATATTATTTCCAAGGACGCAGCTGTCTTGAATTTGTTGAAATGTCTGATTAATCACGCCTTTTCTAGTTTATCATAAAAAATCTTTTAGGCTTGATGCATAAAATGTCCTCTTGTTGATCATTCGTAGATATTTGCACATCTTATTCACGTTCTAAAAAAGAAGTCTCATCATGCTTATTGGCTGATAATGTGATTGCATACTTGCGTTTTTGTTACTCTTCTTCCTTTTATCACCAGCTCTAACATGATTTGATTGTATGAAACCTTGCCATCGCTTCACATGAGCTGGGCTCAACCCTTGTGGGAGCCGCATTCATCTCCACTCAACTTTGTGAATTTCATGACCAGCAAGCTGTCCTCTTTCCTTTTCCTGCACATGAAACAAACCTGTTAGCAAAAAATGCATATGTATGGTGTCTTTCCTTTGATCTGATTTTTTGCCTTTCGAGATTCCTTTGTGATGCGAGTTATATGCATTTGATGCATGTAGGGATCATATATATATATGCGTGCATTAGTACATATGTTAGAAATGCAGCCAGCTATTGCTTAGAACAAAATGTTCCAAAGAAACGGGACTCGGACTCGGCTCGGACTCGGCAAGGCCGACTCGGACTCGGACTCGGGACTCGGCGTCAGACTCGGCTCCAGACTCGGCTGGACTCGGGAAAGTGAAAAACTCAAGAAATTTAGAGATTTTTAAAGATTTAAAACTTGTTTCAGACACCCTTTATTGAATACACCTTAAAGACACAAAAACATCATTAAACTCGGCTCATTTGATTACATACACAAGTATACATCAATCACATAAGCATAAACGCAAATTGTAGCTGAAGAAAATAAGAAACATAGATATATAAATATTGTCAAATGTATACAATATTACAAAACTCATGGAATAAAAAATCCATGTCATCATATGATCATCATCAAATGTTTCATACAAATACCAAAGGTAAATAGTAAAACTAAATACAACTACAAGTGTACAAACCTATGGCTGAGATGGCCGTGCACCCTCTCGCCCTGGCCCCCTGCAAAGGCGTTTAAAGTAGGTCCTGGATGATTCAGCAGCCATAGTTGCTCCCCGTGACACCATGCCATGCTCACCAACATCAGGAACGGCTGTGTCATGCTCACCAACAACAGGAACAGCTGTGTCACTCCGAGTCTCAGTATTTCCTGTCTCTGCTCATGTTCTCTGCTCCTCCTCTGCCATGGCTACAACCTCAGCCTCTATATCTACCTGGTCGATCCAATCAATGTCATCATCACTAAATATAGCTGTAGGAGTCCCAGGAGCTGTCTGATTCTCATTGGCCCACTCTGCTTCAAGATCAACCTCATCTAGAATGATAGGAGACATGTCAACTGTTGCATTCTTTCTCATTCTCAGGCGGAGGTTGTAGTGAACAAAGACGAGATCATTCATCTTCTCCACAGATAATCTATTGCGCCTCTTGGAGTGTATGTGCTCAAACATACTCCAATTGCGCTCACAACCTGATGCGCTGCATGGTTGGCTCAAGATACGAATGGCCAACTTCTGAACATTTGGTGTCTCTGGGCCAAAAAAGTTCCACCAATGATCTGAGTTTGAAATGAGAAAAATAAATAAAATCAGTCTCACTCATGAACTCATTTAACAAGTTACAATATAGTATTGAATAAAACTAAAATTAAGCCTAACAATTTATTTTTACCTGGCATCATAGTTGTTCTAGCGTGTTTGGCGACAGGACGAGAGAAGGTCTCCCCTTGTGCATCTGAGAACATCTGTAGCTCTCGAAAAAGGTCTATCTGAGAAGTACTGGTAGGTCCCATCTTCTCCATGATTGCATATAGCCCATTAAGGACCTCTGCATCAGCCTTGAAAGAAGGGATAAAACGGAATGCCGGATTCAGATAATAGGCTGCCGCATGGATGGGCCTATGTAGCTGATGATGCCATCTCCTATCAATGATCTCCCAAATGGGACCATACTTGCTCTCATCTGCTCCATAGACGAATTTGATGGCCTCCTTCGCCCTATCCATGCCCTCATATATATAGCCCATTGCGGGCTTATCTCCATCCGCAACTCGCAACAAAACCACCAAGGGCTTAACAAACTGCAAAATTGAAAATATTGTGTAATTTAGAAAAATGAGCAAATAAGAGAATACATATAATAACTTATAAAACATGAAGCTAAATTGTAGAATTTATAAAAAAATTACCTTCACTATCTCATCACAAGGGACCCAAAAGCCTTGCTCATCAAAAATGCAGTCTGCCATCTCTATCCCTGCAGGGGTGGTAGCATAGGATGAGGAAGACCACTCCTCACCAACAATCATACGTCTCAAGGCAGGCTTAGACCTAAGCATGGACTGCAATGTGAGGAAGTTTGTGGCAAATCTTGTGATTCCTGGACGATGCAACTCCTTCTGCTCTGTGTATTGTCTCATAAGAGCCAACACCCATGAATGATTATATACAAATTTGCAGACATTTCTTGCCCTTTCTACACATCTCTTGACCCATGGGATTTTTCCAATATCCTCCAACATGAGGTCAATGCAATGAGCAGCACATGGAGTCCAAACTATAGATGGGTGCCTCTCCATCAATAGTCTACCTGCAGCAACATAATTTGTTGCATTGTAAATTGTAATTAATGGAGGTACAAACTACAAGATAGTAATTAATTTGCAAACAAAATTAGTTTGTAATCAAAAGTTTACCCGCAGCAACATAATTTGCTGCATTGTCGGTCACCACCTGTACCACGTTCTCCTCACCCACATCTTCAATCACCTCCTCTATCTGCTCACATAGGTAGGTGGCATTCTTGCAATGGGTGGAGGCATCAATGGACTTGATGAAAACGGTGCCCCCTGAAATAAAAAAATAAAGCTAGGTCAATGATCATTCAATAAACCATTAGATAAAAAATAAAAAATTAAAGACTATATGAAACTAAAATTAATCAATCACCTGCGGAAGAAACAAGAAAATTAAGGAGAGTTCTATTTCTCCTATCCGTCCAACCATCAGTCATGATGGTGCAGCCTTTAGTGCTCCATATGTGGCGTTGTTCATCTAAATCCTTTTTCACATCATCCACCATTTGAGACAAAATGGGTCCCCTCAAATCACTCTCACTAGGGGCTTTGAACCCCGCCCCGCATATGGTAATGGCATCAACCATTTGTTGCCAATAAGGAGACCTGTCGCAAAGAAACTCAATGAGATAAGTATAAAAATTCAATGAGATAAGTTAACTATAAAAATTAAAACAATCAAAGTTATCAAACATAAAAGTAAAACATTCACCTGGCTACAAAGAATGGAATACAGCTGTAGCTCCAAAACCTGCCAATTGCCATTTTAGCAGCATCATGGACCTCCTTGTTCCAACCCATGCCCTCAAGCGACGGTTGGGACCCAGGAGTAGTGCGAGGCACAAAGAAGGAATCCAACCAAGATTTACGAATCCTAGGTCCAATGGTAACATTCCCACTATGACTACTAGTGGTAGGAGCATGAGAAGTGGCGGTGGCAGTGGCACTGCCACTTATAGAAGCAGAAGCAGAAACGGAAGCACCAGCAGTAGCAAACTGAGTGGGACGATATGGAGGTAAGGAAGAAGGGCCTCCAACACAACCTAACTGTGTCCCTCTTCCTAAAACTGTCTCTCTCCCAATGGCCGCTCGATCCTCCTTTTGTTTCTTTTTTCTTTCAATCTCCTCAACCATTACATAACAATCACGTATGGCCTCAGAGACTACTTTTAGGCATGGTTCGGCATCATGTCCACGCACACCAGCAATATGGTATTTCAGCCTATATATACCTCCATGGAATATTGTTTTGCAAAACATACATTTTGTTTGCCCCTTTCCTTGCCCTGGAAAATCCTCATGATATTTCCAAGCAGGGTCCTTTCTCATGGGGGGTCTAGAAGCTGAAGTAGACATTTTAGGATAGTTTTGTAAAAGTTGAAGCTGAGGCAAATAATAAAGTGAAGTTTGCTGCAATAAAACATTACAAATACAAAATAAAATTAATACATACATTCAAAAAAACTAAAGTAGGGTTTAAAAAAAATAAAATTTACAAACCCTACATACAACCCTACATGGTACAACTACATACTACATGCTACATACAAATTACAAACATACAAAAGATCTTGCATACAAGAAAATATAAAACTTTCAAAATAAATAAATAGAAAATGGAATTTTTGCATATAAGAAACAAAATAATGTTAAAAAAAACAATCTTACTTCTTACAACAAGCTTGAAATGAGCTACAAACTCTTCCTATCCAACTCTTGATGCACCAAATCGAAACACAATGCAGCTCCAATGTGACAAATTGAAGAAAACTAGAGCTTCCTCCTTGCTGGTTTTTCTTCTATGCACCCTTGTTTTTCTTCCCAACTCACTTTACTCTTCCTTTTTTTGCAAGTGAATGAAATGAAAGTCACTTTTAGGGCTAGAAGACATTTAACATAAAAAAACGGATTTAAAAAAACTATGCAAATTAATTTTTTTTTGTGTTTTAAACCATGCCCATGCCAGCCGAGTCCGAGGCTCGGGACTCGCCGAGTTTGGCAATTTTGGGCCAAAATCGCCAACTCGGAGAGTCTGGCGAGTTTACTCGCCAGACTCGGCCGAGTCCGAGTCCGAGCCCCTGGGACTCGTTTGGCCTGACTCGGACCCGGACTCGCCGAGTTTAGGCGATTTCGGGCGAGTCCCGTTTCTCTGGTTCTAACGCATTGCTTGTTTCAACTTTTTTGCAGATATCAGAAGGAAAGCATCAACGGACCAGGGTGGAGCAGCAAGACAAAGGCGACATCGAGCCTACCTCGACTGTTCCAGTCATTTAGGCAATGACTGGTTCCATTCTCGACATGCCTTTCCTCATTTTTTCCTTTGTACTTGTGCATACATATATGTATATTTCCTTTCTGCATTGGATGCACGTAGCTAGTCTCACGGCTCTTTGTGTGGGACGCATGCTTGAATATGAATAAAATACTTCTCCTTTTGAATGAGATGTTTCTCTCTTTTGTTGCTACAGACTAGAAGTACTTAAAAATATCATTTTTAAATCATTCCTTAGTACAGTTGGAAACACAAAAAATAGAGAATTGGTACACACTAGCTTTCTTTTGTTCATGCTAGCATTTCTTAACCTATTTTTCAGCCAGGAGCGAAAAATAGGTAACAGTAACTTCTTCATTGCTTGCAATCTCTAGCATAGTGTGATCTCCAGTGAAAGTGAAAACATCATAGGCTGCCATGAGGATTTGGGTTCTTTAAGGAACACTTGAGACTTTATCAAATATCCTTACTAGTTCCTTTACAAATGCATTAGCTTTCCTGAAAGACTTGTTTATCCAACTCCCCATTAGATGGGCGGAAGTCCTCATCTTCTCTAAATGATAACTAAGTCTAGAGGAAGCAGTGATGGAAGCATTCTTGAAGGATCATATTGCCTTAGCGGTTCTTTGAACTGCTACAGGTAGCTTCTCAACTCATTTACTTCTCTCTCTAATTTCTTGTTTTTCTCTACTTCTAGCTTCAACATGTTATAGACCGTTTTTACTGTATCATTCAGGTCTTCCATTGCCTGCTCAATCGTGGGAGGACCTAAATTAATAGTCTCCAAGTCGTACTCTTCTGCTTGTCTACCTTTGGAGTGGCAATTTGTATCACGCGTGACCCCATAGGACCACATAAGACCCCTTTCGACACCATTTGGTCTTATGTGGTCCTAAGGGGTGCACATGTGTCGTAAGGGGCCTTGTGTGGTCCTAAGGGGTCACCCATGTGTTAGAACATATGCGTGACCCCTTAGGACAACATAAGACCCCTTGCGACACCATTTGGTCTTATGTGGTACTAATATGTCCTAAGGGGTGCACATGTGTTGTAAGGGGCCTTGTGTGGTCCTAAGGGGTCACCCATGTGTTAGAACACATGCGTGACCCCTTAGGACCACATAAGACGGTCCCTTTCAACACTATTTGGTCTTATGTGGTCCTAATAGGTCCTAAGGGGTGCACATGTGTCGTAAGGGGCCTTGTGTGGTCCTAAGGGGTGACCCATGTGTTAGAACACATGCTTGACCCCTTAGGACCACATAAGACCCCTTGCGACGCCATTTGGTCTTATGTGGTCCTAAGGGGTGCGCATGTGTTGTAAGGGGCCTTGTGTGGTCCTAAGGGGTCATATAAAACAATTATATACACCTTAGGTTGTATACATACATACACCTCAGGACATGATATCACGAGTCGTGTGTGGTCCTGAGGGGTCACACACATGTGAATACACCTCAAGACATGCTATCAGGGGTCGTGTGTGGGGTCCTGAGGGGTCACACACGTGTTCAGGACATGCTATCAGGGGTCGTGTGTGGTCCTGAGGGGTCACACTCAGGACCACACACAACCCTTGATAGCATGTCCTGAGGTGTATGTATGTCCTAAGGTGTATATAATTATTTTATGTGTATGTATTTATGTATGTGTATGTACATGTATGTGTGTGTATGTATGTATGTATGTATGTGTATGTGTTTTTATGTATGTGTATGTCCTAAGGTGTACATATAATTATTTTATATGTATGTATATGTATGTATGTAGGTATGTATGTGTATGCATGTATGTAGGTATGTATGTATGTATGTGTATGTATTTGTATGTATGTGTGTATTTATGTACATGTATGTATTTATTTTCTAATATTCTAAACTAATATGATACAATAAATACAAAATATATATATATATATATATTTTAAAAACTATTTAAAAAAACTTTAAAAAAACTAATTTGCTATAAAAAATTAATTTTCTATTAAAAACTATTTAAAAAAAAAGAAAAAAACATAAATTAATATGATACAATTAATACATTTTAAAAAAAAAAAATTTAAAAAGTACTTACCACCGAAACCCTTCCGGCCAGATCTCTGGAATTTTTTTCGCCCCCCTACTCAACTCCAAGTTGTTGCTCAATGCAAAATGAGGGGCTTGGGCAGATTTCGGCTTTTATATAGGGCAAGGGGTTTCCGGCCGGAAACCCCTTGCCATGCAAGCACTGCGTGGCTGCCAAACCCTTCCGACCGGAACAGGCATTGTTAGCCTAAAGTGCGACACAGATCCATACGATCACCCGACATCTTAGCAACCTTCTTTTTTTCAACTCTCTTGAGCTTTGTTTATGAAGTTGTCTAGATCATCTACAAGTTCCTCTTCTACCACCATGACTTCCTTTGCTAATCATTCCTTAATCCATGCTGGGATAGCAAATCTTTCTTCTCCCACTTTGCACCTCCTTGAGTTGTTGATCTTCTCTGGGTGGACAGGTTACTTCTTCATCTTCATTCTCTATATCCACATACACATCTTCACCTGCTTTGCTATTAGCTTGCTCATGTAAAATTGAATTTTCTTGCACTTGAGGTTGCTTCCCCTTGTCTGTCTTTTCACATTACTATTCTGGATTGTAGACTTCAAGGAATCATTCATTCCATGATCTATGCTTCCCTTGGGTGGTTGACTCTCCTTGTCGACTGCTTGATTCATTTCTATATCATGTATGGAAGAAGTACTAGAAGAAGGACGACCTGAATCTGATTTATGCTTCTTGTGTGATGATCCTCATGTTTTTATTTCCTCTTTGAACCTCTGGAGTGAGCTGACTGGGTGGAACTTACGCTCACACCCATGGTTTTTGTCTCTTCATCGGATGAGTCTGTCTCACCCATCAAATCAAATGTCAGCTATGTATTCTGGCTCTTCAACTTCTGAGTTTGGATGTCTACCCATCATTGTGTGCATGCTAAGACTGGCTTCATCAAATCTTTCAAATTAGTAATCTCCACATCAATCCAATTGACCTCCACCTTCTTCTCTCTCTCTCACTAATATACAGGCTGGAGGCACTTTCCACTATCTTCTACTTGATCTAGAATGTCAAAAACTTTACATATCCTGATGATATCAATTGGTAGCCTTGAGCACATTTTCCTTCTTATTTCTAATTCATCTTGGGCATTCATCCAATAGTCTTCCAATTGTAGCTTATGCCTATGTATTCTTTTGTTAGCTCTTCTCATATTCCCATAAGGATCAAAATTCTATATAGAGAAGTATGGAATAAGGAAGTAGGATCTCAATTCCTCTTTTGATTTTTCAGCTGCCTGTAGGGATGGACACACTTCTATTGATTGTCCAACTAAAATGGGAAAAGAAATTCATGTCTTATGTCTATTCTTGTGCACTTTATCGTATGTGGTCAACTGTCTCATCAACTCTACAAATACTATCTTGTCAGTAGGATAACGTGGAAGCATGTAAGGTGGACAAGAGCATCCTTGAACTCTTATATAGGTGAACTTGGGAAACTGAATACACCAAGCACCAAATATCTTTACTAACTCTTTTGCTTGCAAAGATAATCAATGATGGATATCGCCTTGCAATGTTGATCTTGTCAAGTGCATGGTGAAAGCATCATTCACCCTCCTGTAATTAATGAGCTTTGTCAGGGTAGTGTAGTTGTGTATTGATTAACATGCTCTCATCTCTCCAGCTCCCATTCCAATTGGACCTCTCTACATTAATCGTGCATATTCATGAGCTTTGGCTAGTTAATATATGATATATGAACTCATGTAGAATGTCTTAGTGAGTTGAAGCCTCTTCAGCTATATGTCAAGGTTATTGCTTATGATTCTAGCCCAATTGATCTTTTCTCTTCCAATTGACATTGTTTCCATGAAGTAAAACATCCAATTCTCAAATCGAAATGCTTGAGAACTTCTTGTAACTCGATAGAGTAGAGTGATCAAATCACCAAACTCTTCCTTAAAATCAATTTTGTGCAATCTGTTGGGTACCTTTGATATGCTAGGTCTGGTTTTCAATACCCAGTACTTGTTGATTATGCTTAGGCATCTGTCGAGATCATCATCGTAATTTCTCGTGCTCCTTCTTTGCTCTTGTAGACCATGCCTTTGTGATCTTGGACGTGGAAGGCCTCACTGATGGCTATCTCAGACAAGTAGCAAGTTCTTTACCATCAAGTGCTACTATCATTCTAGTGTTGGCATCGTAGTGTCTGGCACACTCAACTATCAATTCATTGCATTGGATGGCTAGAAGGAAAATTGTTGCATTTACTCTCCGACTCTCAATCATCTTCTTTGAGAATCCAGATGGCCTGCTGGTGTACAAGGGACCTTGGAACTTCTTCATGTCAATTTGGCCGAGGTTGGTGTTTCCTACATTGCTCCAAAATGATATGATCTTTGTTTTGGACATCATTCCTCTCAAGTCTTCCTTGACGAGGGTTTGTCTTGATATTGCTCGTCTTTGGGGCTGCCATGTTCTAACTGAAAGAGGCATCAAAGTTAGGGTTTTGATATAGCCTTAATGTCTACAATATCAAATGATGCATCTAGGTTAGCAATTCTTTCTTAGAAGTTTTACTAAAATCATTAAAATCTTTATGAATTACTAAAACCCTTGGTGTGAATATAAACCCTAGACTGTCAAAATCTGAAAATAATCATATAATCATAGTGAATTTTGCAATAAAGCATGCTAGATGATCAAAACATGATGCAAGAAGTATTCCACGATTGAAATTTCTTAAAAATCATAAACCTGAAGTTGTATCAGCATTAATCTTAGGTCTGATTTTAACAAAAGTGATCAAAATAACTTGATTTAGACATGCAAATAAGTCATATACTGACTGGTAACTTCAAATTTACCCTCAATTTGGCAAAATTGCCCTTGTCTTAATGCACTATTGCTGTGATAGTTATGGCAAATACTGTTGTTGTGTCTTGAATTCACTGATCTGCAACAATGGATTCGCTAACCCTTGAAGGTGAATTCGCCTCTCTTGAATGGAGATAAGATCACTTCTTGTAATGATGAATTCGTTGTCCTTGGATAGTAATTTGCTTGACAAATGGTGTTTTTGCTGAGTCTTGATGATGGGTTCACCTTGATTGAATGATCAACTGCCACTAGACAATGTAAGATTGCTTCACATGAAGAAGGTAAATTGCTTATTGATCAAATGAAATGATCAATCCTATCTTTATAGAGAACGAAGGGGAGGGGGGGGGCATCTATTCAATCCAAGGCTGACTTGTGGCTTTTCTTTTAATGATTCCAATGCATTAGAACGACTTGTAGCCTTAATTCAAATTTGAATGAAAACGTTTATTTCCTAGGCAGACCCCTCCTTTAATCATAAGCACTCAAATTCATCTTCTTCATCGCTAATTTGAAAAGCACAATAGTTTGAATCCTACAGCTGCAAATAACTCAAAGGCAATAGTTCCAATGCAGAACAATCTTGCCCAAGAGAAAGATTGGTGTCAACCATGCAATCAGCCACACAACCAAGGTGCATGTCAAAATGGAGAGTTTGTCCAAGCTCTAGTAGTGCAGAATGAGCTAGCCACCTCTGGCCAGAAGTATGACCCATATCAGCCAAGTGTTGTTAACCAGGCTCACATACAAGGAGATTCTACTTTTGTCAATTGGCAAGATGCAAAATTCTGTGGTATAAACCACACAAATGGTAAGACTACGCTACAATACACAACGTCAAAGAAGAGAGTGGTGGAAGTTGCCTCACCTTCAACATTATCCCAAGCTCCAACGCCCAAATTAGTTGTCTAGGAATACCATTCAAGGGAGCAAGAAGCAAGGAGGCCCAGGTCGCCCCAAGAACAAAGATAGACCTCATACCTTCAAAGGGGCCTTCAAAATCAGCTAGCGTTCCTTTCAATATTGTTGACCAAACGAAGAAAGCCAATCTCAATGTCACGAAGTGGGAGGCCCTTTCCATCCCATCTCAAAGGGATTTTCTTAAAGAGGCATTGAAGGACATTAATCAATAAGGTGATGAGATGAAGGTTAGCAAGAAGACAGTTTCCACCAGTTTGGTACAACCTAAGGAGGAAGAAGATTCATGTAAGATCAGTAAGCCTGCCCCCTTCTATCTCTCTTTAATCATAGGAGATAATTTACTTCACAATTGCATGATAGATTCAGGAGCTAGTAGCTCAGTCATGTCTAAGAAGATAGTTGACCTTCTTGGTATAGAATATGAAGCTGTGACTAAGGGGGTTGTCCAATTGGACGGTGTTGATGTGTTTTTTAGGCACATGCTAACACAGAATAAAATACCCAAGAGTATCTTATCATCTCTTGAACAAAATCTCTCAAATGCTGAAGATTAGCTTAAGGATCACTTGATAAGACTCCAAGGTTCACGAATGTAAGGTCACTATGTGTGGATAGGCTTCGTTAGTCGTTGTGATAGCTGTTTCATCAAGGGGCATTTATGGTTACGAAAGATTTCATTAAAGACTTTGCGAATGATATGCGATGAAGTTTCTTCCTAACACTACTGAATGATTATCAAAAAAAAGGAAAAAGATAAGGGCTTAGGGAAATTCTAAACTATCCAAAGAATGAATGGATGAAGAATGACACAAGTGAAACTCAACTAATTATAGCATTGCCGTACATGAATAACTCCCCTTAAACTAGTGCAATCTTCTAAGGATATTTGGAGGTTTTCAAATCGTTGCTAAGCATAAACACCATAACTCAAATGCATATCAATGATTAAGCAACAATCGAACTCCAACAACTTTAAAGGTTCCAGTTGACCACACAAGGCTCACTCACAATCAGCAAGAGGCTAGTGGTATGGATAATGAGTTTCACAATAATATCAAATGCAACATTCCATCATTTAACCTAATGCTTAAACTAACATCAAAGATTGACTTGAGAAGATAAAGAACCATGCAATAGGCTTCAAGGATTGAGTAAAAACACCATAACTTCAATGTTTTATTGATCCAATAGCCAAACAGCAACAATTCTTCAAGTCTTTCTCTTGTCACTTAAACTCTCTATCTCTCTATTCACTATTCTAGCACTTTAGCCTATTTATCTCCTATTCTTATTCTTATTATTATTCTATTAACCTTTACAATGAAGGGCCGAGATCGAATGAAGATCAAGGACCAAGATCTTACCACCTAAACCCTAATTAGGGTTTGATACAAACGAAACCCTACCTAGATAAACATCATCACAAAATCAACCAATGCAAAAATAGCATGTGTCAACATGGAAATCGAGGAAGCATCCTCCAATAGGAAAATGAAATGCCAAGTGGGATCATAACAAACTGTCTTCTAGAATCTGGTTCCCTTTCTCACGTTCCTTCTTGGCATATTCGATGAATTTGGTCACTATATCATCTATCTCCGTCATCGAGATCTCAAGTAGAGACTTCAACTGCTCCTCCATGTGCATGACCTCGTCGAAAGCTTTGACAATGGCATCCTCCCATTCAGGTTCGAGTTCTTGAGTTTTGCTTGCTAAGACTACGAACTCGAGTATATTATTCAACCGTTCCTTGGTGATCATTCCATCAGTCCCATGGAAGATAGCCCTTATTCTTTCCTCGAACTCCTTAGCTTCTATAATCGTTATGGGATCAATCTTTCTTTCCAAAATAATTTGTGCTACTTCTACTATCTTATCATGGATTCGGTGCATATCATCTTGAACTTGACTACACCCATTTCCAATCTCCTCAAATATGATCTTCTTCATGCAAAGTAAGCTACTCCATTGTAGAAGGCTAGGTGTTGTTCCTTCTCTCCTTATCTTCTCTCTTGATAGGACTTCCCTCAGTGTTTTCCTTATTACTTGAAGTACTGGAATGATGATATCTCTAGCATGAGCAAATGCTTCGAAGGCTTCTATGAGGATATGAGTTCTCCCAAGGACTATTATGACCGTGTCGAGTGTCTGCATTATGTCCTTCATGAATTTTCTAAATCTAGTATATGAATCCTCTATTCATGCATCCATCAACTGTGCGGAGTTCCTCATCTTCTCCATATGATCAACTAATTCTGGAGGGAGCAAAGGGAGTGGTGTAGCTGCTGGACTCTGATGCCTCAATGGTTGCTAAAATTGCTGGACATAATCCCTCCTCGCACTTATTTTCTTTTCCAATCTTCTATTCTTTTCTATTTCAGCTCTCAACATGTCATTAATTGCTTTCAATGAATCAGTTGCATCTCCTATAGCTTGCTCGGAGGTGAGTGGACCCAAATCAATAGTCTCCATGTCATACTCATCAACTGTGATCTCTCCTTCGTACTTCTCAACCCTTGGAGTAGCTATTTGTAACTTCCTTGATCCCAAATCATCTCTAATCACCTTTGACATCTTCATAGCTTTTATCTTCTCAATGATTTCTCGAGTTTGGCTTAGAAGACTCACTATATCATATGTTTTCTCTTCTTCCACTACTATCACCTCTTCAGCTAGCCTTTCTCTTAGCCGCTCCGGAATAGAAGATCTTCCTTCTGTTGGCATTTGCATGAAGATTGCATTGATGAACTATTATGTTGTCATTGATGTCAATTATAACCGGTAATGATGTTGTAATAATGTTGTTTTGCAACCGGTAAGTGCGCTTGTGAAGGAAACCGGTATTACTAGAGAAGAAGTGAGATCAACCGATAAACCCTACCTATTGATGTGCCAAACCCTAACCGATGGAGCTTGGTGAATCGGTTGTATTGGTTTATGATCAAATGATGAACGGGTAATGATTATGCCACGTATGCATGTTGTATGAGAAGAGTTTCAAATGGTTTTTGGTGCGTAGAGATATAACGGTTTTATCTTGGGAATGAGCGAGTACATTGCATGTAATGGAAACCACGTGATGAGTTACAGGGATCGATGAAGCGGTGATCAAGGAGCGGTCGAGGTTGTCTTGAATGGTGTGCAATGATTGCTATGTAATCCAATGGCCATACTTGAAACGATTTGTTTGTAATCTCTATGAGATCTTAGGTTTGTGATGTGTTACCGACCTATTGTTTTGCTTATAAGGCCGATGAGTTGTTTTGTTGTAGTGTTGGCAATTTTGGTTGAATGTAAGAGTGATCGGTTGTCAAACCAGGAGATGTATCTGCAGTATGTGTAAAGGTAGATAGGAGCATGAAAAGGATCTGATCAAGCAGAGTAGTGTTATTCAACAGATCAACAAACCCCTGTTGTTCTCTAACAATTACAACAGTCAAATTCTTTAACCGGGTAAGCTCTAACAAGCTTAGTGTTATCTAAATCCTCTAACCAGGTGATCCATTAGATTGGATTTCAAATCCTCTACCGAGGTTACTCCTAACAGGGTATTGCTTCTAATAAGGCATTATAGTCAATCCCTTAACCGGGTGGTCCCTAACAGGATCTGTTCTTAATAGGACTTATTGTAAAGCTTTAACAGGCTTGGCTCCTAACAGAGCGAACTTCAGAAGAGTTCAGAATACTTGTGGGTATTCATCCCACCGTGGTTTTTCCCATTTAGGTTTCCACGTCAAAATCATTGTGTCAAGTGGTGAATGTTTTTGTGGTTATGTTTGATATGGCTAATTTGCTTAACAACTAAATCCACTTAAATATGATATTATGACCGACAACAATCTGAAATGTGCTTTTTGTGGTTATGTTTGATATGGCTAATTTGCTTAACAACTAAATCCACTTAAATATGATATTATGACCGACAACAATCTGAAATGTGCTTTTACTTTTGTCAATAAAGTATTTGGATGTTTTGGTTAGAATATTTTGAGAGTTTCAGAGTTGTTTTACTGTTATTTTGTTATGACAGTCAACCGGTATACTTGACAGTGATATTGCAATTTGTTAGTTCAGTGTTTGAACCAGTCAGTTCTCAGTTTGACTTGAGAGGTTGTTTTTGTTTGGTGAAAAGTTTATGTCAATTTTCTATCTAGTGATTCACCCCCCCTCCCTCCTCAGTAGTTGACCAGATCCTTATTGATTCATCATACCATCACCTTCTTGAATTTTTGCTTCCTCATGTATTTGCTCATCTCTTTGTGGTGAGGTAGTCTCATCATTATCTTCTTCTTCACCTCCTTCAATCTCTTGAATGAGATGAGTGAGATCTTCTTGTTCTTGAGATGCTTTTTCTTTGCCTTTATCATTGTGGATTGTAGATTCTGCTGATTCATTGGCCCCTTGGCTCACTCCTTTTCTATCCTTCGTTCTTCATGTCTAGGGGAAGGATGACTCGTACATGATTTATGCTTCTTCCTTGAAGTCTCCTTTTCTCCATGATCTTCTTTTCTCTTTGATCCTCTTGAATGAGATGGTTGAGGTGCACTCCCACTTGCACTTGCTTCATCTTCATTTTTTGCTCTTTCCTCTATGTGGAATGTCGGTGCTATATTCTTCTCTTTCAACTTTTGGTGTTATACATCTATTCATATGCGAGTGTACTCCAAGACTGGCTTCATCAATTTTTTCAAGTAATCAATTTCTATATCTGCCCATTTGAATTTGATCTCTTCATCTCCTTTGGCGTAGGCTCCTTGGAGATATTTACCACTGTCTTGAACTTGATCGGCTACATGAGTTTGGAATACATCCTTTTTTACCTCCACATCATTTTGAATGTTCATCCAATAATATTCAAGATGCCATTGGTGTCCATGCTTTCTTCCCAGGACTTCTTTCACATTACCATATGGATAGAAACAATCTCTAGTTGTGAATAGCTTGAGTGAATGTAACGCTAATTCCTTCTCGACATCTTCTGCTACATGAATGGAGGGGCATAATTCAATAGAATTTCCAAAAGTGACAGGAAAAGAAATACTAGCTCCATGTTTGTGTCTATATGCCTTGATGTATGCCAATAATTGTCTCACCACCTCGAGTAGCACCACTCTATTTGTTGGGTAGCGCGGCAATATGTAGGGAGGAACAGGGGATCCTTGAACTCTGATGTATGTGAATTTCGAGACCTGGATGAACCACGCACCGTGTTGTTCTACCAATGCTTGTGCTTCTGGAGAGAGTCTCTACTGCAATCCACCTTGAAGTTTCCTCGTGATATGCATAGTGAATGCATCATTCACCCTCCTGTAGTGTTGTTTTGGTGGATTCTTAAGCTGTGGATGACAATCATATACCTTAATCTGTCCAAGTCTCCTTCCAGCTATGCCCATGTACATGAGTCCTGGATTCTCATAATTCCTTGCAATGGAGTATATGACGTAGGAGCTTATATAGAACGTTCTGGTGCGGATTAGCCTCCTTAACTATTGATCAATGATGCTGCTAATGAGCCTCGCCCAGTTGACTGCGTTCTTGCCATGAATGACGGTCTCAATGAAATAAAACATCCAATCCTCAAAATATGAAGCTTCAGGTACACCAACCAATCAATGGTGTAAGGTGATAAAGTCTTTGAATTCATCATGGAAGTCTATCCTATGTAGTCTGTCGGGCCATCTGCTTCTTCCACCTCTACTCTTCTTCAACCAAAACTTGTCAATGATCTTCGCACAAGCATCTGGATCATCATCATATGCAGATTTAGCTCCTTCTATGCTTATGTAGGTCATGTCCTTAGGCTCGGGTAGATGAAATGTGTCGCTGATTGCTGTCTTCGAGAGATATGCTAGCACAGTCCCATCCTTCGCCACAAATCTCCTAGAAGCAGAGTCGTAGTGTTGAGCACAGTCTACAATGAGCTCGTAGCATTGCACCGCAGGAGGAAAGCCAGCTGAATTTATGATCCCACTTTCGATCATCTTCTTGGTTGTAGCTGTAGGTTCATTGATGTATGATGGGTGGCGAAACTTCTTGGTGTCGAACTTCCCGAGATTGGTGTCTCCTACTTTGCTCCAATGCGACGTGATCTTGCTTTCGAATGCACTTCCCTTCAAATCCTTCTTGATGAGCGCCTGGCGAGAGAGAGCCTTGTTTGGTTTGGGAGCCGCCATCTTTCACCTATGAGAGATATATAAGTTAGAGTAGTGGTGATGCAACGAAGCCCATTTACTTAACTATAATATGAGTCTTGCACTTTAAATAAGAAATCAATTGCTAAATGAGACTGAGTTACTCATTATATGCATTTAGAAGGTCTAATTTGTTTTACAAAATCATTATCAATCCTAAATCAGACCTGCTCCTGACCTTACATCAGTCTAAATAGTGCACTTACTTTCTGTTTTCTGAACTTTAACTTCAAAATCTAATTAATGATGTGACTGCTAATGCTCAAGGGTCTGTTGTCTCTTTAATCCTTAGCTGCTGAAGGATGAAATTTGCCCTTCAGTCTGTTAGAATTCACCCTTGAAATGATGATATTGCTGCTTCTTGGGTAAATCCGCCTTTCTATTTGCTACTGATCAAGGAAGATTGCTAGGACACATTGTATTTAAGGATAGCTTAGCCATTGATCCAAAGCAAGTGGAGGCTATTCTTTCTCTTCCACTCCCCAGTCACAAAAAAAGGATTAAAATGTTTCCTTGGTAGGATCAACTTTGTGACAAGGTTCATTCCCAACCTTGCCACCATGGTAAAACCCCTCACCTCCATGCTGAAGAAAAACTTGGCTTTGAGTTGGACCAAGGAAGGGAGGACCCGTTTTGAAGAAATTAAACAAGCAATTGCTCAAGCCCCTACTCTTGTCAATCCTAACTATGAAAAGGATTTTATCTTGTATACTATCGGAGGAGAATCTAGCATCCCAGTTGTCCTAACACAACTGAACAATGATAATTTGGAAAAACCTATCGCCTTCTTCAGTGAGGGATTAAAGGATTATGAGCTTAGGTATAGCTATGTACAGAAGCAGGTCCTCACTGTTGTAAGGGCATTGAAAAAGTTTAGAAACATGTTGTCTAACAACAGGATCCGACCCTTAGTTCCACATTTAAGTGTCAAGGATTTCCTACTAGACAAGGACTTCAGTGAGTAAAGGGCATGGTGGATAACCAAGGTCATGGAATATGACATCATCAAGATCACCAAGCTTGTAAGAGGCCGCCCTTGTGTTACAAGAGGATCCACCAAGAGGTCGCCCTTGTGTTACAAGAGGATCCACCAACTAGCAACGACACTCAGTTCAGTTGGGCGAGTGACATGACCACCTTCTTAATGGAAGGTAGATACCCCCAAGGTCTAGATAGGACCAAAAGAAGACACTTCAAGTTGCAGTCCATCCCCTATGTCTTAGTGGATAGCACCCTTTTTCGAAGAGACTCTAATGGAGTCTTGTTAAGATGTATTGAGCAAAATCAAGTCAGCAGATTATTGGAAGAATTTCATGATGGCTCTTCAGGGGGCACTTCTCTGCAAGGACTACAACTATCAAAATAATGAGGGTTGGTTATTACTGGCCAACCTTATTTAGTGACTCACATAGATGGGTGAATAATTGCAAGAAATGTGCTTTCTTCTTTGGAAAACAAAGGCTAGCTGCCCTACCTCTCCACCCTATTCAAGCATATCAGCCATTCGCACAATGGGGTTTAGACTTCATTGGCATGATAAATCCACCTTTTAGTGCTGGCCACAAGTGGATCTTGGCCGCAACAAACTATTTCATTGGGAGGACAAAGGTAGTTGCATTGAAAGACACCACTGAGGCCTTAGTGTTGGAATTCCCTGATGGAATTGTGACAAGATTCAGTGTCCCCTCCACCATCATATCAAATAATGCCAAGGCATTTGTTGGAACCCAAATCAGTTCTTGGGCAGTTAAGTATGATATATACTTAAAGACATCATCAAATTATTACCCTCAAGGTGATGACTTAGCTGAATCTTCAAACAAAAACCTCATCAAGATAATCAAAAGGGCAATTGAAGACAACTAGAGGTCTTGGCCTACTAAGTTGAGGACAGCCTTATGGGCTGACAGGATCACACCTAAGAGGGTGATTGGTAACTCCCCTTTCATGCTGGTGTATGGGAAGGAAGCAAGACTCCCATCTTCCCTGGAGTTACCCTCTCTTGAACTAGCAAATCAACTAGAATTGTCAAAGAATGATGTCATGACAGTATGGCTAGCTGAGCTAATGGAGCTAGAAGAGGTTAGAGGTCAGGCTATCCATATGCTTGAGGCTCAACAAGAACAAGTCAAAAGAATTTTTGACAAAAAGGCTACTAGTAGGGTTTTCAAATAGGGAGATCTAGTTCTCAAGTGGGATGTAGATAGAGCCAAACTTGGGTGACAATCCAAATTTGATGCTATCTGAAGTGGTCCGTATGACATCACCAATTGCAAGGAGGCCAATGCATTTCATCTCTCCAAGCTTGATGGTGAAGTTCTTCCAATCCCAGTGTATGGGATTCATCTCAAAACTTGCTTCTAAAGAGGGTTTTGATGAAAATGTAAATATTAGATTAGAGGTTGTTTTGCTTTCATAAGTGCTTTTGCACTTGTTGCATTCTCCTTAAGAGAAGGTATGCTCTAGTTTCTAGCTTCCCTCCAAGTGTTGGCACACACATGTTTTGGGTCCTTCTATTGACTTAGTGCCCAATGGATGCTTAAGGCTTCTAGACTTCATGCTTAGCAGGCAAGCATCCCACAGAGGTCGCCAAAATGTTGTCATTTTTGTGACATCCTTGGTCCATTAGTGAGAACCAATTAGAGATATGTTCCACAAACCAGCGCTGCCCCAGTTGATCAAGGACAGTGCCAATGGTCATGAAGTGTTAAGTGTTGTCCTATCGGGAGGTAAGATCCTCAGTTCCAAGCCTTTTCCTTCATGACCCCGAAATCCCGGAACCCCAAGTCCCAAGCTTTTTCCTTGATGACCCCAAAATCCTAGAACCCCAAGTTCCAAGCCTTTTCCTTCATAATCCCGAAATTCTCAGTTCTCAAGCCCTTCTCTTTCCTTGAACCCGAAATCCCAAAATCCCAGAATTCCCAATTTTGATGCCCTTCTCTTTCCTTGAACTCGAAATCTCGAAATTCCTAGTTCTCAGGCCCTTCTCTTTCCTTGAACCCAAAATCCCAGAATTCCCAATTCTCAAGCCCTTCTCTTTCCTTGAACCCAAAATCCCAAAATTCCCAGTTCTCAAGCCCTTCTCTTTCCTTGAACCCGAAATCTCGAAATCCCCAAGTTCCCGACTCCTCTCCCCTTGCGGAAGGGCCCATCTTCCGACTTGCGATGACTTGCAACACTTCTAGATGACGTGATCAACACTCGAGGCTCTTAATGCTCCACCAACCCCTACGAATTATCTACTTTCTTTCATGGAGCTACAGGGGCACATTTAATGTTTTTTGCAGGATTGCCATCAAGTGGAGTACTAGGCCATACTTATTTATGGTTTCTTGATGGTCTTCATGTCAGGTTTGCGTGCTTTGACTTTGGAATGTCATGCAATCCACCTTCTAGAAGTACTTCTCTTCTTGGGATTGCCTTGTCAAGGTACGGCAAGGTTGTTTGCATGTACACCATGTCAGGTCTATGCACTTTCCTGCATTCCCTGACTGACATTCCTTTGTGCACACCAGTGTCAAGGGTTCCCCTCCTTGACCATTGGTCTCTCCTCTGCGACCAATTTACTATATAAAGGTTCTTAAGCCTCATTGTAAAGGGTTCTCTCCTTGCTAGCTTGAGCTATTCTTATGCTCTTTCACTTCTCTTGAAAACTTGTATATTTCTTGCATTTCTGCAACTATAAGTTTGGCCATCTCTCCTTTGCGACCAGTTTACTATATAAAGGTTGTTAAGCCTCATTGTAAAGGATTCTCTCCCTGTTGGCTTGAGCTATTCTTATGCTCTTTCACTTCTCTTAAAGACTCTATATTTCTTGCATTTCTGCAACCAAAAACTGGCCATTGACCTTAGAATGAATTGAAATTGTCATTCTTGCCTCCCTTCAACTTATGCATGTTGTGCATGTTTCCTTACCTTCATTATAACTCTATGTTTTGTCGCTTTCTCTCATGTATATACTGTGTTAACTTGTTTATGAGTGTGACTTGTGGGAAACCTTCTCCTCTTTGACATTCAACAAATTCTAACCTTCATACATGTGTTTGGGGTCGTTTGTGCATCTCTACGATATTTCAATTGATTTTGTGTCTTTCGGATGGGGAGAGGAACATCTCTTAGCTTGGTGCATCACCTCCTTTCATTTTAGCATTTCCTTCTTCCCTTTTCCTCTACAAGATGTTAGGATAGATTTAAAAGTAGAATTTGGAGTGTTGAGTTGGTTCAACACCTGCACTTGGATTGAGAAGGAAGTCGGCCTTCTCTAGAGATTCAACCCTATTGCATAAGGTCCCACACTTCAGGGTTGTTTCCCTATTTCATGAGGTTGCTAATTTTAGATCAACAAAGGTGCAAACTTTTGTGACAAAAGTACCATAGATTCTCATCAATTTAAAAAGCTTAATATTCAAAACAATTTATCCTACTAAAGCATCCCTCATACCGCTCTCCTGCCATATCATATTCATTGCAACTTACTATACAAGCACCAAGATTGTAATCAAATTCATTGATGTTTGTAATCAAATTCATTAATGAATTTTCCCCGCTCATTCGCATTCATCATCTCACTCTCTTGCCATAAAATTATTTCAACTATAGCACTCTCAATATGAGGCATTTAATACACATTACACCAAAGTAACAAATTAATGGGCACTGCAATGTAATTATCGTCTCCCAAAATCTTTGCATTCTCTTCCACACATGGTCCATCCAAGGAAAATAGTTCAACAATATTAGTATTTTTAAATAGAAAATCCTTCATACTGTTGTGACCTTTTTGACATATCACCCCATTGCAAATGGGGACCCCCAATTTTTTTGCTTTTGAGGGTTTTTAGTTGCTGGCCTTCGCAAGTCTAGAGTTATGGGTTTTTGAGTGAGTTTTCCAGTATTCCTCAAGTCAATTGGACCAATCATGTTCAAATGGACATTTTGACATCTTAGAAGTGTTGAGGCACACCAAAGGACGAAAAAACGCAATTGCTTAGGGTCAATTCTAACAACTTCCTATTTTTGTGGGATTCTAATTTTTTGCTTTTTTGCTTTTTCATTTTTGGCACTTTGGGACCAAACCAGGAAGCATCTTTTTCGCCTACTTTTTTGCTTTTTGCTTTTTTTCTTTCTTCAGCTTTTTTTGAAAGTTGACCTAGGATTGGGTTAGTCAGGTCAAGGCAATAAGGTTCATGTCTTCGAAATGAAAAGTTTGTATCTACAAGTATGAAGAGCAAGGGAAAATTATCTAGGCCAGGGGTTGATCCAGAAGTTCCAAACAAATATGGCGATGAGCAAGAAAATCCATTAAGTGTTTATGGCAAAAAAGAAAACTTCTAAATGGAGAAGGCAACGTCTGCCTTGACACTTAGCAAGAAACGACACGGTAACAAGCAAACTCCGCCCTACATCTAGCCACAATGGCATGGCAAGGCAGGAGTTCCGCCCAAGGTCAAGAGAAAATTGACATGCAAACTCCGTGAAAGAAAAGTTGGAAATGACTTGCCAATACATCAAGTCCGCCATGTCTAATAAGGAATTGCTCAAGATCACATGAACTTCGTTCCTCCAGGTTAGCAATTTGTCTTGACAAATGCAAAGTTTGCCAAGGGAACATGACTTGCTAGTGTATAAACTCTGTTCAAGAAGAGCTTGGAAGTGTCCTAACACATGCTCAACTCCACCAAGGTCATGAAAGGAGATGTTTTACGAGATGCAAAGTTTGCCAAGGCTGAAGGAAGAAATGTCTTGCCAAGGTGCAAACTCCGCCCACTTCCCTAGCAAGAATTGACCAACAACTCATGAACTCTGCCCAAGGTAGCATAAGAAGTGGCATGACACCACATCAATTCTGCCCAAGGGAAGAGGCAAAATGACTCAACAAGGTGCAAACTCCGCCAAGGAAAATCAAACATGACTTGTGGTATAGCAAAGTCCGCCCCCATAAAGCATGCAATGACTTGCCAACACACAAAGTCCGCCAAGCTTCAAGTGCAATGACTTGACAAAGTGTAAAGTCCACCCAGCATGATAACAAAATGGTAAAGGAGATGTTTTAGGACATGTCAATTCCGCCAACACAAATGACTTCACATCACATCAACTCCGCCCATGCCTTGTAATAAAATGACTTGACCAATGCTCAACTCTACCCAATCATGTAGTAAATGGCATAACACAAGGCAAAGTCCGCCCAAGCAAGACGGGAGATATTTTAGGAGATACAAAGTTCGCTATCAAGAGGTTGGAAGTGTCCTAACACATTCTCAACTCCACCAAGGTCATGAAGAAAATGTCCTAGAGCATGGTAAAATCTGCCATAGATCAAGGTTTGACCAAGTTTGAAGGGTCAAGGAAAATTTCGCCCAACACTTGAAATGTTTTTCAACACATGTCGAATTCGCCCAACACAGAGAAAATTTCTTAAACATATGAAGAATCTAAAAGATTCCTTTCCAACACATTTGCCTACATGGATGAGATGAAGACAATTTTGGCTAAGTATGAAGTGGTGCCAAGAGCAAGAATAGAAACTTTCTTTTGGAAATCTTCTAGAGGGCTAGAGTTGCAATTTTGAGGAGGATGAGAAAGGGACCAAGTTCGATGAATCCACAAAAAAACATGAAGATGCCAAAAGAGTTCAAACTTCTCAAGCCTTATATCAATTTCAACATGTCATTTTCAATCTCATTCTTTCTCAAGTTCGAAAGTTGAGAGCTCTCTCCCAAATTCAACAAGGAAGATTTTCATAGGATAACAAGAAGATTTCTAAGCAAATTGAAGAATTAATCAAGAATTCCAATCTTCTTCCAAGAGTAAAGGGCAGATTTTTCATCAAATTTCAATCAAAAGTATAATTATAAAAGTTCGAAGTTGGAATTATTGACTGATTTCCTTCATCTCTTTTTTGTCTCAAAACACTTATTGTTTATGAATTTTACTAAGTGTTGAGCAGATTTCTTCCATTCATAGTTTGATTTTTTGCAAAATTTTAGATTTATGACAGACTAGAGGTGGAATTTTAGGATAAAAGGTTCAAAATGAGAATTAAAAGCTTAGAGTTTATTGAAAGGAATCTTCATTCATTTTCCATGTCTCTTTCAGGAATTCGATGACCACTCAGAGTGGACTTTCAAGCAAGGTTCAAATGAAGTTTGCCAACAAAGGAACGCAGCCCAAGTCCAAAATCACTTCAAAATGGAGAAAGGTTGGAGACACCAACCTTGGTCACGTTGATTTCAATGACTTCAAAAGAAGAATGTATGGACATGAAGGGTATTTACCCGCTCCGATTGCTCGAAGAATGATGATGAATGGTATAGTCCAGGCAGCCGGGTTTCCACCAGCAGTTAAGTGCAGTGAGCTAATTGTGGAATGTGCAATGCACTACAATGTCCAAGAAAAGCAGATTATTGCACCTAATGGGAGAGTATTGGCATATCTTGGAGAACTGGCTATCCAAGGGGCATCCGGGATCCCAAACTACAATAGAACCACATTCGGGACAAAGGAAGAAACCACGATGATTTATGAAGAACAATTTGAACCTTGTGCAACAAATATCAACAAACTATGGCTGGAAAAGTCAAGGCCTACCTATAAGAGGATGCCAAAGAACCTTCTTCGCACAGACTTCAAAGAAGATTATAGAGTATAATCTTGCTACTGAATAGAGTAATGGGCAGCCCTCAAGGTGCGCCATTTGAACCCTAGATGTATTATTTTATTGATGAAATTACTTCAAGAGTTAAGATGTTCAATTGGGCTAAGATAATCAGCAATAACCTGGATGAACAATTGAGAAACTTGGAGAAAAGAAAATCTTTCTTCATGAGTTCTTATATTATTTACCTACTAGCCAGGAACTATTGGTATATTGGATTAATTTGCAAGGGTGTAGTAGGTAATGGTGAAAATGAATTCAAGGCATATGATTGTTATCCACAGTTGCAGCCTAAGTCACCGCATTCGAATTCGAATTTGAGTTCGGCAACCATAAAATTCGGATGAAATTTGGCAAAGACAAAAAATTCGAAAAAAAATTCGACATTAAATTCGCCTTATATAATTATTATTTTTTAAATATAGTAACATATCTAATAAATTATCAAGATATTTAAAAATGCAAAATAGATTTAAAAGCATTATAAACAAATTAAAATAATAATAAATTAAATATATTAAATATTAAATTTTTAATATAAATTAAAATTACAAAACAATTAATAAATCTAAATCTCTTTAATATTAATAACTAAATCTATATTAAAATAACATTAATCTTGGTAAAAACTAAAAGCTTTTCCGTTAACATTAATCTTGGTCGAAAAGAAAAGCTTTTCTGTTCATCTTTCAATAATAATAAAGTATTATTTGGTATAATGTAGAATGTCTTTACTAAAAACAAAAAGGAAAAACCCGATGGTGGCAGTGCACTGCAACTGGGAAAATTGCGGTAGGGCAAGGGCACAAGAATAGCGGCCAAGTGAAAGTTGTGGCTAGGCAAGGGCACAAAAATAGCGGCGGCGGCTGGGCTTGCCACAAATTTCTGCCGAATTTTCCCAAACTTTTTCAAGTTTTTATACATTCGCCAAATTCTGAACCTGAAGTCGAAAATTTAGCAAATGCGGTGACTAAGGTTGCAGCTTCATGAGAAGTCTCATTTCAAACGAGTGAATGATGCATTTTTAATGTATATCACTAGAATATTGCAGGGAGGAACGCATCAGAGACTCACCCAAGAAGCTAAGGACTTGGTAGGCAGATTTGGATCCTATTCAGTATCCAAGATTCACATATGTCAGGGTTGAGGGATTTACTGGATGTCCTTACAGACTTCCAATTTATCCCACCAACAAAATTATATTGCTTGGAGTTCTAAGGCAATTAGAGACATATGAAGGCTTCCAGAGAGCAAAGCACAAGAATGGAATTTCTTTTCCATTTTTTATTGGAAAAATGATTGAATCCTGTTCAACAACACAACCAACTGAAAGAGTGCAAAGATGGAGATGCAATGGTATCCACTTATCCTCTACCGATCCAAAGCTAATTTCGATCCCCATAACCATATTGGATTGGTAAATGGAGAAAAATACAAGCGCAAGATGGATCTTGAAGACTTTTGGGCGAATGCTCTAGATGAATTTGATATAAAGAAAAGGTTGTGGTCGAGATTACCTATAAATTTGATCAAAACAACTGAGCTTTTTTGTGTGCCTGACCAACTAGAGGATGATGGAGAAAGCACACAGCCACGTTATGATGAGAATAGGCCTCTTTCTCCGATAAGATGGTTTGATCCAGAACTTGCAGATTTGAACACCCTGATGAGGCCAGTTGTCAAATATACACAATGGTGGGTTGAACAACAAATTGAAGAGCTGAAACGAAGAAATATGTCTCTTACAAATTTGATGGGCGTCATGGAGACATATTCTTCTAATAACAAAGAAGCATCTCAAAGTGTTGAGCCACCAATGAGTATAAATTCAAGGAAAAGAAAGGAAACAATTGAAAGTTATGTGAAATTAAAGGGAAAGAGAATTGTAAATGAGGGAGTTGTTGGGAAGAAACAAAAATCAGGACCATCTCATTCCTCCATCAGTGCCACATCCAGAAATGTGAACAATATATCTATTCCGAAGGATGAACGACTAGGCGAGATGAAAGTCCCTTATCTAGTTCATGAAGAAAGGAATGTGGAATCATTTCCATAGGAAGATCAAGAACCACCATCTCCTTCAACTAAAAAAATAATTGAATCAGAAAATGAGGAGATGGATATCTTAGATGTGGAATTCCGAGAGGGAATGATTTCCGCTCTTCAAGGAGTTGAGGATAATCCAGGTGAAGAAAGTAACCAAGAAGAGGAAGGTATTGAGAAACCCACAATTCTTGATTGGTTAAAGGAGAGGATGAAGGTAAAGACGCCTGTGGAAGTTCAACAAGAAGATGATACAGGAGATTTCTTGGCCAGGTTGGGAAAGGTTGCAGTAAAGAAGACAGCCAAGAGATTTTCCTCGATTCAAAGGGACGAAGCAGGCTGTCGTTCAGTTCAAATAGTTGTGCCAAAATTTGACAAGGCAAAAGAAAATATTACTCCTAAGGAGTATGAAATTACAACTATCAACTTAGGCCCAACCACTAAGGGGCAGAAAGTCAAGGACTTGGATAATTCAATCACTTCCACCAAGGAAAGATTGGAGAAGGAAATAGGAAAGAAAAGGGAGTACAAGAAGGAAGTTGAGCAATTGAAGAAGTATATCCAACACTTGACCAAACCCATTAATCAAGGAGATGCACCAGCTCCTCCACTTTTGACTCTTCCAGATGAAACAATTGGAGACTTCGAAGAAGTGAAACTGATAGCTGAAGAGACTAAAGAATGGATGGCAAGCAGCAGTAAAGAAGCTGTCACGTTCGAAGAAAAATTGATGCTGGCATATGGACAAACTTCTTCAATGCTCTCTAGAATTCAGGACGTGACAGAAATGTGGGAAGATCATCATGATATCCAAGATAGAGTAATCCCATGCTTAAAAGTGTTGAAAGGAATTCCCAAACATGAATTAATAGATGGGCAGGTGATTGCTACTGGAGCTGTATATGATTTCAACACATGGTATTGGGCACTAATTGCAAGAACGAAAGTTTTTGAAAGGCTAAAAGTTGATGGTGTCAAAATTGAAGAGCTGATCATAGAGATTCAGAACAAGATTTTCCTTCTGGTTGCTGATATACTTGGGAAAGAAACAATTCGGGAAAATGAAATGCACGTAGAAAATCTGAAGATCAAAGCTCAAGAGAATTACTTCACTGTCACTGGACCAATCCTTAGGCAAAGTTTGACTAAGGCATCAACTTTCTTTTCTATCGGGGATGCCTTCCAGAAACAGGAATTGGAATGGGAGAATGTTTTTGCTACATATGTTGATGACTTGGACGTAATGGAATTCAAGATAAACATGCTGCCACATGTCACGATGGAAGAGGTCAATCCTCTTGTGTCCAGGTTCATCGAACATGCTGCTATAGAAAGAGGATAAGGATGCATCCTTCTAGAAGAAAGCTCCTCGTGCCACTTGCCTTTGCTTTATTTGTTCTTTTCGGATAACTATTGAAAACCCTAGTTAGGGTATTTATGCTTTAATCTTAGCCATTGATCATTCTTTGATCAGGGTCTTTCATCTGTTTTCAAAAACTCTATATAAACCCCTCCTCTATATAAACCCCTCCTCTCTCATTTGTATGAGAGAGATTTGTGAGATTGTTGCTAAGAACTACTTTGAATAATAAAAGTTCATTTGCATTTGCTTTGAATCCTTATTGTTATCACATGGTTGCATGGTTTCATAGTTTTTTCAAACTTAAGAGTAAATTCTTTACAAAGTTGTTAAATGAATGCAAGATTTGATAGTATTGATTGGTGAAATTGTGCTCATATTTTTAATGAACAGATGATTTTTGTTCATTGTGTAAAGTTAGCCTGAGCTTATTTGTGGATGCTTTAACTTCTACTTTGAATAAATATTGTTCATTTTGATGGTTATATTATTCACAGTATGAAAATCTTAAGCACAACCCTTGAAGATTGCACCTACTTTGTGTAGTTGTCCTTAGTGTGGCGAAGCAAAGTGTAGTTATTAGTTTCACCTAATCTTTACCGTCTCTTAAATTCTTAGAAATAGTGCAAAACTCCTAAACCCCTTTTTCCTTTTGTCTTTTTCTTTGAAGTTCGAAATTGAGAAAATCCCAAAAAAAAGCAGAAAGTTTTCATTATAATTGAAATTCACAAGTCCCCCTTGGATTACCAGCATACATCACCCAAGAAGCTATATTCAACGTTAAAGTCACTAGTTCGTAGTATAAGCATTGGAATTGCCATATGATCTTTTTTGCAATCTTAGCATAAGCGGTGATTTTATTCAAGAGAGAATAGAGTGTCTTTGGGCATCTTTACTCTGTGTACGGTGTCATAAAACACACACCAACCATACACAAGACCCTGAGATTCTCTTCAATACATACAGCCAGACTATAAGGCTACTGGAGACTTACCCAATTTTTATCTCTCAAGAGGAAGCCCACATCTACATCAAATGCTCCATAATAAAGAACCATACAGATGGGCTCATTGGATCTTAATCTTCCAAGATACACCTCAAAATTTTGGCAAACCACGTTGTAATAAACAACCCTGTTTGCTACCCAAATATTTTTCACCAAAATGTGCATAGTATTGCCAATGGTTTCAGTCTTCAGATAATGCTTGTTGCAGAGTTAATAATATTTCTGTTTACTGCTGTTTATTCTTGTTTATTGAAGGTCTGAGTTTAAAGAGGTTGCATACACAATACAATTTGGCAATGCACACTATAGACACTTAAATAGTCTTCTGTTTGCAGATATAGAGAGGGATAAGTAATGATTTTCTGCCTTTAACCAGTGGAAATAACAAGACAACAGAAATTTGGGATTCTGATTTCTTTGTTATTCATTTCGCACAGCTATAGCTATTCAAGCCCTCCAACAAGAAACTTCAATCCCACGTCTAAGTATTTGCTGCTCCCAAAATGATGTCCAAGTACCTCTCCCCACACTCCCAACTTCTTCTCACTCTGCTGTTGATATTTTTTGTCAACAGTTTGGAAGTTTCATTTAGAAGTATTGCTGCTGGTTTGTTTGTTATGTAGTGTTTTGGTTTATTACATTCATTACTCCACACTCATATATATAATTTCAGACTATAATGCAACATAACTGAACACACAAATATATATAGTCTGAAATGAAGCTTACACACTATTTTCTGAACATTAATATGCTGCAAAGAACAAAGAACAGAACAGACTCTGACCTCTAATCAGCAAACCATTTTCTCCTTAGGAAGGGCGTTTAACCTCGTAGCAGCACCTACAATTTATGGTCCATGTAGAAGTCATTAGCAGGTAATTTTCTCCATGCCAGGGTTCTATATTCTCTCCAAACTGAATAGCACCTTCAATCGCCTAGATCTGGGCTCTTCAACCTTCAACTTCACTGTCAATCAGCAAGATAAGCAGCTAGCAGGGCAGATATTCAACTCCAAAGGCTTGCACTGGTTATCTTTACTGCTCGCATCCCTGTCAATAAACCCACACGGCCCCAGTGCTTCATCACGTCTTACCAACTAACCAAACCCACGCATCCAGCATTGAGGAGATATCACCATGCACTACCAATTGGTTCCAAGATCCCTTATAAAGCATTCATTAAATCGACCTCAGTCAACAAGTCTGGACTCGTCCACCATAGGATCACATATAAATCACCCAAAATGGAGATATCCAGGCAAGTATAAACAACTGGACAAATATGCAATGAAATGCCTTCCAAAACCTCAGCAACTAAATCTCCCTTTAGCACTTCAATTTTATACTCAGAAATTTGTCTTAATCAAAGACATCATAAATTTCTATAACTTCAATTGTTGAATCCAAATGCAAAACCTGTAAATCTCTTCTAGCACAAATGTGAACCTGTTGATGTGTTTTTTAGGCACATGCGAACACGGAATAAAATACCTTAAGTATCTTATCCTCTCTTGAACAAAATCTCTCGGATGCTGAAGATTAGCTTAAGGATCATTCGAGAAGACTCCAAGGTTCATGAATGTAGGGTCACTACATGTGGATAAGTTTAGTTGGTCGTTGTAATTGCTGTTTCATCAAGGGGTATTTGTGGTTACAAAAGATTTCATGAAGGACTTTGTGAATGATATGCAATGAAGATTCTTCCTAATACTACTGAATGACTATCCAAAAAATGGCAAAAGATAGGGGTTTAGAGAGGTTCTAAGCTATCCTAAGAATGAATGGATGGAGAATGACACAAGTGAAACTCAACTAGTCATAGCATCGCCATACACGAACAACTTCACTAGAACTAGTGCAATCTTCTAAGGATGTTTGGAGATTTTCAAATCACTACTAATCATAGACACCATTAATTGAATGCATATCAATGATTGAGCAATAATCGAACTTAAACAACTTTAAAGGTTCCAGTTGACCACACAAGGTTAACTTACAATCAGCAAGAAGCTAGTGGTATGGATAACGAGCTTCACAATATATCAAGTGCAACATTCCATGTTTTAATCTAATGCTTAAACTAACATCAAAGATTGACTAGAGAAGATAAAGAACCATGCAATGGACTTCAAGGATTGAGTAAAAACACCATAACTTCAATGTTTTATTCAGAGTTCTGTGACTCGCCAAAACTCAGCGAGTCACGGGCCGAGTGACCCTCGGCGATCCTGGGTGGCTCGGACCCGGACTCGGCAAGTATTGGCCGAGTCATGGCGAGTCAAGTGACTCGGTGACTCAGCTCGGACCCGGCAAGTCCCGAGCCCATGACTCGGCCGACGTAAAATACCGAAAAAGTAAAATTAAAACATGTTAAACAATGGTTTTACTTGCTTTTTTTTTCATTTATATTTGATTCTAAGTTGTAAAAGGCATCTCATTTCATTCTATTGAAAAAATAGGAGGAGAAGAGTGAGTTGTGAGGAAAAAGAAGAGAGCATAGTAGGGCAACCAGCAAGGAGGAGGAGTAAAATTTCTTCAAAAAATCACATTGGGCCAGTGTAATACTTGCAATTGGTACATCAAAAGCTTGTTAGAGAGGATTGGAAAGAGGTTGCATTTCATTTCAACCTTCTTATAAGAGGTAAGATTTATTTTTTTGGGTGTTTTATAAGCAAAATTTACATTTTGTTTTAAACATTTGTAATATATATTCATTTCTTTCAAATAAATCAGCAAACCCTACCATGTAGATTGTTTTCTGTTTTCTCAAAACTTAAAGAAATCAGCAAACCCTACAATGTACATTTTTTTTGTTTAAAAATGTACATTGTAGGGTTTGCTGATTTATTTATGTTTTGAAATGAAAAAAACAATCTACATGGTAGGTTTGCTAATTTCTTTGAAAAAAATGAATACAAATTCTATTACATTGATTTTTGTATCAAAATCAAAACATTGCTATTATATTTTTTTTTGTATTAATTTATAATTTTATAATTTAACAATGGACAAATATTCTTTTTTTTTGTAATTGTGTCTTATTTCAGCAACCTTCAACCTTTGAAAACAATGTCCAATTCCAATCCTCCTCGTAGAGCAATCCCGGGTAGAAAAGATCCAGCTTGGAAATATACAAAACCTTTTCCCGGGCAAAAAAGAGGAGAGGCAAAATGTAAATTTTGCAAAACAATCTTTCATGGAGGCATAAATAGATTGAAACACCACCTTGCCGGCATACGTGGCCATGATGCAGAGCCTTGCACACTAGCACTTCCTGAGGCTATTTGTGAGTGCCAAGTGTTATTAGACACATTTGAGACTCGAAAAGAAATAAAGAAGAGGCAAAGGGAAGAAGAGGCAAAGGGAGGAGTTAGCTCAGGCTAGCATTGGTTGTGTTGGAGAGGCCTCTTCCATGCCTCCATATTGTCCTAGTGGGAGTGCTAGTGCTTCTATTGCCGGTAGTGCCAGTGCTAGTGGGAGTATCAATGCAACTCCAACCATTGGTCCTAGAGTTCGTAAATCTAGGATGGATTCATATTTTGAGCCACGCACTACTACCAATGCCCAACCTTCACTTGAGAGCATGGCTTGGAACAAAGAGGTACACAATAGGGCTAAAGGTGCAATTGGAAGATTCTGATTTTATTGCAATATTCCATTCTTTGCAGCCAGGTAATTCCTTTTAGTTTTTATTTGATTGTTTTAAGTTTTTAAGTTGTTAATATTTTTAGTTTGTATTGTCTAATATTTATAATTTTATACTTATCTTATTTAATTTATTTGTGATAGGTCTCCTTATTGGCAGAGCATGGTTGATGCCATCGCTATTTGTGGGGCGGGTTTCAAAACCCCTTCTGATTCCAAGTTAAGTGGCCCAATTTTGATAGAATTGGTGGCTGATGTAAAAGCCACGTTAGAGGATCAGCGAGAGATATGGAAGAAGAAGGGTTGCACCATCATGACCGATGGTTGGACTGATAGGAGAAATCAAACGCTCCTAAATTTTCTTGTTTCTTCAAAGGTGATTGAATAACTTGAATTTTATTTAATGATTCGTATTTTATTTTTGAGTTGAGATTTATTGAATGATCATTGATAACTGATTTTGCTTTGTTTTCAAATTTCAGGTGGCACCATGTTCATGAAGTCCATTGATGCTTCCGCACATTCTAAAAATGCCACTTACCTATGTGAGGTTATAGAGGAGGTCATATATGAAGTGGGTGAGGTGAATGTAGTACAAGTGGTGACCGATAATGCAGCAAATTATGCTGTTGCAGGTAAACTTTTGATGGAGAGGCACCCATCTATATTTTGGTCTCCATGTGCAGCCCGTTGCATTGACCTCATGTTGGAGGACATTGGTAAGATTGCATGGATCCGAACGTGTAGAGAAGGCAAAAGATATTTGCAAATTTGTATACAATCATGCATGGGTCCTGTTGTGACCATTTCACACATCGCCCCATTGCAAATGGGGACCCCTGCTTTTTGCTTTCTAGGGTTTGTTTTTTTAGGTCTTTTAGGGTTTTGTCTGTTAGCCTTTGCATTTTGAGTGTCGCCAAGGGGATCACCTGGATAGCAGGTTCTGCTTGAGTGAGGTCAAGTTGATAAGTGATGAAGTCTGAAAGTCCTGATCCTGAAATTTGGCTAAGTCTGGAATGTCCTGATCCTGAAATTTGACTAAGTCTGGAAACTGAAAATCCTCCAAAAACTAGATTTTGCAATATAACTCCTGGAGGTCTGAAACCACTCTCAAACATCCTGAAAGTATATATGGAATATAACTTAAAGTATAAGTCACTTATACTTAAATGTTATATTCCATAAAAATTATCTTGACGGAGAGTTCAAAAAGTCAAATTTCGCTCCTGGCCCTTCCTGAGGGTCCAGGGCGAAAATCAATCTAGGACTCATTCCTTGCCTTATTTGACCAAATTTTGATTTGCAAAGCATTTTGTTTGGACTTTGGAATTGATTGAAAACCTTGAAGAAAATGATGGATTTTGGCCAAGATTAGGAATTTCACTCCTGACCCTTGCTGAGGGTCCAGAGCGAAAATCATCATAAACTTCATTTGCCACCTTGTTTGAGCTTGAAATCTTGTTCCTGGCTTTGAAAACGATCTTACCTTGCCCTGTGAAGTGATTTGAAACTTGAAGATTGAGCAGTTTAGCATAGATTGTGAAATTCGCTCCTGACCCTTGCTGAGGGTCCAGAGCGAAAATCTTATTTGAGCCTATTTGTCACTAATTTTGGCTAAATTTTTATGTGCAGGGTCTCCTGGAAGGAAGGTTGAACAGCATTCAAAGGTTTGGACGCTTGCAAATTGATGAATTTTGGGCAATAAAAGCAAATTCGCTCCTGACCCTTGCTGAGGGCCTAGGGCGAAATTTTGAATAGCTCTCATCTTGCATGGAAAAAAGTCAAGTTTTGGACATGAGTGAAACAAGAGCAACTTCCTTTTGCCTCCTGAAGAAGTTTTAACTTTGAAGAATGAAGGATTTTGCCTAAAACCAAAATTTTGCTCCTGACCCTTGCTGAGGGTCCAAGGCGAAAATCTTAGTAGAGGACATTTCTTGCCTTGTTTGATCAAATTGAGGTGATTTTGAGTTTGAAAAAGGAAGAACCAAGCCTAGAAAAGGAAATTCGCTCCTGACCCTTGCTGAGGGTCCAAGGCGAAAATCTCAAAATCTCCCATTCTGCCTTGCAAAACGAAATCAAACTTGGATTGGGGGCAAGAAGAAAGATATTTCCTAGCATTGTGAGGTGGATTGAAGTTGGAATGATCAAGAATTTGCTCAAAAAACTCAAAATCGCTCCTGACCCTTGCTAAGGGTCCAGGGCGAAAATCACAAAACTACCTATTTCTTTCAAGATTGTGCTAAGGCAAGGTTAGGCTAAGGTAAAAGAGGCCTTCAAAAACATGATGAATAATGATTTGCCTCTAAAAGTTGATGATCCTGGGCTAGGAAAGAAAAATCGCTCCTGACCCTTGGAGAGGTTCCAGGGCGAAAATTTGAAAACCTCTCATTTTACCTTGCAACAACAAAGCAAATTTGGATGGAGTGGATAAAGGAAGGACATTGCCTAGTGGTGAATGAAGTTTCAATGAAAAATGATGGTGGATTGAGCCTAATTTGCAAAAATCGCTCCTGACCCTTGCTGAGGGTCCAAGGCGAAAAACTTGGAAAGAGGATTTTCTTGCTTAGTTTGGAGGCGTAAACATGATCTAGCTTGGTGAAAAGGTTGTTGGATGAGGAAATGAGGATGTTTTGCAAAAAAAAAATCGCTCCTGACCCTTACTGAGGGTCCAAGGCGAAAATCCTTAAATCCCCTATTTTGCCTTTCAGAAGCAAATCAAACTTGGATTGGGTGAATGAAGGGGACTATTTCCTAGCTTTGTAAAGTTGATTGAAGTTAAAATGATGGAGCAAGCCTAGGCAAGGAAAATCGCCCCTGACCCTTCCAGAGGGTCCAGGGCGAAATCTTGAAGAAACTTCACTAAGCATTCCCAAATTTCGCCAAATTTTCCAAATTAAGACATTTGGGAGGATAAATAAATTCGCATTAATTAAAGGCATTCTTAATTTAATAAATTAATTTTTAGGCCTTGAAATAATTAAAAAATTTACTTTGGAGGCACTAAAATTAATTTTTTAAAATTAAAAAATACAAATTGAGCGCTCAAACACATTTATTGGCTTTTGCAAGCAAGTCGGCCTCCTTTTTTGGATTATTGTCTTATTTTATTATTAAAAAACTAGGTCGGCCTCATGGTAAATCAAGGTGAGCGCTCTATAAGAGAGGAGTGTTGCCTCAAGTTGTAAATCATTCATTCATTGTTCTAAATGCGAACTTGAAGAGCATATTTGGAAGTGCGAAATTAAGGAGCAATTTGAGGAGCGAAATCCAGAAGATTGAAGGCGAAATTTTGCTGAGTGTGGAGACTAAGGAGGGTGGAATTTATTCTTTTGAAGCTAGAGGAGGCATAATCCATCCAAGGGAGGACTATAATCTAGGCCTTGTCCATCAAAGTCTAGTTTTTCTTTCATCATTGTCAAGTTTTTTTAAAGTACTCAAGAGGAGGTATGGCGAAATTATCTTAATATTCCAGACTTGATTTTGGGGCACTTTTTTTAGAAAAGTCTAAGTGTTGATTAGTTAATTAGGAAATGATAACTCTAGATTTATCATGAAGTTTCCTAATTAATATCTTAAATCTTCTTTTTGAGTCTTATTTTCTACCCTTTAATGCTCAAGGACTAATTTTGAAATGTTGTGTAGGTATCAAGATGGCGACTCCAAAGCCCGGAGGATCTACAAGTCGGCAGGTTCTCATCAAAGAAGATCAAGCAAGGATAAGGGCAACCTCCTCCAGTCCAGCATTGACAAGGACGGCCTTCTTCGGTCGAGCATCATCAGGAATAACTTCTTCCAATCCGGCATTCCAAGGCGAGGTACATCAATCATCCTGCACATCAAAGACAAATGAAGTTAGAGCAAGGGTTCGTTGAAGAAGCAAATAGTTTCAGAAGAGTTAATTAAAGCTAGCTTCTCAGCAACATCAAATTGGAATCAACCAAGTGTCAGACGAGGTGGCATCCCAGTCATCACTTCTCCAGTCGGTGTGGTCCACCTCAGCGTGTCCAGATTCAATGTACCTAACTCATGGGAGATGGCACAAACTTCGATGTACCTACCTGTTGTGACCATTTCACACATCGCCCCATTAGAATGGGGACCCCCTCTTTTTGCTTTTGTTTTGCCTGTTCTTCTCTCTGCTTTTAGGGTTTTGAGTGAGTGAGTTGTCTGTCTGGGCTAGGGCTAAACCTTAGGGGTTTCTTCCGTATATTTTCAAGCTGAGTCCAGTCAAATTTTGAAAGTTATTAAGCATCCTTCCGAGGATTGATTATTGAAGTAAGGTGAGTCTGTCAGGAAGGTCAGATAAGTCTTAGGTTAGGTCTAGTCAGGGTTTTTGGGGTAAAATTCAAATTTTGTTTAAGTGTTAGCATTTTGAAGATGAAATTGTATATTCTTGCCTAGGTAAATTTTGATCAAATTTTGGAGGCAAGATGATGCTTGAAACACAAAGTTCGCTCCTGTCCTTCACTGGAGGCCCAGGGCAAATTTCATTCTAGGTGCAATTTCTTATTTTGCGAGGGCTTGCTAACCGGTCCCTAACTTTGAAGATGACCTAGCTCTGCCTTATGAAATGTTTGGAGACTTAAATTTTGAATATTTTAGCCAGGAAGGACAAAAGGCGCTCCTGTCCCTCACCCAAGGACCAAGGCGAAAATGTTATTTATTGCATATTTGTCACTGACTTTTCTATTTTGTTTTGTGCAGGGTCTCCCAGAGTGATGATCGAACATGACTTGGTACTTTTGAAGATTTTGAAGGCACGAAAATGGTGAATTTTGAAGGTTAAAAGGAAAAAGTGCTCCTGTCCCTCACCTAGGGTCCAGGGCGAAATTTTGAATTTCCTCATCTTGGAGTGAAAATAGGCTAAGTGTTGGATATGAATGGAAAACAAGCGATTTTCTCCACCCACCTGAAGAGGTTTTAGCTTGGAAAGGTGAAGGATTTTGTTTGAATCATCAAAAGTGCTCCTGTCCCTCACTGAAGGACCAGGGCGAAAAGACTTATTTGAGTCATTCCTAGCCTTGTTTGGTCGAATTGAAACATCAAAGGCATGGTGGACGGCAAAATGAACATGATAAAGCATCCAGACTTGATTGAAAGCAATGAAATGATGGAGTTTTTGCCTAGAAGGTCAAAAGTGCTCCTGTCCCTCTCCAAGGGACCAGAGCGATTTTCTCTATATGCACAATTTTAGACCTTTCTTGGGCATTAACTTTTATTCATAGCATGAAGTAAGATGAAATCTTCCCTAGCAAAGGAATTTCGAGGTGAAAGATGAAGCAATTTGATCATAGTGACAAAAAGTGCTCCTGTCCCTCACTAAAGGACCGGAGCTTGAATTTCAAATTTGCACTATTTTTGCAAGATTAAAGTGATTTTACGATTTGAAGAGGTCAAGGGAAGCATGTTTTGTCCATTGAATATAATTTAAGCGGTTCACAAAGGAGTAAATCAACCCAAATGACAAAAAGTGCTCTTGTCCCTCACTGAAGGACCATGGCGCTTTTTCAAGTTTCTCCTCTTTGTTTGATATTTTATGGCAAAACTTGACTTGGATGGGAAGGACGAATGATGTTTTATGCCTTAGATGTGACTGAAGGTTTAAAAGACAAGGAAATATACCATGAAGGCAAAAGGCGCTCCTGTCCTTCTCCAAGGGTCCAAAGCAATTTTCTAAAAAGTGCTCCTGTCCCTCTCCAAGGGTCCAGAGCAATTTTCCAAAAAGTGCAAATTTCTTGCAAAGACAAGGCAAGTTTGTGATTGAAATGAATGGAAGAAGACATGATTAGCCCATTGAAGATAATTTGGAAAGCTAGCAAAGGACGGATAGGCTTGAAATTGCAAAAGTGCTCCTGTCTCTCCAAGGGACCAGGGCGAAAAACATGTTATCTAGCCCTCCTCTCCAATTTTGGACAAAACTAGGCCAAGGCGCAAGTTTGAAATGATGTTTAAAATGCTTCGAGGTGGAATTGAGATGCAAGAGTTGCAAATTTTGATGACAATTTGCAAAAGTGCTCCTGTCCATCTCCAAGGGACCAAAGTGAAATCTCCAAATATGCCCATTTACCTTGCATTTTGAAAGGATATTTTTATTACCAAGGCTCAAGAAGGAGTGAAAAATGATGTTCTACGCCTTGAGGGTAATTTGAAGATTAATGTGATCAAGAATTTGCACAAGGACTCAAAAGTGCTCCTGTCCCTCTTTGAAGGACCAGGGCGATTTTTATAAAATCAACAATTTCCCTCCGATATTATGCTAAGGCAAGGTTGTGCGAGATGGGAAGGATCTTCTAAAGCATGATGAACAAAGATTTGATTTCAAAACTTGAGAATCCTAGCCTAAAATACAAAAAGCGCTCCTGTCCCTCTCCAAGGGACCAGGGCAAAAATCTTTGGAAAATCAATTTTGCCTTAAAAAAACGAGTTAGATATGCATGGAACAAATGAAAGAGATCATTGCTTACTCCACAACGAGAATCGACAAATGAAAGATGAAGGATTGAGGACAAAAGTGAAAAAGTGCTCCTGTCCCTCACCCAGGGTCCAGGGCGAAAATGTTATAAGGCACGTCCCTTCTAAAGATCAAGTGAATTAAACTTAAGACTCCAATCAGAAATGCCATTTTAAAGTGCCTAGATGAAGTTTTGAACGTGAAAATGAAGAATGCAAGCTTGAATTTACAAAAGTGCTCCTGTCCCTCTCCAAGGGACCAGAGCGAAGTCATTGGCATTCATTATTTTTTGCCATATCCCAACATTGATATCCTCCAAATCACATGAAATGCCAAAATCACCAACTTCGAAATATTTGAAAAAATCAATTAAATTGGCATTTAATAAAGGTGCATGGCATTTAATAAATTAATTTTTAGCCTCAAAAAATCGATTTTTTTTATTAAGGCATTTAAAATTAATTTTTGTGAAATTAAAATTGAAAATGGAGCGCTTGGAGGTTTATTTTCATTTATTTTATTAAGTCGGCCTCTTGTTTTTTTTGCAAATTTATTTATTTTTTGGCCTATTTCATCAAGTCGGCCTATGGGGAGGTGAAGTGGTGAGCGCCCTATATAATAGGGGTGTTTTGAGCAATTTTAAACAATCATTTACTCATTACTTCAAGTGCGATTTGGAGAACAAGAAGGAAGTACGAAATCTGGTCTATTTGGAGCGAATTCGCCTCAAGTGTTGAAGACTAAAGGTGGTGGAGTTGATGCTTGTGAATACTAAAGGAGGCGCATTTTGCTAAAGGAAGGACTTCGATCTACATTTTGCCTAGCCAAAGTTCACCTTATTTTTTTTTGCATCATTTTTTAGAATTAATTCTCAAGTGGAGGTATGGCGAGATCATCCTAGTCCCAATGTTGAAATTTTGAATTTTGAACTTTAAGTTTTTGAAAATTGCGTAGTTAATTAGGAAATGATAACTCAAGATTTATCATGAAGTTTCCTAATTAAAATCTTAAATCTTCATTGCTACTCGCTTCAAAATATATTCCTCATTTTGAAATGTTGTGTAGGTGTCAAGATGGCGACCCCAAAAGGCAAGAGCATCCACTAGTCGTCCAACTCTCATGAAGGAAGATCAGAGGAATGAAGAATTGGAGACCAAGATCGTGTCCAAGTGGAGCAACATTGGAGATACCAACTTGGGAAACTTCAGTATGAAGAAGTTTCGAGAGGTCCCTTACATTGGCAAGCCATCACCTATCGCAAAGAGAATAATTGAAAGTGGCATCATCAAGGCGGCCGGTTTCCCTCCAGCAGTCCAGTGCCATGAGCTGATGATCGAGTGTGCCCGCCATTATGACCCACAATCAAGATCGACCGTATCCAAGGAAGGGAACACTTTGGCATACCTTTCGGAGGAGGCTATAAGTGAAGCTCTCCATCTTCCCAAGCATAAAGATATGATTTACAAAAGCCTCGAAGGAGCCAGGTCGATGTACGAAGATGATCCAGACACTTGCTTGAGCATCATCAATAAGAATTGGTTACTCAAAAGTCATCCTCGCCTGAGCAAGATTCCCAATACACCACATAGGATCGACTTTCAGGAGGAATACAGAGATTTGATAACTTTGCTCAATCGAGTTACAGGGGCTCCTCAAGCCTTCTATTTTGAGAAGTGGATGTTCTACTTCATCCAAGTGATAGTTCAAGGGAAAGGAACGATTCATTGGGCTAGAATTATTAGCCACTGCTTGGACGTACAAATGAGAAGACTAAAGCCTACCAAGTCATTTCACATGAGCTCATACGTCATATATGCCTTGATCAGGAGTTTCGAATATGCAGGATTACCTCACAGAGGAGTGATCGGAAGAGGACCCGGAGAAGTCAGAGTTTGTGACTCTTATGTTCATTTGCATCATCCACCTGGAAGTGACTACAAGTTAGTCAATGATACCTTAACGATGAACATCACTAGGATATTGCAAGGTAGGATTCACAATCGACTATCTCTAGATGCACAAGAGCTTGTAAAGAGGTATGGTGCTTGGTTCATCCAGTTTCCAAAGTTTACATGTATCAGAGTTCATGGGTGTCCTTCACCTCCCTACATGTTGCCGAGGTATCCGACAGACAGGATAGTGCTACTCGAGATGACTAGGCAGTTGGCAGACTATGCGAAGGCATTCAGACACAGGCATAGAAATGGAATTCCCGTGCCCATCATATTGGGGAATTCAATTGAGGTATGTCCTAATGCTCTAGCCTTGGATGATGCAGAGAGGGAGTTGGCCTCATATTCATTCACATTCTTTGCCTTAAGGGAGAATTTTGATCCTTATGGGTATATAGAAGAGATATATGGTAGGAAGTCCAAGCACGAATTTCAAGTAGAAGACTTTTGGATGAATCTCTCAAGTGATTTAGAAGTGAAAAGAAAGATGCATTCCAGATTACCTTTAGATTTCATCAGGAAATGCAAAGTTTACAGAGTGGCCAATCAAGCTCAGGACAGTGGCAAACATCTCCAGTCATCCTACGACAGAGAAGACAAAGCAATGAAGATAGATTGGAACGAGCCTGAGATTACAGACTTGAGAGCTTTGATGGCTCCAGTTTTGTCATGTACTCGCAGATGGGTGGATGTACAACATCAAAAGTTAAGAGAACAAAACGTACCAATGACTTTTACTTTGGAGGAAAGACCAGAAGAAGGAGGAGCAAGCGCAAGTGAAGACAATTCTCATCCTAGAGGCGCAAAGAGAAAAGAAAGACCTGAGAAAAGAGAACTCATAAGAAGAAGCAAGAGGCCAATCGAGATCGCTCATCGGGTACATCATCTCGACATGAGAAAAGGACAAGTCAAGTTGAAGGACAAGAGATGACGATGCCTGAGGTTGATGAATCTATGGAGTCAATAGTACAGAATGATAAACCTGAAAAAGGGAAGGCACCTCAGCATTCGTCAAGTCGATCTCCCCAAGTCAATGAGCTACATGAAGACAAGAATGATGATGAAGTGACATCTCCTCTCCGAGAAGACGAACCATTGCCTAAAGAGATACAAGTTAGAGAGACGAGATCCGCCATTCCAGATTGGTTGAAGGAGAGACTGACAAGGGTGATTGTGATCGAGGATGAAGATAATGTAATTGACTTAGAGAGCCTTGTAGGAAATTCTCAGGAAGTAATGGAGAAGAAGAAGGCCACCAAGATGTCCAAAATGATTAGAGATGAGACAGGGTCCAGGAAATTGCAGATAGCTACACCAGCAGTGGACAAGTATGAAGGTGAAATTCTCGCAGAAGAGTATGATGTAGAAACATTTGAGCTTGGTCCACTCACTGCTGAGCAAGCACTAGATGAGGCAACCGATTCATTTGAAGTACTTAAAGACAAGCTTAAGGAAGAAATGGAAAAGAATAGAAAGCTTGAGAGAGAGAGAGGTGCTTGGAGAGGCTACTTTAGCCATCTCAATCAGCCCTTGGGACGTCAGGATCCAGCAGTGTCTCCTATGCAAGCACTTCCCCTTGAATCAGTTGGCGAGGCAAAGAGGGTCAAGAGCTTGGTTCAGCTTATGAGCTCTTGGATTAACAAATCCCATACAGTTGTCGTTGAATTCGCAACAAGAATGATGCAGACAATTCACCGAGCTATCCAGGTCCTTGAGATCATCCACAACCTGATGATAACGGTAGCCGCTTTCGCTCACACTAGAGATGTTATCATTCCTGTTCTGCAAGTGATTAGGCAAACACCAAGGAAGATCCTGGCACAAGAAAAAATAATGGATGGAGGAGCTCATAATTTACTTCAGTGGTCAACTCTACTCCAGATGAAAGAGGTTCTTTTTGAGGACATCAGCACCAAATGCAATCAAGTTGAGGGCGTCATCCATCCAATTCAGGATAAGGTGTTTGAAGTGTATGTACCATTCTTGGCAAGAGGATCGAAGTTGAGACAGATGTGGACCTTCGAGAGTTGGAAGAAAGAGTCAAGGTCATCTTTTGCAAAGATGAGAATGTCATCACAGATGAGCAACGTGATCTAATGTTCACTACTATGCTTTTGATTGAGAAGATCAAAGAACTCGAACATGGATGGGATGCGGCTCTTCTCAAGGCCTTTGATCAGGTTATCCACTTGGAGGAACAAATGAGGAATCTTCCTGAGATTCCTATTGCTGAGATTGAAGGAATTGTGTCCAGATTCATTGCATATGCTAAGAAGGAACATTGGAAAGGGAATAAGGTTCTAGAAGAGAGGTTGTTGTAGATGATATGGCACCTTAATTATCATTGGTCTATGTTTCCTAGATTTTTGTGCCAATTAAATATTTGGCTATGCATTTAATAATGTTCAACTAAAAAGGGAACTTTTTGTAACAAACCGTAATTAGGGTTTAGGTGTTAGAATCTTAGCCGTTGATCTTCTTTTGATCTAGGTCGTTCATTGTAATTGAGGATGCTATATATACCCTCACTCATTTTCATTTTGTCATTAGAAATAGTCAGATAATTAGCAGTTAGATATTAGAGAGAAGAAAGTTATTTTGTAGCAAGATTGAGATTTGAAGAAAGAATTTCAAGCAATTGTTGTCTATTTTGGTTTTGAGATCAATGAAATATTGAAGTTATGGTGTTTTATTGCAATTCTCGTGGCTACTTTCATGGTTGTTTACTTTCTTGAATCATTCTCGATCGAAGTAGTATTTAAGTTTGAAGGACTAAATGTTGGGCTTGATCTTTGGTGAGATTCATGTTCCAAACCACTAGCTTCTTACTGATTGTAAGGACGCCTTGTGTGGTCAACTGGAGATATTTGGATTGCTTGAACCTTCAATCATTATTGACCTATTGATATGTACCTTTATGGTAGTGTCTATAATTCTTCATGATTCGAAAAATCACTAATCACCTTAGAAGATCGCATCAATTCCAGTAGAGTTGTAATTCCTTGGCAATACTGAAATTGGTAGAATTTTACCAAGTCTAGCCTACATTGAGTCATTCTTAGGATTAGATTAGAATTCGTCTCTTGCAAACCCTATCTTTTGATCTTTTTTGAGAACTTGTTAGTTTTAGGAAATTTCTGTTCCTGCAATTCGAAAACGTAAGGCCCCTTGAAGAGACAGCATTTACAACGACCATTGGTGCTTATCCACACGTAGAGATCCTACATCAAAGAACCTTGGAGTCATCCAGATTGATCCTTTTTCGCGACATCTTCAGCAATCAGAGGCTTTACTCAAGAGAGGATAAGGTACCCTTGGGTATTTTATTCTGTGTTTGATAGTGTACAAAATACATGTCAACACTACCCCGGCTATCCATTGGTCGAATTTTCCAAAGAAGACGTGTTCAATTAATACAATTATTTCATTGGTCAGAATTGAGTTTGTTGTAACAAACCCTAATTAGGGTTTTCATTGTAGAATCTTGGCCATTGATCTAAGCCATTGAATTGTATTAAGGGCACTATATAAGCCCCGACTCTTCATTTGTAAAGGCTAATAGAAAATAGAGAGTTAGTGAGTAGAAAATAGTTAGTCAATAGTTAGAAGGTGAGTAGTCAGTTGATAGAGTAGCAATTAGAGTAGAATAGGAGGATAAGGCAAGAAATTGTTGCCATTGATTGTAAACAAACTCCATTTTCATTGAAGTAATGGTGAAGTGTGTCGTTTCTTGCAATATGCATGGTTTCTTGTTGAATCTTCAATTCTAGATGGTAGATGATTAGATTGAATGAAGAAAATTGTTGAATGCACCTGTGTGGAATCCGTATAATCCAAACCACTAGCCTCTTGCTGATGGTAAGTGCGCCTTGCGTGGACAACTAGAATAAAATGAGCTTAATCTTAAGTTGTTACACGTCGATTGTTCATGCATTATCTTGAATGGTGATCATTGTCAGATGGTGTACGATTTGAACATATTGGAAGCATCCCTTAGAAGATCACACTGAGTTGGTATTGAATTGTTCAGCCTAATGGTGAGACCTAGCCAGTAGGACTTCACCTAGTCATTCATCCATCTTCTCGCATTCTAGGTAGTAGAGTAGACTTCCTGAACCTTGCATCTTTTGCCATTTGTTTGTCTTCCAGTTAGTTAATAGGACTTGTGATTCCAGCAAATCAGGCGTTTAGTCATCAAGTGTAAGTCCCCTTGTGATTCCAACAAGATCACATCGTACCACAGAGAGCTTATCCACACGTAGAGATCCTACAACGAAGAACCTTGAAGTCATCCTGATTGATCCTTTTCGCGATATCTTCAGCATTCAGAGGCTTTATTCAAGAGAGGATAAGGTACCTTTAGGTATTTTATTCTATGTTTGGTCGTGTACAAAATACACATCAACAGGTCCTTAACTTAATGAGGCAATACACGAGGCAGAAGGAGATGGCTCGTCCTGGAATCACTAGATTTGCCACTAACTTCATCACACTGCAATCCTTGATTCGGAGTAAGGCAGCTTTGAGACGTATGTTTGTTGGTGAGGAGTGGACTTCCTCATCCTATGCTACGAGTGCTGCAAGAGTTGATGTCACAGATTACATTTTTGATGAGCCAGGCTTTTGGACCCCTTGTGTTGAGATTGTGAAGGTAAAAATTTTAAGCATTCTACCTTACGTTTTAAGTTTTTATTTTTATTCGTATTTTTCTTTTATTTGCTTATTTTCATTCACAATTTCACATTTACATTAACTGATATTACATATTGTTTCACAATATTTGCAGTTCATTGAGCCCTTGGTAGTTCTCCTATGTGTTGCTGACGGGGAGAAGCCCGCAATGGGCTACATATACGAGGGCATGGATAGGGCCAAGGAGGGCATCAGATCTTCCTATGAAGGGGATGAGAGTAAGTATCGTCCCATTTGGGATATCATTGATAGGAGATGGAAGGCCCAACTTCACAAGCCCCTTCATGCAGTTGCTTATTACCTCAATTCGGCATTCCATTTCCGCCTTGATTTCAAGGAGGATGAGGAGGTTCTTAGTGGGCTCTACTCAGTGATAGGGCGAATGTCGCCTGGTCATAGCAATAGTATAATCCAGGAGCTAGAGGCTTTTTCTAATGCAGAAGGGGAGGTCTTCTCTCGTCAGCTTTGCAAAGAAAATCGAACAAAAATGCAGCCAGGTAAAATGTATATTTTAAGAAATGAAGAGCGTAATTTTAATTATATGTTATTCAATTTGTTATTAATTATTAAATGAGGCTGATTTTTTTTCCCTTTTTCTCATCTCAGATAGGTGGTGGCAGATGTTTGGTCCTAAAACACCAAATCTTCAACAGGTAGCCATTCGCATTTTTAGCCAGCCATGCAGTGCTTCCGGTTGTGAGCGCAATTGGAGTATGTTTGAGCACGTACACTCCAAGAGGCGCAATAGAATGTCTATGGAGAGGTTGAATGATCTAGTCTTTGTTCATTACAACCTCCGTCTTAGACAGAAACAGGTTATGGAACATGACAGCACCTCGATCACGCTAGAGGAGGTTGATCCAAAATCTGAGTGGATCAGTGAGGCTACAGATCCTATCTTTGGTTATGAGGACTTAGATTGGATCGACCAGGTAGATAGAGAAACTGAGGTTGTAGCCATGGCAGAGGAGGAGGTTAGAGCGCGAGCAGAGCCAGAGCTAGAGCCAGACACAGCTGATGTTGGTGAGGGTAGAATGGAGTCACGTGCAGAGAGTATGGCTTTTGACGCATCCAGGACCTACCTTAGGATTGGATGCCTTCGTAGGAAGGACCCAGGCTCCTCTTAACCATAGACTTGTAGTTGTTTTACTTTTGATATATGTGTGGAACTGGAACATTTGAATTTTGATGTCATGGATTTCATATTCCATGAGTTTTGTAATATTTTTACATTTGACACTATTTATATATCTATGGTTATTGGTTGTTATTTCCTTCAACTACAATTTGTGTTTATAGTTATACAAATGTGATCAATGTATACTTGTGTATGTGATCAAATTAACTTCTATTTGATGATGTTATTGTGTATTTAAGGTTTGTTTAATAAAGGGTGCATGAAACAAGTTTTAAATCCTTAAAAATCTCTAAATTTCTTGGGTTTTTCACTTTGTCGAGTCCTGGCCGATCCGAGTCCTGAGTCTCGAGTCAAGTCACCCTTGCCGAGTCTGCGTCGAGTTCAAGTCCCGTTTCTATGGTTTTATTGATCCAATAGCCAAACAACAACAATTCTTCAAGTCTTTCTCTTGTAACTATTCTATCACCTTAGCCTATTTCTCTCCTATTGCTCTTAATCTTATTCTATTCTATTAACCTTTACAAATGAAATGAGGAGTTTATATAGAACTCCCAAATACAATGAAGGGCCGAGATCGAATGAAGATCAAGGGCCAAGATCTTGCCACCTAAACCCTAATTAGGGTTTGATACAAATGAAACCCTATCTAGATAAACATCACCACGAAATCAACCAATGAGAAAATAGCATGTGCCGACGCAGAAATCAAGGAAGCATCCTCCAATAGGAAAATGAAATGCCAAATGGGATCATAACAAACTGTCTTCTAGAATCTGGTTCCCTTTCTCACATTCCTTGGCATATTTGATGAATCTGGTCACCATATCATCTATCTCTGTCATCGGGATCTCAAGTAGAGACTTCAACTGCTCCTCCATGTGCATGACCTCATCGAAAGCTTTGACAATGGCATCCTCCCATTCAGGTTCGAGTTCTTGAGTTTTGCATGCTAAGACTACGAACTTGAGCATATTATTCAATTGTTCCTTGGTGATCATTCCATCAGTCCCATGGAAGATAGCTCTTATTCTTTCCTCCAACTCCTTAGCTTGTATAATCGTTCTGGGATCAATCTTTCTTTCCAAAACAATCTATGCTACTTCTACTATCTTATCATGGACTCGGTGCATATCATCTTGAACTTGACTAGACCCATTTCCAATCTCCTCAAACATGATCTTCTTCATGCGAAGTAAGCTACTCCATTGTAAAACACTAGGTGTTGTTCCTTCTCTCCTTATCTTCTCTCTTGATAGGAAATCTCTAGCATGAGCAAATGCTTCAGAGGCTTCTATGAGAACACAAGTTCTCCCAAGGACTTTTACGACCGTGTCAAGTGTCTTCATTATGTCCTACATGAATTTGCTAAATCTAGTATATGAATCCTCTATCCATGCATCCATCAACTGTGCGGAGTTCCTCATCTTCTCCATATGATCAACTGATTTTGGAAGAAGCAAGGGAGGTGGTGTGGCTGCTGGACTCTGATGCCTCAATGGTTGTTGAAACTGCCAGACATAATCTCTCCACGCATTTATTTCCTTTTCCAATCTTCTATTATTTTCTATTTCAGTTCTCAACATGTTATTGACTGCTTTCAATGAATCAGTCGCATCACCAATAGCTTGCTTGGAGGCAAGTGGACCCAAATCAATAGTCTCCATGTCATACTCTTCCTCTGTGATCTCTCCTTCATACTTCTCAACCCTTGGAGTAGCTATGTGTAACTTCCTTGATCCCGAATCATCTCTAATCACCTTTGACATCTTCGTAGCTTTCCTCTTCTCAGTGATCTCTCGAGTTTGGCTTAGAAGACTCGCTATATCATATGTTTGCTCTTCCTCAACTACTATCACTTCTTGAGCTAGCCTTTCTCTTAGCCACTTCGGAATAGATCTCCCTTCTTGAATTTGTGCTTCCTCATGTATTTGCTCATCTCTCAGTGGTGAGGTAGTCTCATCATTATCTTCTTCTTCGCCTCCTTCGATCTCTTGAATGAGATGAGTGAGATCTTCTTGTTCTTGAGATGCCTTTTCTTTGCCTCTATCATTGTGGACTGTAAACTCTGCTGATTCATTGGCTCCTTGACTCAACTCCTTTTCCATCCTTTGCTTTTCTTATCTCGAAGAAGGATGACTCGCACTTGATTTATGCTTCTTCCTTGAGGGTTCCTTTTCACCACGATCTTCCTTTCTCTTTGATCCTTTTGATTGAGATGATTGAGGTGCGCTCCCACTTGCACTAGCTTCAACTTCATCATCTGCCCTTTCTTCTAAGTTGAATGTCGGTGCTATATTCTTCTCTTTCAACTTCTGGTGTTGTACATCTATTCATATGCGAGTGTACTCCAAGACTGGATTCATTAATTCTTTCAAGTCATCAATTTCTATATCTACCCATTTGAATTTGATCTCTTTATCTTCTTTGGCGTAGGCTCCTTGTAGATATTTACCATTGTTTTGAACTTGATCAGCTACATGAAACAACTTGCCTTCCCTAATGAAATCGAGAGGTAGTCTGGAATACATCTTCTTTTTTACCTCCACATCATTTTGAACGTTCAACCAATAATCTTCAAGATGTCGGTGGTGTCCATTCTTTCTTCCCAAGACTTCTTTCACTTTACCATATGGATCAAAGCAATCTCTAGTTGTGAATGGCTTGAGTGAATGTAGTGTTAATTCTTGTTCGGCATCTTTTGCTACATGAATGGATGGGCATGATTCAATGGAATCTCCAAGTGTAATAGGGAAAGAAATATCGGCTCTGTGCTTGTGTATAATTGTCTCGCCACCTCAAGTAGAACCACTCTATTCGTTGGGTAGCGCGGTAACATTTAGGGAGGAACAGGATATTCTTGAACTCTGATGTATGTGAACTTCGGGAACTGGATGAACCACGCACCATGTTGTTCTACCAATGTCTGTGCTTCTGGAGAGTCTTTGTTGCAATCCACCTTGAAGCTGCCTCATGATATGCACAGTGAATGCATCATTCACCCTCCTGAAGTGTTGTTTTGGTGGATACTTAAGTTGTGGATAACAATCATACACTTTGATCTCTCCAGGTCTCCTAACTACACCCGTGTACATGAGTCCCGGATACTCAAAACTTCTCGCAATGGAGTATATGACATAGGAGCTCATATAGAACGTTCTGGTGCGCATTAGCCTCCTTAACTGTTTATCAATGTTGTTGCTAATGAGTCTTGCCCAATTAATTACCTTCTTGACATGGATAGCAGTCTCAATGAAGTAGAACATCCAATCCTCAAAGTATGAAGCCTCAGGTGCACCAACCAATCGATGGAGTAAGGTGATGAAGTCTTTGTATTCATCGTTGAAATCTATCCTATGCAATCTATCAGGCCATCTACTTCTTTCACCTCTGCTCTTCTTCAACCAAAATTTGTTGATTATCTTCGCACAAGCATCTGGATCATCGTCATAAGCTGATTTAGCTCCTTCCAAGCTTATGTAGATCATATCTTTGGGCTCGGGTAGATGGAATGTCTCGCTGATTGTTGTCTCCAAGAGATATGTGAGCACTGTCCCATCCTTCGCGACAATTCTCCTCGAGTCAGAGTCATAGTGTTGAGCACATTCTACAATGAGCTCGTAGCATTGCACCGCGGGAGGAAAGTCGGCTGCATTTATGATCCCACTTTCGATAATCTTCTTGGCGATAGCTATAGGTTCATTGATGTATGATGGGTGGCGGAACTTCTTGGTGTCGAACTTCCCGAGATTAGTGTCTCCTACTTTGCTCCAATTCGACATGATCCTGCTTTTGAATGCACTCCCCTTCAAATCTTCCTTGATGAGCGCTTGGCAGGAGAAAGTCTTGTTTGGTTTAGGAGCCGCCATCTTTCACCTATGAGAGATGTGCAAGTTAGAATAGTGGTGACACAACGAGGCCTATTTACTTAATTATGAAATGAGTTTTACACCTTAAATGCGAAATCGATTGCTAAATAGGACTGATCTATTCATTATATGCATTAAGAAGGTTTAATTTTCTTCAACTAAATGACTATCAATCCTAAATCAGACCTGCTCCTGACCTTATATCAGTCTAAATAATGCACTTACTTCTGGTTTCAGAATTTTTTCTTCAAAATCTAATTAATGAAGCGACTGCTAATGCACAATGGTTTGTTGTTTCTTTAATCTTCTGCTGCTGAAGGATGAAATTCGCCCTCCAACCTGCCTAAATTTGCCCTTGTGAAGATGCTGTTATTGATCTTTTTCTGTTGACGATGATTGAATTCACCCTTTCTTAATGAGTTTCGCTGATCTGCACTTTAAAATTTGCTGACTGCTGATGAAGTTCGCTACAGATTGCTTGCTGATGAAATACGCTCAAGAGAGAAGGAATGACTTGTTTGATTTGATGTTGAAATGATTATTTCAAACCTACCTTTATAGGCGATCAAGGTGAGAAGTTGTGTCCTTTCCCATGAAGGCCGACTTGTCATGAATAAATTAATTTAACAATTTACCTTGACCGACTTACACTTTGTCTAATTTCAAATTCATTTTGGGCGCTAAAGTCATGCATTAGTTAATTTTTAAAACATCATGAAGTGCATTTCGCTCCTAATCACCAACTCATGAAGTTTGCTTTAATATCCAAATTCATGAAGTGCATTCATACTTGAGTTCACTCCTCTACCTTTGATCATGAATTTCGCTCCAAATTGTTAACTCATGAAGTTCGCTTCAAATTCCTAACTCATGAAGTTTGCTCTTGCATAAAATTCGCTCCAATTTGTTGATTCATGAAGTAGGAAATTTGCTCCAAAATGTGAACTCATGAAGTTTGCTCCAAACTTGCAACTCATGAAGTATGAAATTCGCTCCAAACTTGCATTCATGAAGTTTGCTCCAAGATGTGAACTCATAAAGTAGGAAATTCGCTCCAAAAGTACAACTCACAAAGTAGGAAATTCGCTCTAAGTGGTGTGCACATGAAGTCTTATTTCAATCGCCTTGCTTGCTAAGCTTGCTTGTCTCTTCCAAACATGAAATTCACTCCAAATCTCTCAAACCTGAAGTTCGCTCCAATTCCTTAACTCATGAAGTCGCTCCACTTCTTGGGTTCATGAAGTTCGCTCCAAACTTGCAACTCATGAAGTATGAAATTTGCTCCAAAATGTGAACTCGTGAAGTATGAAATTCGCTCCAAAATGTGAACTCATGAAGTATAAAATTTGCTTCAAAAGCTCAACTCATGAAGTTCGCTCCAAGATGTCAAGTCATGAAGTTCACTCCAAAAGTCTAACTCATGAAGTTCGCTCCAAAACATGAAGTTATGAAGTTCGCTTGGAATTGAATCTACTCAAGGCGATTACTATCAAACATCCTTCATCTCTCTTTCAACTTTACTCATGTAGGCTCGCTCATGTATGCTCATTGATGAAATTCGCTCCAAGGTGGCAAGTCATGAAGTTCGCTCCAAAAGTCTAACTCATGAAGTAAGACATTCGCTCCAAGAGGTGAAGTCATGAAGTTTGCTCCAATACATGAAGTCATGAAGTATGAAATTCTCTCCAAGAGGTGAAGTCATGAAGTTTGCTCCAATACATGAAGTCATGAAGTATGAAATTCGCTCCAAAATGCAAAGTCATGAAGTTCGCTCCAAACTTGCAACTCATGAAGTATGAAATTCGCTCCAAAATGCAAAGTCATGAAGTTAAAAAAAACTAGGGAAGACTTAGAGATGAGGCGGATTACAAATGAGCTTATCGATCATTACATTGCACAAGAATTCAATCCTTGGAATAATTCATTCAAACACTTAAACTCATACTTACACCTATTAACAATGTACTCAAGGGAAAAACTCACTCATCAATCACTCAACATGAAGTGTAATTTTGAGGCTTGGAGACTAAGGTGATTTGACATCTTAAAATTGCTCATTTACATATCACCTTGATTCATTCTCTCTCTTCAAGCTTGTGAGATGAAGACTCTTGGAAACAACTTCAACTAAAGATAACTAAAACAATGGAGTCTACTTACAACCTTGAACTCTTGGATTGTCGCTACTAGCAAGTCTTTTAGACCTTTAGCTGGACCCAAACCCTAGAAACTTACTCATTTCATCCTCCAAAAGGAGAGAGAGACTAGACTAAGCAGCTAGGCCTCAAAAAAATAAAAGGGGGTCCCCATTTTGATGGGGCAATATGTGAAGTGGTCACAACAGAATCCTACCTAAATCCGCCTTTGAATCTGCACCAACAAACGAGAGTTTTCACCCCCACTTTAAACCTTCAGCATTCCGACAATCCATGTATGGAACCGCTATAATGAAGATAGAGGGGTTTTGTCCTAAACTTCAAGAAACCATTGAGGTTTTTGTCCTACCAGGAAGAGTTTTGACCACAGGGATAAATCTTGTTGTCTACACAAGCTTCTAAATCTTCTATATATTCAAATGAGACCCCAACCTTCTCATATAACCATCCTAAGAACTTTCTAAAAAATATAATATAAAATCACTTATAAATTAAATAAGCCCTATTACTCCAAATATTGATTTATTTCAATATTTAAATATTCTCAGCACTTAAGTCACTTTATCAGCATCCAACATTTAAAACTTTCAATTCTCATTCCAATGAGCTATTATACTAAGATATTTTTTTAATTATTTAATTAAGCAACCATAGCAAACAATTAAATTAATCTAAGTTGTCGGTTCGGGTTCAAAGAACCAGTACGCCGATACGGCAAAATTTTGAAAAGGGGTTTGGGTTCGTTTAAATTTGTTAGTACAAAAATGATGTATATAAATCAGAGAAACGGGAATCGCCCAAAATCGCCGAGTTTGGGCGATTTCCGAGTTGAGTCATGCTCACCAAGTCCAGAGGGCTCAGACTCGGACTCGACCGAGTTTGGCTCAAAAAATCTCCCAAAATAGCCGAGTTTGGTGAGTCCCAACTCCCAAACTCGGTCGCATCAATGCAATTTTAAGTTAAAAAAAACACATGTTTTGATATGTTTTCAACTAATTTTTTTTTTTTTATATTATGCTTTGCCCCTAAAAGTGAACTTCATTTCATTCATTTGGCAAAATAGGAGGAGAAAAGTGAGTTGTGAAGAGAAACAAGGGTTCATTGAAGGAAAACTAGCAAGGAGGAAGCTCAAGATTTCATCCATAAATCACATTGGGGCTGCATTATGTTAATCCTATGAGGATCCGGTTAATACTGAGAGGGGGCGTGAATCAATATTAATGCCAATTTAAAACTTTAAACCCAAATCAAACTTACAACAAATCTAACTTCATTTACCACATATGCCAATTCATTAAACAGTACCGGTAATCTCTAATAAATCTCTGATAAACTGCTATAACCGGTGTATTAAAAAATAATGAATAAACTAAGATAATCAATAACATCACATGAAAATCATTTCACATATGAACACCATATTTTTGACGTGGAAACCCAAATAGGGAAAAACCACGGTGGGAGTTAGTACCCACAAATTTGTACTCTTTTGAAGTACGCCCTGTTAGGAGCTTACAATACGCCCTGTTAGGAGCAGACCCTGTTAGGAGTCACCCGGTCAAGGGATTTGGATGTGCAGCTCGGTTAGGAGATTAATGACCTGTTAGGATCAACCTCGTGAAAGGAATTACCACTCTTTTTGAGAGCTACCCTATTAGGGGATTTACAAGATTAAGGCGTGTCAAGACCTACCCGGTTAAGGGATTTAATCTGTTGTAATTGTTAGAGAACAACAATGAAAAAAGTGATCCGTTACTTGCACTTCTCAACTTGCTAAATCAGATCCAATTATGCTTCACTATCTGCAACTCTCAGGCAGACCTAACTCTTCTCTGGTACGGCTTCACACTCTTCTCTAAGATCACCGACACAATAAACATCAACTAAGCCAACATAAATAATGCTTTCCACTAGGTCGGCCACTAAACCCTAAATTACATCATAGATCATCACAGATCTTTACAACTCATTTCAGATCATCATATGGATCATTACAATCAATTACAAATCTATATCAGCCGTTGAATGATCATAAGTCGTCATAGCAAGTCGATCTGGTACAAAGTCAAACCCTTAGCTCACTCCACTAAGCACTTTGCACATTCCCAAGAAATTCGCTCTCCAAACGTGCCAAAACATCTTTCAAACATTTCACGCAGTTTGTGCCGCGTTATCATCAACACGTGAACTTGTTATTGATCACCGCCATACCAAAAATCATTACTGGTTTTATGATTTCTTCACCGGTTCTAAAACCCTTCTTAAACCCTGGCAAAACTTCATCAGAAATTAGAAACACGCCTTTCGATAGTCATCACAAGATGCGGTTCCGGTCAGATACTCATTACCATGATAAAAGCTTATATTCCAAACCGCAAATCACCAATCATCACCAATCATCCGCTTCAAGTAAAACATCTCTGCATATACCGGTTAAAGTCCTATTTCAAATCTTCTGTAAAATGCTGGTAAACCCTGTCTCTGGTAGACTAAATCACTTAGATGACAAACCAATCATCAGTTAACATCATTTAACATTAGTTGCCATCAATGACAACACAAATAACTAATCAAGTCATCTAATCACAAAATCTCAATCTCTTCATCACAAATAGTCTTCTATCCTCTACCGGTGCAGTCATCAATCTTTAACTGCATCACCTCATCTGTATCAGTTATACCAATCATGCCAACACATTATACTTTCATTTGGTGCAACAAGAGTTGGAAAGGAAGAGTTTGCAGCTCATTTCAATCTTGTTGTAAGAGGTAAGATTGATTTTTTGAGTTTTTTTTGTTTCTTGTAAGCAAAAATTTCATTTTCTATTCATTCCATTTGAAAGTTTTACATTTTATTCAAAAATCTAATGTAGGTAGGGTTTGTAAATTTCTGTTTAAAGAAAAGTAGGGTTTGAAATTTTGATCAAACCCTACACTTTTTTTTTATTTAAATTCACAAACCCTACCTTAGTACCTACATTAGTTTTTTTTTTAAATGTACAATTTTTTTTATATTAATTTATGGCAATGCACAAATTCTCAAATATTAATTTTTTTTGTATTTGTAATAATGTCTTGTTGCAGCAACCTTGACTTTCTTATTTGCCTCAATTTTCACATTATAGTCATACAATGTATAGACCCCCAATTAGAAAGGACCCCGCTTGGAAATATCATGAAGATTTTTCCAAGCAAAAAAAAGGACAGACAAAGTGTAAATATTGCAAAACAATATTCCACGGAGGCATATATAGATTGAAATACCATATTGTCGGCATACGTGGCCATGATGCCGACCCATGCACAGAAGCAATCGTTGAGGCTACACGTGAGTGCTATGTGTCAGTTGAAGCACTTGAACAAAAGAAGGAAATGGCGAGGAAGCAAAAGGATAATTTGGCGGCCATTGGTTGTGTTGGAGGGCCTTCTTCCATGCCTCCATATCGTCCTAGTGCTAGTGCTTCTACTTTTGCTAGTGCTCATGGTCCTAGCACTACCAGTGGTAGTGGGAGTGTTAGCATTGGTCCTAGAATTTGTAAATCTAGTTTGGATTCCTACTTTGAGCCTCGCACTACTCCTGGGTCCCAACAGTCGCTTGAGAGCATGGGTTGGAGCAAGGAGGTCTATGAGGCCGCTAAAATGGCAATTGACAGGTTTTGGGTCTACTGCAATGTTCCATTCTTTGCAGCTAGGTGAATATTTTTTGTTTGATTGTTTTAATATTTATAGTTTGATTCTTCGTTTGTTTTTTTGTTGTACACAGTACATACTTATCTCATTTAATTTATTTGTGACAGGTCTCTATATTGGCAGGAAATGGTTGATGTTGTCACCATATGCGGAGCGGGGTTCAAAGCCCCTTCTAAATCTGATTTAAGGGGATCAATTTTGACAGATTTATTGTGTCATGTGAAGAGGGAATTAGAGGATCAACGCCAAATATGGAGTAGGACAAGTTGCACCATCATGACTAATGGTTGGACAGATAGGAGAAATAGAATTCTCCTTAAATTTCTTTTTTCTTTCGCAAGTGATTGATTAATTTTAATTTCATTTAGCCATTAAATTTTTTTTATTTTTTATTGAATTATCATTGATCTTGCTTTATTTTTTATTTCAAGGGGCACTGTTTTCATCAAGTCCATTGATGTGTCCGCACACTGCAAACATGTCACATTCCTATGTGAGAAAATAGAGGAGGTGATACATGAGGTGGCTGAGGAGAACGTGGTGTAGGTAGTCACTGACAATGCAGCAAATTATGTTGCTGCAGGTAGACTTTTGATGGAGAGGCACCCATCTATGGTTTGGACTCCATGTGTCGCCCATTGCATTGACCTCATGTTGGAGGATATTGGAAAACTCCCATGGATTAAGGGATGTGTAGAAAGGGCAAGAAATATTTGCAAATTTGTATATGATCAGTCATGGGTGTTAGCTCTTATGAGGCAATACACGGAGCAGAGGGAGTTATCTCGTCCTGGAATCACTAGATTTGCCACTAACTTCATTACATTACAGTCCATGCTTCGATGTAAGGCAGCTTTGAGATGTATGACTGTTGGTGAGGATTGGGCTTCCTCATCCTATGTTGCTACCATTGCAAGGATAGATATGGTAGAATGCATTTTTGATGAGGGAGGCTTTTGGACCCCTTGTGCTGAGATTGTGAAGGTAAATATTTTATAAATTCTACAATTTAAGTTTCTGTTTAATAATTTATTCATCATTTTCTCTTATTTGCTCATTTTTATAAACTACACAATATTTGCAATTTCGCAATTTGTTAAGCCCTTGGTGGTTCTCCTGCAAGTTGCGGATGGGGAAAAGCCGGCTACATATATGAGGGCATGGATAGGGCCAAGGAGACAATCAAATCCGTGTATGCAGGAGATGAGAGTAGGTATCGTCCCATTTGGGATATCATTGATAGGAATGGCATAACCAACTTCATAGGCCCATCCATGCAGCAACATATTATCTTAATTTGGCATTCCATTTCTGCCCTACTTTCAAGGTGGATGAGGAGGTTCTTAGTGGGTTGTACTCAATCATGGAGCGGATGGCACCTGCTAGTTGTACTCAGACCGAACTAATGCAAGAGATACAGTTGTTTTCTAATGCTCAAGGGGATAACTCTCGTCCTATCTACAAATAAAGTAGGATAACTATGATGCCAGGTAAAAATACATTCTAAGGCATAATTTTAATTTTATTATATATTGTTAAATGAGAGTCGAGAGTGAGATTGATTTTTTTTATTTTTCTCATTTCAAATTTAGATAATTGGTGGAACTTTTTTGGCCCAAAAGCACCAAATATTCTTAAGTTGGCCATTCGCATTTTGAGCCAACCATGCAGCACATCTGGTTGTGAGTGCAATTGGAGTATGTTTGAGCACATACACTCCAAGAGGTGCAATAGATTATCTGTATAGAAGATGAACGATCTTGTCTTTGTTCACTACAACCTCTGCCTCACACAGAAAAGGAATGCACAGACTGACATCTCCCCTATCATTCTAGAGGAGGTTGATCCTAAAGCCGAGTGGACCACTGAGACAAAACCTGTCGTTAGTGACGACGATATTTATTGGGTCGACTAGGCAAATACAAAGGCTGAGGCTCTAGCCATTGCAGAGGAGGAGCAGAGAGCACGAGTAGAGACAACAGATTCAGAGGTAGACAGTGACATAGATATTCATATACCTGATGTTGGTGAAGGTGGCATGGTGTCACGGAGAGAGGGTATGGCTGCCGAATCATCCAGGACCTACCTTAGACGCCTTCGTAGGGGGTCGGGCCCGCTGGGGGATGCAGGCTCCTCTGAGCCATAGGCTTGTAGTTGTTTTTACTTTTGATATTTGTATGGAACATTTGATCATATGGTGACATGGATTTTTCATTCCATGAGTTTTGTAATATTGTATACATTTGACAATATTTATATATCTATGTTTGTTATTTCCTTCAGCTACAATTTGCATTTATGCTTATGTGATTGATATATACTTGTGTATGTAATCAAATTAGCTTCTATTTGATGTTGTTATTGTGTCTTTAAGATGTATTTAATAAAGGGTGCATGAAACAAGTTTTAAATCTTTAAAAATCTCTAAATTTCTTGAGTTTTTCACTTTGTCGAGTCCTGCCGAGTCTGAGCCGAGTTTTGATTCCCGAGTCCGAGTTTCGAGTCGAGTTGGCCTAACCGGGTCCGAGCCGAGTCCGAGTCCCGTTTCTTTGGTTTGGACTATCAAACAGCTCATTTTTGTCGTTTCCTTTTTCTATCCAAACTTGTTTTGTCTCTTCCTTCTTTTCTGCTATCTCATTCTGATTTGATTTTGTTTTTGAGTCCAAAGTTGACACACCCTTCTTTTGCTTAGCTGTCCTAAGCTTACAATGTTCTATAATGTGGCCCAAGTTTTGACAATAATAACATAATTTGAAAATCTATTGTAGGACTGAGATACTTTTCTCCTACATTCATGACTCCTATGACCATATCCATTACAATGGTAACAAATGACACTCACATCCCTAAGTGCAGCAAATGAATTTCTACTTTCATAACTAGGAGGGGACCTACACATAAGTCTAAATTCTACAATTTTGTGACCATAAGTATGACATTTATAACAATAGCCATGAAACTGAGGTACATACCAATCATTGTTGAAGTTGTTTCTCATTGGTCTTGCAGCAGCATAACTCGATCTTCTCGAGCTCTTCCTTGTATCCTTGACTCTTGTAAAGCCTCCATCATTCATCTTGGCTTTACTTTTAGGATCAACATGTTGATTCTTTGACTGATTCTTTGTTGGGCAGCATATGTCTTCTTTTCAGTGGGTTTGTTGACTGTGAATGTTTGTTTGACTTCACTTTCACTTGAGGAAATGAAGTGTATATCCCTGCTAAGTGAATCTTCATGATCAGAACATTGCCATGCTTCAAATCCAACACCATTAATGTCCTTGGTATGCTTCTGCTTGCTCAACATTTTGTCCAATGCCTTAGTGCTGCCACCATACTTGGTTGTCATCTTGAGTTAATCTTTGCACTTCTCCAACTCCTTCCTTAGATTTACAAGATTTTCTTCCAATTTCTGATACTCCTTTTCCTTCTTCTCTAAACCTGATTTAGTTACTTCATACATCCTTTTTGCTTCTTTCAACTAGATTCTCAAGTCAGAAATTGTTGTCTTTGACTCCTCAAGAGATTTGTTTAGCAGCTCTTGTTCTTCAATAGAAGCATACCTATATTTTTTGTATTCTTTTCTCACCTTTCTAAGTTCTTCTAGAGCACTCACAAGTTCACCTTCAAGATCTACCTCAGCTTCAACTTCTTCCTCTTCATCACTAGCAGCATGCTCATCATCTAGTTCTCCTTGTGCCATAAAGAGATTAACTTCTCTTTCTTCTTCACTACAATCCTCATCAGAGACGCTCTCTTCATCCGTAGCATCATTTTCAAAGGTGTAGAGACTATTTTTCTTCCTAGAAATTATTCTCCTTGGCTTGTAGGCTTTCTTCATTTTATCCTTACCAAAAGATCTGTTGTTTTGCTTCACATCTCCATCTTTCTCACCATAGGGGCACTTAAGAGCAAAATTTCCTATTTTACCACAATTGAAGCATTTGAAGGGCAACTTACCTTTGTACTTGCCTGATCCCTTTTTGAGTTTTCTCACAAAGTTAGCTACAGCAACATCAGAGTCATCTTCTTCATGAGCAGCTTCTTCTTTTCCTTTCCTAGTTATGTCGAATGCGCCTCTCTCTTTGACAGTTCTCCACTTATTGTTCTCATCTCATAGGCTGACAAAGAGCCAAATAGTTCATCCATAGAGAAGGTGATCAGATCTTTAGCTTCTTCAATGGAAAAGACTTTGGTGTCATACTTTGGAGTGAGAGATCTAAGTACCTTTTTGACAATGACTTCATCTTTGACATCCTCTCCAAGTCCTCTTATAGTATTTACAATTCCATCTACTCTTTGAAAGTATTCAACTATTCTCTTCTTCCTTCATTTTTAATCCTTCAAAATGACCTCTAAGATTTTGCAGTTTGGCCTCCTTTACTTTGATATCGCCTTCATAGATTTTTCGTAGCTTGTCCCAAGTATCTTTTGCTGATGTGCAGTGCATGACTTTGACAAACTCTGTATCAGACAAACCACTTAAGATTGCATTCTTAGCTTTAGCATTATTTTCATATTCCCTTTTAGCATCAGGGTCGGTGAGAGGATTGGTAGGACCTATATATCCTTTTTTTACAGACATCATCAGAACCCAAGGAAGACAGGTAGGTTTCCATCCTTCTACTCTAGAAGGCATAGTTGGTGCCATCAAACATGGGTGCTTTAGAAGAGGATTCAATTCTGCCTATTGTGTTCACAAGACAGGATCTACCCAAGCTAGAGGAAGCTTTACAATAAGGGAACCTGGGCTCTGATACCAATTGAAGAACACAGATGGACATTGAGAGGGAGGAGGTGGGGGGGTGAACCAGTGTATTATAAAAAAATCTAATCTATGTACCAAAAATCAATTAAGAACACACACACACACACAAATCAAACCACAACACCAGATTTACGAGGAAAACCCAATGTGGGAAAAAACCTTGGTGAGAATAGTTGTTGGAGTCTGCTGCTCCAATCCAGCCTCACAATAAAATCACTGTTTACAAAATGTTTACGGCACCAACCCCTAATGATTCTAAACACCAACTCAAGGAGCACCAACCCCTAATTTTAGAGCACCTACTCAAGGAGCACCTACCCCTGCTCTGAGCACCCACTCAGAAAAATACAATCATATCAAGTTTAACAATACAATGATAAAACTTTGTTACAAATGTATTTTGTAACACTTACAAAAATCTCACACCTGAGAATGGATTTTTCTGCCTGCTGATGTTCTTCCTTTGTCTGATCGTCTTCTTCTCTCTGCCTCTTCTTCTCTTTTTCTTTGTTTCTCTCTCTCTCCTTCATCTTTCTGAATATTCTCTCTTCTTTGTTATCTATCTTTCTGCTTCTGTAGCTTCTTCTACTTCTCTTGGTGGCAACTCACTCTTCTTCCCTCTACAACACAGTAGTCTTGTTGAGACTTTTCTATTTCCTCCTTTATCTCTATCTCAACAACCACACCTATCATTGTCAAATCACATTTTCTACCCTGCTCAATCAGCTTTGCATCGAAAAATGTTTTTCCCTCCAAATCTGCATTTTAAAATTAGTTTATTTAGTCTTTCTAAGACTTGGTTTGTGGCAGATTGGATTCGCTTTCTTGGATTGATCATCTGCATTAAATGGCTCTTCTCTGATTTCCTGAATGTTCTTTGTACTGGGTTGCTATATTTAGCAAACTCAATCTGCCTGACAAATTTGATTATGCCTTTGTCGATCACCTTGAGCCCTTCAACCATCTGCAACTAATTCGCCATTAATACCTTCTCCATCCTCTTTCAACCTGCCTTGAAAAGATCGACAACTGCCACATTCAAATCCATCATCACTGACTTCTTCATATCATATTTTTTTTCATCGACAAGCCTAGATGCCACATGTCTTCAAAATCATCATCCAAGTCGCTCAGTCAATGTCGGTCAACTGCCACGTGAACCTCTGTGAGTATCAGCATGCACCCATGGTGTCAAAATCCTCTCAATCGACATCCAAACCACTTGGTCAACCGCCACGTGGACCTCTGTGTATCGGGCTACCAACATGTCGACCAGATTGTCTCGCATGATCAAACTGCTCAGCTTATCTTGCCCCGCACGGTCACTTCTCTTCAGATCTCCATGGTGCGGGATAACGGGATACTTGATTCTCCATGGTCTTACTTACCCCGCATGACCATTTTGCTTTGGTCATACTTGTTGCAGGATAGAGAGATGCACGCTATCATTCTTTTATCTTACCCCGCAAGGTCCTCTTTCCATCCTTCTGCATGTTGCGGGATAGCGGGATCTCTCTCTTCCTTCACTATCTTATCCTGCGTGACCATCGCATATCCACCTTGAATGGTGCAGGATAGCGGGATCCACAATTCTTCTTCGATCTTTTTATCCCACAAGACTATTTCTCCTAGATCTTCTTCGGTGCGGGATAGCAGGGGACATCTCTCCCTTCTCCTTATGTTACCCCGCATGACTATCGCTTCTCACGTTTTGACGACGCGGAATAGCAAGGAGCCTCTATCCTTCCATCAATTTCTTATCCGGCAAGACCAATTTGCTTTGGTCATCAGCGGTGTAGGATGGCAGGATGCCGCATCTTCTTTGTTTAAACTTTATCCCGCAGGGTCATTTGGCTACCTTCCAACATGTCGCAGGGTAGCGAGATGCCAGCACATGCACTACGGGTCCCACACGAACATGACACAGCTTGAGCAAACCACTGAGCCGCCAACACGTGTACATATGTGAATACCTGACAAGTGGGGACCACTTGAATCCAACTCGGCCTTTCTAGTTAAGCGCGATACTCTAATAAGCGACAAAGGCCATCGAGTCAAACTACCATGAATCAATGTATTTGAATCCGCAATCCTCATGAATCAAACCTGATGGGTCCAACGCACTATGAGGCATATTTAGATCAGCTCCAATACTGATTTGCACTCTATAGTCCGTGTTCTTCTACAGCCTGCAACGTTTGTGTAGCATAATATGACATGTTATGCACGAGTACATAACCTGCGAGTTATGCGCTTCTCCTGTCTTCATGTTATGCACACCTGCTACTTGCTTCTTTGCAAACTCTTGACATCCCCGCTACTCTTGTTGACATCAATGACAACAATGTCAACAGAGGATGATGAGGAGTCATTGCCACTGCAGAGCAACTAGAGGCAAAGCTACAACCAGGAAGGAGGTCGAGCCACAGCCAGTCATACCAAGCGAGGAGGCACAACCACAACAAACTCCTAGGACTAGACCCTCTAGTTCTACCTCTCCTAGTTTTTACCAGAGATGGGAAGAGGAAGATGTAAATGTATTGATGTATTTACTTTTAGTTTTACAAAAATTATTTACTATTTTGCTTCCAGCCATCAGCATTCCTCATGAGGATGAGATTTTCTATCCAATTTGCATTTAAATCAATCAAATATATCTAGACTCAGCTGGTTTCTTTTGTGTACTCATTTATTGACTCATTGGATGCATCTCCTCATTAAATTTTGAAAAAAAAAAAAAAAATCATTTCTAATTAAATTTAAACAATTTTTTAAGTTCCCGAGTTTTTCACCGAGTTATGTTTTGGGGCCTTGGCAAGTTTTTGTTTTTGGCAAGTTTTCCAACTATGGTCTGATGGTTTCCTATCAAAATATAGACTCTCAAAAGGAATTCTTGAGGGAAAGGTTGCAACAGGGTTGTTCCTCAATAGAATCACAATAATAGCACTTAGGAAAACACATATAGGAAAGGCTGCCACTACTAAGATGATATTGCCTTTTAACTGCCCTAAGATAATGTTAACAAAGGAACTTTGTGAATCATATCTTGGGCCACAACTTAAATTTCAATCTCATGATTATACCTAGAAATGTGGATTGCCGATAAAAAAATTCTTATACAACAATACATAGTACAGAGCTCAGCAGATGATGCTTCTGTGCTTTCTATTATTGTGCCACTAATAAAAATGTGAAGTGGAAAATACAGTATCATTCTGACTGCCCCGAACCATTCTTTCCAAAATCACTAAACAATTATTCATGTCATACATTCTAAAAAATGCAAATGCTTTCAAGAAGTATTATAGATGCCAAAGCAGACAATCATCCACAATCACAACAAACAAATATTTGCGCCATTCTTTAAAGCATACTTGCCCGTAGCCTCTTAAAAATGAATAAATTTGAAAACAGATGTCTAAAACAAGAGAAATAGATCATACAAGCGATAAGGAAAGAACTGAGTACATTAGTTGTCTACTATTATAGAATGTTATGCATATTTTGTGGAGACAATTAAATCTTTTTTGTCAAACTCTATTGCAATGCTTCTTTAAAAAGTGCAAGCAGAAGCAATTTGAATTTTAAATTTCATCATAGCATACTGAGCATGAAGTTAAGATATCATGATGTCTCTTACAGCTTAAAAATTTCAAAGGAAAACATATAGGAAAAATAAAAAATATCAGGCATCCAAAGAGAAGCATCTCAAATGAGTTTAAAATGAGTTGATCTGAATTATGTTATGAATTCAGAGGACAATACAGCAATGGAGGACTAGATGTGTTGCAACCAGTAATTGACAAAGCAAACAAATATGGAAAGACAATTATTGAAGCTGTACAAGATATATTTGATTCAAATTTTGAAAGCTAATATAAATTTGGCAAACCCTATGGAAGAGATGCATACCTTCTACTATATTAAATTGCTTCAATTTCAGCCAATTTATACAGTTTCCAAGTCAAACTAGAAACCTTACTAAAACTAGTAAACTATCGTTCCCATTGTGAAAAGTCACCACACCTATGTCCTCCTTGGAAGTTGAAATGGGCAGCCAGATGAGAATAAATTAACTACAAAAAATGTGTAATGTTCCCTATTCGAAGCTGTCATGGTTCAAATAATTTATCAATCATTAATGAATAAATTGTCAATTTATCATACTAGATAATTAATTCTATCATCCCTAATTCTTAATGCAATGTACCAACCTCTATTACTACTTCAGCTTTAAGGAAGGAGGATATGTATGTTACCAAAGCGCTTAGAGACCAACTACAATAGGTTCCCTCAAAGTTTACAGATCCAAGCCCTTACCTCTCTTGGGTCTATACCCTCAAGGCTTACGGGTCGCTGATCCCCACCCTATCTTGGGACTTAACCTATTGCTTGGATTTAGACTGCCCCTCTTTGGAACGTCTCATTCCCATCTTCTTAAATACTGACAGTAATAACATGATTTAGACTATAAGTATACTAATTTCTTATGTATTATGAATATATATGAAATTAAGTATGACTGTCATACATATTGCAGTCCATATTAATATTACTATTAATTTTGCATAAGAACATTATCGGGCTTCATATATTAAGCATACTTATTAAACACATTCCCATGCATACCACCAAGAACAAAGATGTTACTGCCTGTAACTTAATAACAGTTCTGATCTGATCTGATCCATGGTGATACCACTAGATGCTTTTGATTCATTCCCTTTATATCTCTCAATGTGAGGGAGAGGTCACACCTCTTCATCATGTATGTCCTTTGGCAAGAGACGCACCCTTTTACCATTAGCACCCTTTTAAAGAGTGCAACTCTTCATTCTTTTTGCCCTTTGAAAGGGACACAACCTTCCACAATCAGATCTGCACTTCTTATTTAAATTAGATCTGCACTTCTCATTTTCCAAATTCTCCACTCATCAAATGAGTTCTCTCCTCCCTTTTATACCTCATATTTGCAGGAGTCACAACTTATCATTTCATGCCTTTTGACCATTCATTAACTTTAATCAAATCTTAATTATATTTAATTATATTCTTTTATATTTTTATTTTTATTTTTATTCTATTGCATTTTAATTTTATTATTATAATTTATTATTAAATTATATTTGAAAGTGGGGACATTACAAAATGTAAAAATACTAGCAAATTATTTAATTTTGGTACCCCAACTTGGTGGGCTTATAAATCCTGGCCCATCGGGCAAAAACTGAACTAGTTGGATGCATTAGGTTTCCAAGAGACCGAGTTTCCATTGCTCAAAGGAAGCACAATGCATTGGAATGGTCTCCAAGAGACCAAGTGTGCGTTGCTCAAAGGGAAGCAAACAACTCTTCAATCAAGCAACCACTAAAAGTATCAAGAGCCAATTCCATTTCAAAGGCCTCTTCTCCAATCGAGCAACCACTAAAAGTATTGAGGGCCAATTCCATTTCAAAGGCCTCTTGAAATGTAGATTACAAAAACATAAAAAATACCAAAGAGTTAGATTTTCGATATGTCCTGCATTTGGCCATTCATTGCCCTTGAATATCAATCAGATTAATCACCCAATTAGAAGCAATGAACCCAATTGCTTCAGGGTTCTATGGCAAATGAGGAAACTTTTTGCCAACTTGGTCTCTCGTAAACCACTTGCCTTGATATCTTGCTTGTACCACATAGTAGAGAGAAATCTATTGGTGTTTATTGTCTTGGCAAAAACATCTATGATTTGACCTATACTTAACATCTGAAGTGTCCAACAACAGTGGGAAATATGGACGCAGCAACTTTGCATTGAAAACTAGATGCAGTCTGAGAAAAGAGGCAGGTCAAGCTCAAAGGCATTCTCACGTGTCTACTTGAGGATGGTGTATTGTCCATATCAAAGGGATAAAAGTTCCCTATTTGGCCCTTGTACTTATGGCCGGTATGCCATAGTATCTGATGAATCTACTACTGGATGTGGCAGATCTTCTCAATAACCCTGGATGCTTTATCCACATGCTTCTAAGCGTGCAGTGATGTCACATTCAACATGATAAACAAGGCTACATAAATGGGTGCCAATGATTTGAACTCAAAGAAAACTTCAAATGGATTATCCCCTATGGAGCTATGCAATGTATGTTGTAGCTATGCTGTGTAGGAAAATCCATTGTCAAACAGAAAAATGCTAACAAAGTTAAAAGAAGCTAATGAAGACAGACTATTGATGCTGACGAAGTTGAATTATTGCTAATGAAGATATCTTAGATGCTATAAAGGATAACCGATAATTGTTACTAAAGATAACAGATAGTTGCTGACGAAGATGACAGACAGTTGCCAAAGAAGATGACAATAGTTGCTACTGAAATTGTTTTAATACATTCTATAGTTTGCTAGAATTTTGGCTGCAATCAATGAAAGAAGATTCTATTTAAGCATTACTTTTTAAAAAATCTAAGGTTATTTTTTGGAACTAAATTTAGGGATTTATATAATAGTTAGATGTTGTTTTAGCAGAAAGTCCATCACAATGTTTAGGCTAAGTTTCTAGAGGGTGAGATCTGCTGAACGATGGCATGCAATTCCTACTCGAATATGGAAGGAAGCCAACTCTCCTCTTTAGCAACCACTAAAAGTATCAAGGGCCAAATCCCCTCCAAAGTCCTCAAAAAATGCAGATTACGGAGAAGTAGAAAATACTGTAATAATAGATTTTTGATGTTTCCCACACTGAGCCATGCAAATGCCAGCCAAAAGCCATTGGATTTCAATCAAATCATTAGTATCCTAGGCCAAAAGATGCTAAAAACATTCAGTGCAATAGGGACAAAAAATCCTAGTAGGAGGGTAGAAGCAACAGCCAAAAACATTTTGACACATCATTGCACTCATGGCAATGAAGGAAGATTCTTCCCCTGTTTTAGTTTTAGAAAAAAATCTAGAAGAGTAGATGTTATATGAGTCCATAGAAGGAAAAGGAGAAGGAAAGTAGAAATGGGAAACAAAGTCCCATCATAAGGATGTGCCATAGTAGTAAACAACATGTAAATTATATATACCACATGAGTAATAGCCATAGAAACGAGATTCGGACTCGGCGCGGACTTGGCAAGGCTGACCTGACTCGAGACTCGGCAAAAAAATTGGCAAAACTCGGCAGGACTCGGCAAAACTCGGCAAGACAAGGCAAAATACTAGTTTCTAGTGAGTCTCGCCTAAAGCAAGTCCTTGGAGAGTCCCCAATCCCTGAGACTTGGCTAGGGTCACTCGGCTCGGGACTTGCCAGGACTTGGAGAGTCCTGCGAGTCCTGGAACTATGGTAATAGCCACAAGCTCAAGAGGCACACAAGTCAGGGCACCAATATTTCAAGATGTTAGCACTTGGGAGAGGGAGGATGCTATCACATTAACCACGGACTAGCCCCCCAAAGCCTACGTTTGGAAAAGGAAAAAGTAGTGTTTAGATCCCTGTGCAATACCATTAAGCACACCTTGGTAAATATTAATGAATGTAACAAAGAGTTGGAATCAAAATGCACTTTACAAAAATGTTTCCACAAGGGCAAACATAAAATATGTATTAAAGCTTGTAAGAAAACCTTTTTTAATAATTCGTTATTTTGTAGCATTAAAAAAACAGGGAACCCTTCTCCCAAGACAAAAACTAGCTTGGGGCTACACTTTGAAGAGAGCAAACTACCTGTAAAAACAATGAATCATTTAACCTTTCCGAAAAATTTATTGTAATAATCATGATTATACAAGTTTGATGTATCTAGAACTTTATGAAGTGTTCAAAGACTTGCCTCTCAAATATTACTTTCCTTCTAATTAAAAGTAGAAAGATATACAGATTACTACTCATCACATCCCAGGGAGACACAGATTGATGATGAGCTGAATAGATGAAGAAGCCAGAAAAACTAAAAAGGAAAAATAAAAAAAGGCCCTGCAACAAATCATTATGCTGAGAACATATATAATTGCCCTGATTTGTTACTGTAAATTGTGATTAATCAAGATGGATCAAGTTATGGTTCTAGTAGTTCATGCGTAAATAAAAGCAATATAAATATATATATATATATATATGGTTGAAATGGTCTAAGAATGTAAATGGCTTTAAATTTGTGGCGCTTAAATGTAGCAAAATATATATACACATACACGTACACATAGACATACACATACACATACACATACACAGACATATATATATATAGCAATGGTCTAAGAATGTAAATGGATTTAAATTTGTGGTGCTTATATGTAGCAATCAGCCCATGAAAATTAAAAAGGAAAAATGAAAAAAAAATTACCTGCAATAAAATATCTGGTATTAAACAAATTGTTATGCTATGAACATATCTAACTGCTCTAAATCGTTACTGTAAATTGTGATTAATCAAGACAGATCAAGTTATGGTTCAATTGTTTTTTATAGGTGATCAAGTAATGGTTCTTTATGTAAGAGAATCTGACTTCATTAGTAAACAAGACCAAATTATATACGTCATAGAAATGGCTATGTTGATCTGAAATATAAATGGCTTTAGGTGTGGGGTGCGTGTATGTATTTTACTATTTAGCAGTGCAAAAAATAAGAACCATACATTTTGCAACAAGATAAGAAATACTAGCGAACTTTTACAACATCAATTAAAAAAAAATTCCAATTTTCATAAAATCTATTACATTTTATGAAAAAAAAAAACTAGCAAAGACTGAAGATGAAATTGTGTATAATTTTAATATGTTTTCTATTTTTCTTCCGATTCTATACAATTTAGGCAAATTTGAGCAAATCTTAAATGGATAGAAATTGGGGCAAACCTTATTTTCAGTTGACAGATATGTTTCAAGGAAGTTTTCTTTATAAAAACTAGACAGCTAGAGAATATTAGCCACTAAAACTTCCACGATTAACAGTTAAAATGAGAAAAAGATGAACATGCCTGCCATACAGCACTCTGTAGTGCATGGCTCTTCTCGAAAGAAAAGACTCAACCATCTTCACTTGCTCTGTTGCAAAATTTACAGTAACTTAATTCTGTGAACTCGTGAAAATGCTATTTCTATTATTACAACAAATGATTTTCCATTGCATTAAATTTTAAAAATCCAAATTAGACATCAGATAAAATGCTGGTTATCAGTTCAAATCCCTGGTTTCAGTTCAAGGAAAATTTAGGACAATAACAGTTTGGATGTGGTAAAGACTTTTTAGTGACCTGATCATGCAACCTCTTTTAAATGCTCTTTCTATTTGAAGAGCATTCCCTAAGGTACAAATTTCGACAAACTGCAGTTAGATTTTGATTTTGAGATGGTGGGGCAAAGGATTCAAATCCATGCCATGTGTTTCTTGCTCTTGTTAATACACACCATTCTCATAAGCATTCTGGGCAACCCCAACAACACTACAAATTGCAGGAAGAATCACCCCCACCAGGCGAACTGTAAAAGGCCCATGAACCTCGCCTCTGCATATGCGGCAAAAGGTGCTTCCCTACGCACTTGGGGGTTTGCAATAGAATGCCTAGGGGACGGGTAAAGAGGTTCTACAGAATCAAATTTGACCCGTACAATCATATACATTTCGTCACCAAAGATTAAAATCAAAGTGGTCAATTCTCTCAACTAAAGCAAACTGGGACTAATCATTAATATACAGGACAATATATTTCGGGCTGTGGTCCAGGGATCTTGCCATGGGTAAGATCAAAGTTCAAATCCAGGCGAGCGTCATTGTAAGAAGCTGTCTGAATTTAGAAGTTTATTCATTAGAAAATCCTGAGGAAAAAGGACGCTAGATCCTATAACTATGACTGGGTGAAATTAGACTAAACAGAACCGTTTGCCATGTTACAATTATTGAAAAAAGAACATATATATAGAGTCGGAGAGGAGATGGAGCTGAATTACCTTGAGTTTCAACTGGTTGAAAATCCTCGTATGAAGGCAATGACTCCTCTGACAATCTCCGAAGGCCTCCTCCAGCCGCTTCATCCTCGCCATACCAAAATTGAGTAGGAATTAAAACGAGGAACTGGTTTAGCATGTGTAACTTCAACAAAATCCCACTTAAATGATGTTCATCTTTTGGCGCTTCTTTATTCATACTGTCTATTGGCATAACGGATCCCTTTTTTAAAACGGTAAAATTTGCTTTTTTCTTTTCTTTTAAAAAAAAAAATTGTCCATCTTCTTCTATTTTTTTTTAACTTTAATGTAGCATAAAATTTGAATTGTTTTGATGTATACTATCTTATAATTAAAATATGTTATATTGTTTAAAAGAGAGAAATTATTTAATTTTTAATAATATATTTATCTTAGATTAAGATTGTAATCATGATTTTAGATAGTTGATACAATCTCATTTTATATTTTTTAAATTTGAATTTTTATATTTTCAAAATTGACATTCTTAAGATTTGACAACTATTCATCAACATAAGTGCCGAAAATTCAAAATTTTATCTAGGTTTATGTATTTATATGTTGTGTATGGTATTCAATATTATAATTACCATAGGTTGATGGAGATGCTAATATGTGGCATAGTCATTAGGTCAGTTTGGATCATTTAAACAAGTTTTGTAATGAATAAACCTACAAGAAATTTATTGATTTTCCCTTCTAGTGTTAATAGGAGGAGGTCAATAGAAGGGAGGTGAACATCATAGTATGGATATGAAAAGAGTATTATATACATTTAAGATCCCTTAGAATATATACTTTTTTCCTTAAAGAGTATTGTATGGTGTTATCCTACCTCAAGGATTTGTTTTTTTCTACACATATTGGATATGAGGGCATCTGGGTCCATAAACAACTATTGTGTTGTGTGTGGACTCTCTTTTACATTATCTTATAAGCATTAATATATTCTTGGATCTTAGCAAGTGGTGGTAAAGTTTTTGATTTGGAGAAAGTGGATAAAAGCTTTTGTTATCCTACCTCAAGGATTTGTATTGTTCTAAACATATTGGATATAAGGGCATTGGATTTGTGTTGAAAAATAAATACAACACAGTTTACTCTTGCATGCAATATTCCAAGTTGTATATTATATTATATTTATCATTGTTGGTGTGAAATGGATGTTTTACCTAGCTAGGTCATTACTTAGGTCTTATTCACACTTGTTACTTAAGTTTAGTTAGGGTACACATAGGATAGTTATCACTTTATGTCTCAAGTCATAAGATTATAGGCAGATGTCATAATATTATGCAATCCCATGTTCACCTTGGCCTATATAACCAAGGGACCTCCTTTCTAGTCTTAATTCATTTAATCAAAGATCTATCATTTTCCTCCTTTGATAAAATAGTATTATTCTCTCATAGATAATCTCTCTCGTTATTTCATGAAGTTCTTAGATCTTGGGTGGCTAGAATCTTCAGCCAAATCTTACATGGTGTGGAATATTCTATACCAACTCTTATATGGTATCAAAACTTGTGGGATTTCTTCTACTTAGCCTTGATTGAGAGATCTAGGATGCAAATCTTAGTAGATCTTAAAAAGTTGAGTATGCTCTTCTCGTGAATCAAATGATGATCTAGAGAATCAAAAAACCTTGAAAGAAATGTCAAATTTGGAGGGTTTTCGGGATCTTTGTGACCTTGTATTGTAGATCAAAATTGGAGCTTATTGGTGTAAATCTAAGCTCGTCGTTAAGTTTAGAAGATTTACGAAACTCAATTTTGTCTTTGTTTTGTCCAAATCAAATATTTGAGCCTAGATCTATGAGGATCTAAAGTTGGGAGGTGGATACCAAATCCAAAATGTAGATGCAATTTGGAGTATTTTTTATAAGAATAGACCCTATTATTGTGTCTACAAGACTCAAGAACCCTAAGATCAGCTATTAATTTGTCAAAATTTAAGTAGATCATCTGAAGATCATCTGGAGCCCTAAGGAAAAACTATGAAAAAACTCGAACCCTAGGGTTATTGGTACGATTGTATGATCATCATTATTGCTAGCCTATCTCCCTTTCCTCAAGTGAATAAATACTTCTTCCAAAATTCATTGAATTCCTCTTCTCCCACTACATCCCTATGTTGACCTTTTGGACCTTAGCACTTGCATTATGAACTATTTGAGTTTAAACTTTTGTCCACCTCATTGGTAGTTATTTTTATGTTCACATATTGGTTAATCCTACAATGTAGGGAAATTCCTAACTTCATTTTGTTATTCCGAAAATATCTAGTTCTATTTTAAAGCTTATTTTTCCTTGGATCATTTGATGTTCTCCTTCAAAAGGCACATTCACTATATTATTCTACTCCCAATAATTCCTTCTCTATTTGTTTATTCTCATCATAGTTTTCTACCTTTATGTTTAGGATGAAAATCCTTTGAATGGCCAATATTAATAGTTTTATTTTGATGTTTTAGAAATATGTATTTGTAGACACCTAAAATCATCTCGTGGTTAAAAATAAATATTCATTATTTATTTAATTATTTTATCCTAATGTATTCTATTAGTTAAATAAATATTTTAATTAATTTAATTAATTCACTAAGCTCCTCTTCTTTCTATTTTAAATAAATATTTATTATTTATTTAATCTCATTCCCTCTTTCCCTAATAAAATAAATATTTTATTTATTTATTTTATGTGGCCCTTCTTCTATTAATTAAATAAATACTTTTATTTATTTAATTAATTCATTTACCTTTTTCTTCTTATCCACATGACGACACATTTTTCTAAATACTTAATCCTCAATCTTAGCCCTCCATTTTTATTTAACCTCTCAATCCTATTCATCCTTATCTTTTACCTTTCCACCTTTCAATCTCCTCCCTTCATCTTTACCTACTCTTCAATCCTATTTAAACTCTTTCACCTATGCAATCTTTGCCATCCATTTTTGCCTCTTAATCTCAACCCTTTGTTTTTAGGATGTTCTCTATAAAAGAGGCTTCCTCCTCTCATTTTACATATAGCATACTTACATTCTATCAAAATAATTATAGCATGCATCATCACATCATCTTTTCAATATAGATTACATCATTACAACCACATCCATTCTTCCTCAAGCTCTTGTGCAAGTGCAATACAAATCTAAGAGCAACAACAACAAATACAAGATCATGGGGAATAGGAGAACAATGGAGACAAGCCTACTTTGTACATGAATGGTATAATATTTGTAATTCCATGGTTGTTTGCATGCATTGTGGATCTCTATTGATGTTGTGATGAATTTCATTGTTGATCTAGGGTTTAGTGGTTGGAATTAGCGTTTGCACAAATAAATTCAAATTCAATATAGATATTTTGGCATGCCCTGTGGGACTTGGATCTCTATTGGATCTATACTTTTGTAGATTTTCCTAACCTCATATTGTTATTCTGTGCAAAAAATTCCAGAGACTAACATTTTGCAGCTAGGGATGGAAACACAATGTTAAGGTTTGCAATAAGAGTTCAAATTCAACATAAACAATATTTTATGTGCCCTTATTTCAAATAGCTAAGGAAAAAAATTATTAGGCTTTTTGCCTCTATATTTTGATCCTATCACCCTTCATTTTTCTATATTGTGACAAAGGAGAAACTCTGTTTAGAAATAAAATAAAATATTCAAATGCCTGAGTACAATCTAAAATATTTTTATAATTAATTTTCATTTGCCATCATAAAATTCCCAATAAAGAATAATTTTTTTTTAGTATCAAGGAATTCTAATCTTCAAAAGGTAGATTATAAATCCTAATCCATGTTGGGGATTTGGAAACATTGTGTTTTTGGAGGTCAAAATATATAAATAATGAGCATAGAGAGTAGGGATTAGGGAAGAATCAACACCAAGGAATTGATGACACAGTTTGGCGTTTCTTTGAAGTTTTGAGATCCAAGGTGAATGAGAGTAGGATTAGGAATTAGAACAAATCGAGGATCTGGGAACAAGATAGAGGTGCCACATACATAGTTTGGTTCAAATTATTTAATAGGGAGCTTGGAGAAAAGAGAAAATAGTAGAAAATAGGGTGTGAGAAGGACTTGGCACGTGGGAAATGGTGCTAAATTTTGGGGTTCGCCCATAGGCCCAAGGTCCAATAGCGAAGAGATTGAATAAACAATCAATGTGTCAAAGATATCAGAAGCGAGGCTTATTGGATACCTACATAAGATTTATCCTAAAAGTTTTATGCCAAAGGGAAAGGAAAATGAGTTATGATTTTAGAGTTCAATTATGTTAATAATCTAAAAAATTAGCTAAGAGAAAGGAAAATGAGTTATGGTTTTAGAGTTCAATGTTAATAATCTAAAAACTTAGCTAAGGGAAACTTTGAAATTCCAATAGAAAGGGGAAGATAAGGTAAATAGTCAAGGTTTCGAGTATTGGGAGGAAGGCGTATCATGTACCTAGGAAAGAAAAGGCCTAAAAACCTTATGGAATAAAGGACTTAACATAAAGTATCATGGTTTTGAGGGGATGAATGAAATGGTCCTCATGTAAGAGAACTTGAAACCTTGAAAATTAAATAGAAATGACCCAAAACATCCCACCCTTCAAATTTTCTTAGTTTTTTGTAGTTGATAATATATTAAAAGGATATAGGTAATGAATGAGACAAAACCTATGTAAATTTTACCGAGGAATCAACCACTTTTATAAAATTGAGGCTAACTAATCTAGGTGCTAATAACGGCTTTGGTTGGGGATGTGTGCCTCTTGTAGGAATAACAAGGATCTACCTATCTTTAGGAGACAAACCAAAGCGGGGGGGCGAAAAGAGACTAGAACAAACACACTTCATCATGACCAAACAAGAACCACAATTACACAAACACACACAATATATACAAGAAACCATAAATACAAGTTGGGAAAACAACTTGCTACCAATAAAATAGATGCACAAGAGACTCAAACATATATCTACAAATAAAATTTACAAAGATTTTTAGGTAGTACCCTAGAAGAAAACCCATGGATAATTTTTTATAGCTACTTGCCTCTAGCAAATACAATCTTGTTGAAGGAATCACTCTCCCTCGAGCTATTGTTGCATGCAACACGTAGTAGCAACAAGTGAAGCCTTTTCACTACATGCATCAACTCGATATCATTGCCCAAGAAGTGAAGCCTAGGTTCACTTTCAATGTTAGTCCCAATATATGGAAGTAACACATAATATGTTTGGGACCTAAATCATAATGTATTATTCATGCACATAACAATAAAGAAGGAAAATTAAAGATAGTTCAATAGAAAAAGAATTGAAACTCATGAAAGAAAGAAAAGTTTCCTCAATCATAAATGCATTGTTGGACACCTACTAACTTTCTTGTCAAATTGAGGCAAAACTAAAATACCTCCCATTCAAATAATAAATAAAAAGTATGCCTAACTACAACCCTACTTAACACAAGGAAGAAAATCATCTTGCATTGAAAATTAGAATACCTTAAGCAAAACAAACTAATTCTTAACTTTAAAATACATGTTGTTGCTCAACATCAGTCCAACTTAAGCAGTCAAACTCATTCCAAGCCATCCACACAAAAGAAATGTTCGCTTAATCAGAACTTACAACACAGAAAACTCATGAAATTGGTTTGGTTTCAGTGGTACTAGTGTCACGCAATCTCCCTGAAGGTGGGCGTCTTTATTGCTAACACAGAATCTCACTGTTATAAATTTGGAGCACAATGGTTTGGTATGTCCAGTGATATGGAATTGAAGGAGAATGAGAATGAGAATGGGGGGTGATAAAAGATGTGCAGTGGGCAGAAGATTTTGGGTATAGGTGTATTGAAATAACTCTTCTTCTTTTTGGTTTAGAGGGAGTTTTTTCAATACCACCTATACCTACAGTTTTCACCACTCATCCATTATCACTGCCTCACAGCCTGCACAAGATTTAAAGATTAATTTCTTTAGCCATCAATATACACAATATGCCAATTGTTCACGTATGCCATGAGAATGCAAGAGCATAAGCATTGGAAGGCATAATCATGTGACTTGGGTTTAGAATGCTTTTAAATGTATATATTAAGTGTTGTAAATTTGTTGTTGTTTTAAAAGAAATTATGACGAGTGATCTTAGGGTAGAAAAATAAAAGGGGTTGGTTAGCTAAAATTTAAAATTTGAATTTTAAAAAGGAAAGGTTCAAATTTAGACTATTGCAAAAATGATTCCAGATGGGAAAATGGTAAAATTTCAGTGAATAATAGCTAGATGAAGATAGTTGTATGATTAAGAGTTATAAATTCATGGATATGATGAATGCATTCAAGTAAGAGTGTATAAGGATAAGGTATTGGCTAAATGAGTATATGTGTCTATAGGGATGGTAAAGGCTATGCAATTATCTCAATTTTACATAAGATTGTGTTGTTTGTTGATATGTACATGTTCATCAAGACATTTTCTCAATAAGGGCATGAAACTAAATGGAAAGTGGTGTGGATTTGAAAATTTCACCATTACAAATATATCATATCATTATTTATAAAAAAAAAATGGGTACTATTAACCCAACGTATTAGAAGAAACTTCTATTTATTAGACTAGCCACAATTTTAATTCTATGGAGCATATAAATTTTACTATAACTTGATGACATATAATATTTGTATTGGTATCATAGGTCTATTTAACTTTTTTTATAAAAAATTCTGATTCGGATAGTTTTAAGATCAAATTTATAGAACTAATCTAAATCACCTTATTTTTCATAATATCACTACCATATTTATTTAATCTAAATCAAATTTTATCATATTATATTAAATTAGGAGTGATGGAATTATCTATTAGCTTTATCTCACAAACATATTCATTTTTCTTTTCAAATAGAAGATTACAACTACCCACTTGACCAATTCACATTTGATATACTATAATGATATCTTCAACTACTTTCTTCCCTAAAAAAAAAAAATATAGGAACATCAATATATGTGTAACTTGTAATATATACTCTATGAATATTTTAAGATTGGGCAGTGTAAATCCTATAAGTACTAATATAATTGCTGTGATTTATTGTTTGTACATTATTCTAAATGTTGGTTTCTCATCGAAAAACACCACATGAATGGAATATTGGGATTTCTTTGTGAGCACTAGCAATCATGTTTCATTAATCTTATTATGGCATTAAGATTATTAAGAGGGGGGTTAAGTTGCATGATGACTAAAATATTTGACTAATTATTTTTAGTTGTTGTAAGAGACATGTAGAGGAACAATAACACCCACATACAATACATTTGGGGATTACACTTCATTCCTTGATCATAAGGGTGAAATAGTGAACTAGGGAGTTGCATTCCAATTTTAAACAAGTTATTCTTGGAGAGGAGCATGATAGTCTAATGTAAACTACTTGGATCAAGGTTTGGTTTATGGTTTTGAGCTCAGTTTGGAAAACTAACGGTTGTTTCTTTTGTATTCTTAACCTATAAATTTATGTCTTGGGACGGAGACGTTATGGTCTACTTTATATAAGGCTATGCTACTAGAATTCCTGTACAATTAAAATTAATAATCTCCATTGAATCGTTATAAATTTTGGATTGTATTGTGATTGATGAGCTGAAATAATAGCTCTTTTTGTGTTCATGTCTGTTATGTTTTTCATGGTTTAAGTTGCGTAATTAGACAATGTTGAGGGTATAGGATGTGTTAGAGGTTTTGATCCCGTGCATGATGAACATTAATCGAACCTATCAAACTTTGTATTGTTTTGGCTAAATATATTCTTGCAGCTATGCAAATTACTATGATAATTTTATATGTGGATGAATGAATGTTATGGTTGACAGAAAATGGATACGTATGTGTTTGTGTGCTTTAACTCATGATGCAGGAATGCTTAGGTAGTTGTAGAAGCAGTCAAACCATGCCAGAAAGGAGGATCATGTCATTCAAGCCGTTTAAGCCAGAGTCAAGGCGGTTGGAAGCATTAAAAGCAATAAGCAAGGCAGTAACTGAGTAGCTGAAGAATAGTGAAGCAGTTCAAGACTTATTTATGACTGTCTCCAGTAAGCGACAATCTAGCGGGAATCGTTGTGCTATATTCTTGGTTATGAAATGATGAATGTCCCACAATATTTTTGGTTGACTCTTTCTTTGCTGTAATAAAACTTATGCCTATTCTCCTGGGTGTGGTTTAGGTAGTTAGTATTTTGTTGTAGCTTTCTTATAAATAAAGATCTGGACCTCCTCGCACGAGTTAGATAAAGTTTTTGGAGTTAGACAATATTCTCTCTACTTTCATAGAATGTAATAGCTCTTGAGATGATGAATAAAGTTATGTTATTCTGAACATATAAGGCTATTTGAATTCTGGAAGTGCTCGTCCAAGGGGACCCACTTGGTGAGCAATCTTGTGTATTTGTTATGTTAATTTTCTTCTGCTATAGTTGTCGTTCTAGCATTTGACTATTTCTGCAGCCATTGGAACCAAAACCTATGACTGTTCCTGCAGCCAACACAAACAGCGTAGTTCCTATTTGTTAGCTTTGAACATTAGTGATAGTTAGTTGCTTGAATTACCTTTCAACATTAAGATTTCATGTAGCATTCCAGTCATTACATTTATGTATGTTTATTTTAGTAATTTCATTTGCTACAGTAGAATAGATTGGCTTTTATTGGAACTTAGTGCACAAACTGTGCTGACCCATTTCAAGTAATACATCCTTGGGTTGACAAGTAAATGGAACCTCAACCATATAAATGATAGCTATTCAGGATAGGTGTCCAATCCTTGAGTTCAGGTTTTAAACCGAGTTATTGTTTAAATTGGGAAGGTCGACAATGATCGAAGAAAATTAATACATTAAATGTACTTATATGTATATGTATATGTGTATGTATGTATATATGTATACGTCTATGTGTGTGTGTGTGTGCGTGCGTGTATATATATATATATATATATATATATATATATATATATATATATATATATATATATATATATATATATATATATATATATATATATGTATATATGTATGTATATATGTGTGTGTGTGCGTGTGTGTGTGTAATGTACACACACACACACACACACACACATATATACATACATATATACATATATATATATATATATATATATGTATATATGTATGTATATATGTGTGTGTGCGTGCGTGTGTGTGTGTAATGTACACACACACACACACACACACACATATATACATACATTACATATATACATACATACATACATACATACACACACACACACATATATATATATATGTGTATGTATGTATATATACATATATATGTATGTATGTATATATATACATGCATACATACATATATATGTATATGTATATATATATGTATACATATATATGTATATGTATATATATATATATACATATACATATATATATATATACATATACATATACATATATATATATATACATATACATATACATATATATATATGTATATGTATATGTGTATATATATATGTATATGTATATGTATATGTATATATATATATATATGTATATATATATATATATATATATACATTATGTACATATATATCTATGTATGTATGTATATACATGCATACATACATACATATATATATATATACATATACATATACATATATATATATATATAAATAAACCTAATTTTTATTATTAATATTTTTTTTTTTATCGGTAACATGGACTTTTAGCCTCTTCACAATCTCCTTATCACTCCATCTGCAACCATCCTCCTTATCACTTTGTAACCGCCTTATCTCTTCATCCGCAGCCATCTCCTCCTTATCTCTCTATGGGCAATCTCCTCTCCTTATCTCTCCACGTACCAACCTCCTTTGTCCATTCAACCTCCACCTTGCAAAGAACCTCCATCTTCAGGAATCACCAACATGTGGGGAGAAGCATCCAGGTCAGCGCATGGGGATGTTGTCCTATCGTCCATTGTAAGCCAATAACGTGGCATGAACACCACATCGCATTGTACAAATCATGCAAGGGGAAACAATCGCCAACACAAGGAAATTGTGGTATGAACACCACGGAGAGCCAGTCCAACCATGCACAAGAGACCATCCAACAACCAACAGTTGCAAGGCGAGGGAAATCAAACTCAGGATTGCCCTATCAATAGGGCTCGTGACAACCATCACACTGCGGGGTCAACCCCTATTTTATTATTAATATCGTTTGTTATTGTAATCTTAATATTTTTCATAATTTATACATATAGATTAAAATTCTTAGAATTATTCTAATTTACTAATTGCAAAAACATTAATAGGGTTCAATTTTAATACTATTAGATTTAGTGTAGACATTATTATAAAATTCTTATTCAAAAGTGGGTTCAATTAGAGGTAGTAGAAAGGTAATCTATCGAAAGACTTTTTTTTGCAACCTTAGTTTTAGTGGAGTGTGCTAATTTTGATGTAGCTATTATGCATTAGAATGAGGTCTTTAATAGTAAAGGGATTATAATCAAAATATACTATGGAAAGTATTCTTTTACAAGCTAACTAGTGGTATATGCCATTAGATTTCTTTTCGGGGTGAACTAGAAAAATATTTAATAGATATATGAGAATTAAATGAAATAATAGGAAAATGAGAAGACATATGAGGAGGAGGAGGAGGAGGATGTCATAACCCCTAGGAACAATGTTAATAATTTTGCATGGCCCTAGTTTTGATGTAATTTGGACTAAGGGTGGAGTTCTAGACTTTGTTAAATGGACATGTGTGTGTGTGTGTGTGTGTGTGTGTTGTGAACTTCATGCTAACATTATTGAATATGATTGTTGTCTTTATTACACTATATGTAATTTAATATATTTATTTTGTTTAGAATAACTCAAACTAATAATGTGTAGGCGGACTTGTGTGAGGCTTGTTGTTGGTTGTAGGTACATGGGTGCAATATGAAATAGATTTTGTGGTTTCATCGATGAGACATAGGTAGTTAAGTGTCGTCCTTGTATCAAGGTCTTTGGTTAATTCTTACAATCATTTAGATTTTCGCAATCCAGTTAAATTGAAATTTGCAATTTATTTAATAATCTCTTTACAAAGATTAGCGAGTCTAGCAAGAATTGTTTGAGCTACTATTTAATACTAAGATCCTAGACATTTATTTAATCGCTATGGATTAGTCATTACTGATTATGTTTGTAAACATTAATAACATCTTAACTATGTCTTTGTTAAATAAAGATGTTAAATAATAAATTTACCAGAGAATAATTAAATGAATTTAATATATAATAAATATATTAAGCGATAATATGGCTTTGGACATGTAGTGTCACGGTTAAAACACTTTGTTGGTGAAGCGGCCACCAAGGTTCAAACCCCTGTTGGGCTATTGTGCTCACAGGCCTTGTGTCTTCGCTGGGCCATTGTGCTCGCGGATTTGAACAAGTGAAGTGTGGGGATGAGGTCCCCCGGTTGTGGCCTCACTTAGCTCCAAGTCAAAAGCATTTCACGTGGAGCTGAAGGGCATGTCATGCCAATGTCGTTGGTCATGTTAAAATGTTTACCAGACATTAGAAATTTTATTTTTTTAAAAATATATATATTAAGCAATAAACAACAATAAAATATAAATATAAATGTAAATTAAAAATATATAAATAAATAAATAAATATAAACATGTGTAAATAATTAAATCTATAACTTGTGGGGAAAGGGTGTAAATAAAAATAATAGTTGATAAATGGTCAACTATCGAGTGCATAAGGGAAGGAAGAAATAAAGCAAGCAAAGGAATTTAGATATTAAGGAAAATACATTCATAGGTAGGAAGAGCATGATAGAAAAATAATTTTTTGAGAAGCTACACAAGATATGAGAGTAAATAAGCATGGCTAAAGGCATGGGAGAGATGAATGGAGGACCTGAGGAACACCTAGCCATTAAAAATGTTATGGCATTCATGTCTATAAACATTGGTATTGTCAGAAAAGGAAAAACTTAGTTGTCAAGCATGCTTAAAACCTTGCGACCCATTATGATTAAGATCATTAGTATTCATTTTGTGTTGAGAAGCAGAAAAACGTGTGGGATTGCAACCAAGGTGGAGAGCCAGGAAGAAAGTTGTACATTCAAGCACTGGGAAAAACCCTAGGACTTCATTAATCCAGGTCATTTCTTTTAATTGAATTTCTATTTTCTATTATGGTTCAATGAACAAAATTTCAATATCAATAATATAATTAAGATTTTGTTGTGAATTCCAAGTGTTGTGGGTTTGTGTATTTAACCTAAAAAAATCTTAGATTCCCTAGCTAGCTGATTTGCAACACTCTAGTTATAATACCAACATTTTCATTTGTATGTTAGTCTGAAACCCTTCACTGGCTGTTGATTTTCTCTACTTTACATATCTTTTCTGCAATCATGAATTTGGGTAGGGGAATTTAACAAATCAACTAATAGATGGATATAATAACATATTGGTTGTAAGAATGTTTAAGAGGTGTTAATTTTTGAGTTGGGTCATGTTAAAATTCAGGCATATAATTTATTTAGATTTTAGAGCAGCAATATATCTCCTTTGATGTTAGTGCCAAATCTTTCTAATAAGTTAGCTGAAATAAAATAGATCAAACAACACAATCCATTCAAAATACATTGATTATTGTAATGACATTGTATTTTATTATGAAATGAACATATAGTTGCTAGATCAACTTTGATTAGTTAAAATATAATTGGTCATGTGGTGGTTAAATAATTGTGTGTATGAAATTGTAAGGAGATTCTACGTTGGGTTTGCAAGTAGGAATGGATGTCAACAAAAGCTCAAAATGGAGGATTGGTCAACAAAATCTTCGACCAAGGGGTTTCTTGGAAAGCATGTCCATCATTCAAACACTATTTTTTGGAACTCATCCATCATTGTAATATAAACACAACATAACTACATTACCTTCATAAACCTGGAAATGGTAGTAGCAAATGTCATTGTTGTGTTGCAAGTTGTTTTTGTTTGAACATGGGGTTCTCCTGGTTAATAACAACCTAGCAACCAAATTTTGAGTAGATTATGAAACCATCATGTCATACAACACTAAAATGGGTAGTTCAAACCTAGAGATGGTTGAGTTGGAACCTACTTATTCTAAACTAGGAGCCTTTATTGGCAAGAGACACTACATTGATGATGAAATGTTTTCATTGATGGCAACTTGACTTAGATTGGCAACTTGAGTTAGATATCCAATTCGTAGCTCATGATTGAGGTTTGGGGTTGTCCAGTGAGAAGAACAAGTCATCCAATAGAATATACAGTGTTGTGGTTGGTAATTCAATTATGTTGAGTATTTATTGTTGTGGATCTTAGTAAAACATTGTGCTCGTGTGATATGTATTATTCTAGGCTTATGGCATCCGGTGATATTTTTTGAGTAATTTGGAAGATCCGGTAGATAGTTTTCTAGTAGAACAGTGTTCATTGGTTGTAGCATGTGAAGATTTTGTGTGCGGATCATGCAAAGTGATTTTGGCCATTGTTTGCATGGTCGAGGTTGTTGATTCGACATTTGGGAAGCGTGTGAGCATTTTGTTTTGGTCCGCTTGATTTTTTTGATTGCATTTGAGCCGACTTTATTAACAAGTTTCATTTGTGTGTTATGTGGTTTTTGGGCGGACATGGAATTGATCTAATTTGTTGTTGCAGATATATTAGACTGATTGATTTTATCATTTGTAGGATCGATGGTCATGTGTGAAGCATGTATGAATGATTGTGCACAGTTTCACATGTGCAATTGGAAGATTGGTGCTTTGGTATATTGCATAATATTATAACAGAGTAGAGTAGCAGAGCAAAGTGTGATAATATGTTTTGTGCTTAACCAAAACTATACTCAGGCATTTGTTGATGATATCAAATAGTTCAAACCTTGTTGTATCTTTCATAATCATTTCTTAAGGCAGTGAGCCTTCTGGGTTGTAGCCCTTGCAATTGAGTCGTGAGCTCTAGGAGGTGAGCCTGAATGCATGTGCATTCCCTTTTTGTAATATTTTTATACTTCTAACAAAGTATATTAATATTGCGGGTTTGAATTCCACTATGGTTTTTCTCTTAATCAGGTTTCCACGCAAAAATCTTGGTGTTATGGTATTGCTAATCTTGGCTTTGTGTTTTTGCACTTTACTTTTCCTTATCTACATTAAGTGGTTGAAAGATCAGCTCATTAAAGTTTAAAATTTGTGGAACACTGATTCACGCCCCCCTCTCAGTGTTCCCTTGATTTCAACAACCTCTCTTTTGAAAAGTGCTAAGCAAGGTATAGGTGCTAGCTTTTATGGTTACAGATGGAGTAAGGGCCCTATGAGGGCATAGGTAGAGGTTGTATACCTCAACGCATAGGGTACCCTTCTCCATCTGAGGTGATCATAGATGGAAATCCTATGACTCGTAAGGAGATAAGCTTATCCATTCTCAAGATTGACAATAGTCAAGGAGCACATGATGTCGAATGATTGTTAGACGTACCACATAGATAGGATAGAATTCGCTAGGAGCATGTGGACCTCAGGGCCAACAACATGCCAATAAAGGATGTCCTTGGTCGCTTAGTCATCTGATGGACTGCAGGAAGAAGAATTTATAATGAAGAATAAGTAGGTAACATACCAAGCTTCACTAAGTAGTAGTGATATGTCATTGATAGCTTACTTTACAAATGGTAGGAACACCATGTGTAGCTCTTCTTTAGGTGGTTACTCCCTTTGCTTAGCAAGACAATCTGAACATATACTATCTCACGGTGGGCCACAAAATACAATTGGAGGGGTGGATAGGGATTATATCCATATTGGAGGGTTTGTATTGTATCCTTGAGACGAACAATGGAAGACTTAAGGGAAGAGTCTACCTAACCAAGCAAGCAATTATGGTATTATTTAGGTAACATTCACTATTAGCCCTTCATTGACCTTGTGATGTAATAAATTTGTAAATTGTAAATTACTTATGGCATATATTTGTTGGCAGCAACAATGCAGGAAAACTAAGAGGGGGGGTGAATCAGTTTTCACCAAGTTCAAACAAATTAATCCCAACTTTTAGATCATATCAGGAACAACAATAGTAAAGACAAACACCACACTAACAACACACATAATACACAAATTTTTGACGTGGAAAACCCGGTTAAGGGAAAAACCATGGTGGGAACCTACCCACAATAAGATGATACTTTGCAGTAGTATGTGTAAATATTATAATGGGGAATGCACATGCATTCAGGCACACTGCCTAGAGCACACTACTCAAAACAATAAAGGGCAACAACCCTAGGAAGGATCACTGCCTTACAAAGATCAAACACCAATCCAGATTACATGAACTGAAAGAATAATATCTCCAAATGCTTGATCACAGTTTTAGTTAAGCACACTGTTTGCACAACAACACTTCTCTTCTCTTTTCCACTATCAAAAGATTAATTCTCTTGTTCGCACATATAATACTCTCACAATTCATAGATACAATTGCAGACATGCATCTTACATGATTACAACACTAATTTATACAACTCATCAACCTTGACCTCAAGGTCGGCTCAACACATAAGACCTAATACAAAATTACGCAACACGATACATAAATCAATAACCGGACCAATCCAATGTTAGCAAGGACATAGCATGGATCCAAATCAAATCCTCGAACAAGCAACACCAATAAATAATTCACCAAGATCATCTGCAACATGCTAAACCATTCAGTATTTTGTATAACATGAAGAATACCACTGAACCAATAAAATCTTCAATAACGTGCACCACAATCAACACGAACCACCAAAATGCATAATACACAATCAGAGAACATCAACAAGCAATGTGAATTCTACCGCAGTAACCACAATAACTTGGATAATAAGAATCATAATCATTTCATTACCAGAGCTCAAGAACAAAAACTAGCAAATTGAAAGATACGCTTGTGAAGTTCATAATCATGGACCATCCAAACCGAGGACACACATGAATGTCCCAATCATTCTCCAAAAACCGCACAACATAAAGAATCAATTTTGGAGCAATACAATCCAAAAATCACAACTCTGCAATACAAAACCAATAGAAAAACCAATCATCACACCAGATCACATAACTTGACCAAATCACCTTTCGGAATACTGAAACTCAAACTGAATCAACTAGAGATAAGTATCTCAAAACCCATTAATCCACATCAGCACATTTGCAACAGATCACCCAAACCAACTCTTTGCAACAAACCAATTCTCCGTATCACAAGAATATGTTGACATCAATGACAACAACACATTCAAACAACTCTAATATCCAACAATATTATGGTTTATGATTTAGGAGAATTATGAAGTTAGTGAATATTATTACATTATTTCCTTGACTATTCATTACACTTTTGTTATTATGTCCTTTAAAAAAAATTGTGCAAATTTATGGTCCTATCTGGGGTTGTCATTGCATAAGTATTAGAGCATAGATGGCGACCTTAGGACCTAGGTTATCACACTTTCTTTACACTAATATGGCTACTGGATGTTGGCAGTCATGGGACGCGGAAGAAAAGGAAACAAGAAAGTTGCAAGAAAACCAAACCCCTGACAAATGGACCCAGAAGGAACCAAGGCAGTTGTTACCACATTGTCAAAAATAAAAATAGTAGAAATGACTAACATTGAGTTGCTATTTGAAACCATTAAATTACTCAAAATGAAGAAGGGAAAGAAGTTGGCCCGACCTTTCTAGAGTTTGGAGTCATGAAAAGAAACTCCATATCAAAATCTTCAACAGTTAGAGACTTCCCTTTTGGTTGTCAATGCAATGCTCATATCCTTTCCAAGGAAGCAATTGCAAAATATAACCGGGTTCATGCTAGAATGACTGTCACTCCTGTAATGGATTTAAAAATTTGTGTGTATAAAGACAATGAAATAGTACTAAATAATCATCGTCATCTTATGTAAAAACTGCTATTATGAATGAAAATTATGATCTTATATAAATTATTGTGTCTTGATGGCGTTATAAATTTCTTTAGAATTGATATTTAAAATTTGGAAATAAACTGTTGGTTTAATGAATTTGGTTGCAATTTATAATTGATAATTAACAAGATTTGAGTAATTGGAACATAAGATAATCATTGGTAGTTAAATAATATTTGATTCCTCATCTTGCAAAATTAGCTCACCATAATGAAGAGAACCTTAAGGAGGGGAGATAGTCCTAGCCTCGTTGAAGTTTCACATGCAAGTAGGGGTGACACATTAGCACCTCCTGCTATACCAAAAGAGTTGTAGGCAGAGTTAAATGGCCTTTGGGCAAGGATATCTTCTCAAGAGAAACAAATTGAAGAATTGACAAGACGGAAAGAACAACGTACCAACCATAACATGGGTATTGGTACTAGAGAGAATGACAAAAAGTCCAATGAGAAGATAGATCTAGATTAGCAAATCAGCTCTAGAATTCCCACTTACAGTCACTCTCTTACTGGGAAACCAAGAGGCATGGGAAAGGACCCATTGATTTGAGAGTTAAAGAAAATGCAAGCACCTAAGTTTGACAGTTCAGGGGGTGGAGATGTTGTTGAAGCTTGGTTAATTGGGATGAATAAATATTTTGGGTTGTTAGAGTTGAACTCCAATACTAAGGCTAGAATCGATATCTATCAACTAGAAGGTGAAGCCTCGTTGTGGTGGGACCACTTGGCAAAAATATAGAATTATGATGTAATTCAATTGACTTGGGAGAAGTTCACCAAGCGGTTTCACAAGGGGTACCTTTCTCCCCATCATCAAGATCAAAAGATGACAAAATTTCACTCACTTTGGCAAGGAGGAATGTCAATGGCAAAATGCAAGGCCAAGTTCGTGAATCTACTTTGTTATGTCCACTATATGAAAGAGGAAGAGGATCGGGTGAACAAGTTTGTTTTGGGACTAAATAAAGTATTATGTATGCAACCAAGCTCACTCAACCAAAAAATTTGAACCAAGTTGTGGAGGTGGCCTTAGTTGTTGAGGAGAAACAACCTTAGTTGTTGAGGAGAAACATAAAAGTAAACAAGAACACAAACAATAGGGTCAATCCTCCAACCATTTAGACAATAAAAGGAAGGATTTTCACGAAGCTAAGTTTAAAGGAAAGGCTTCTCAATAATTTAAGAGGGGCCAAAACTATAGAGAGAATCGTGGGTCAGACTATTAGAGGGATAAGGAAGGGAAAAGACAGAAAACATCTAAGAAAGGGGCACGGGTTGATTCCACAAGAGACAAAGAAGCCAGAAGAGGACCAGTAGATGGATGTTTGGCATGTGGAGGTGACCACTACAAGAATAATTGTCCCAAAAATCCAAACAAAACCACCAATCCTTCTGCTTGTATTTATGCATTTGTGAATAATTGTCAAGTAGACCAACAAGCTTCACTAATAGAGCTTCAAGGTACACTTCTTGGTCAATCTATTTCTATTTTTGCATACTTAGGAGCCACAAATGGTTTTATATCTCGTAATGTGATACAAAAATGTAGAATTGATCCTAAAAGTTTAAGCCAAGAGGAGATGGAGGTTGAGTCTAGGTCATGTAAGATACAAAAAATTAATTTATGTTTACAAGGAGTTGATATTGACTTGGGAACTATAAAAATCAAGGTAAACCTATGGGTCACCCAGTTAGGATCATATGACCTAATCTTAGGAATGAATTGGTTCCAAGAGAATCAAGCTAATTTGGATTGCTACAATAAGAAGATTGAATGCATGGATGACCAAGGAAGATCAGTGGTTCTCCAAGGAATCCAAAGACCACTAGTGGTGAGGATGATTTCAGCCATGCAAGTTAAGCGGGCAACAAGAAAAGGGAGCAAAATTTATCTTGCGAAAGTAGAGGAAGGCAATGAGGATCCAACTCCTAGCATCAAGAATCATCCAATTCTTCAAGAATACCAATATGTCTTTCCTGAAGAGTTGCTAGGATTGCCCCCTAAGTGGCAGATGGATTTCACCATAGACCTAGTTGCAAAGGCTGAGCCTATCTCAAAAGCCCCATATAGACTAAACACTGCTCAATTACAAAATATTAAGATGTAATTGCAAGATCTAATGGAGAAGAGATTGATTCAGCCTAGTGTGCCCTTGGGGAGCCCTAGTGCTATTTGTTAAGAAGAAGGATGGAAATTTGAGGTTGTGCATAGATTATCAGATGCTAAACAAAGTAACCATTACAAATAGGTATCCCCTACCTAGAATTGATGATTTGTTTGATCAAATGAAGGGAGCTGCAATTTTTTCCAAAATAGATTTAAAATCGGGTTATCATCAGTTAAGGATTAAGGAAGAGGATATCCCCAAAATAGCCTTCTAAACCAAGTACGACCATAGGTACATCGTACGCGCTTTTGACTGTTTAAGCTTGGAAATAGGCCTCCATGACAAAGCTACGGTTTGGAAGTTTGATTTCCCTCCATTTCCCTCCTTTTTGATGTGTTTTATTTTATCAACTTGGTTTCTCGACTTTTTCATCATCAGGTTTACACTTCATCAAGTGGGCATTTCTAAAATTTCCACCATATTTTCACCCATCTTCTGATAATTCTAACCATATAAATTTTTTAAAATTTGAACAACAATAACATATTATTATTGAATTTCTTTTACCAGTGTCTCCATAGTTCTCACAGACATACGTGCACCATTTTTTTAATAACTTTTGATATACTTATCCAAATTTTAAAAAAATTATATATTATTGTAGTGCACTTGATTCTTTACAATTTAAAAAAAAAAATTGTATTTTTCGATATTTTTAGTACATTTTATGCTTCGCGCACGAACAGGTACCTAATTTTCAGGATGTGCTCAATTGGAAAAATCATAAAAAAAAATACTCAACAAAAAATTACAAAAAAAAAAGTTGTCTTCTAGTGCTCACTCTTAACTATCTTTCTGCCAAAGGATTTGTCAAAATACTAAATCTAACTATGACTTTTTTGATGCACACGTCAGACACTATGTTTTGTTTTTTCAGAAAAAATCAGGGTCTATTTTTTTGTGTGCGAATGATTTGACCCCCTTAATCTTATCCAATTTTGAAAAAGTTTTGAAGTTTGGAAACTAGATTCATAGTACTATAATATTTTTTCTTTGATTATCTTCATATATTGAATGGATGACTTTCAAATTTTGCCTCCAAGTTCAGGTTCACCCGATTTCAAAAAAAAAGTGTCCACTTGTACCCCCCTTTTTAACCACCATCTTTGTGCACTTACCCCATATTGATTCTCAAGTGGCACCTACAACACCAGTTGTAGCCCCTTTATTTTCAAAGTTTACACATGATAATTTCACTTATCTTTTTAAATAATTGCATAGTATCATGCTTAAATTGATTGATTCTAATGCAATGAAGCTTCCTACTATCTATCCCATAGATACCTCCAAGCCTTTACCATATTTTGATCCTAAAGCCCGTTTCTAGTACCACCAACAAGTTGGTCATGATACTGTGAAGTGTTATAAATTGAAGAATGCAATTCAAGATCTCATCAATACTAACACTATAGTTGTGGATGATTTGAATGATAAAGAACATAAATTTGTGGCACATCCTAATCAAAACTTGCAAATGCTTACCAATCCTTTGCCTTCTCATTCTACCAATGTTGTTGAGCCTAAGAACCCAAGCTTTATAGTTGCTAGTGATATGTCTACTCAAAATAATAATATTGTCAACTTAATTGAGAAACCTAAGCGTGACACTTGCATCACCTTTGAAGAAAGAGATATAATTAAAGCACCCGATGAGCCATTATACATTACTATAAAGATTAAAGGAAATCTTTCACAAGCAGTGTTGATTGATCTAATATGTATTGTGAATTTTATCATGGAAGAATATCTTTATAGACAACAATTATATCAAGATACAAATGATAAATCTAATGTTATGATTAAGGTGCATGATGGTTTCACTTGATCTACTATAGGTTCCATCACCCTTCCCATAGAGGTTGGTACTAAGTGCTTAGATGTTACATTTTCCATTAACCCTATCTCAGACCAATTTTGTGTGAAGTTGGGACACCCTTGGCTTGATTCCATGGAATTTATACCTTCTACCATTAATAAGTGTTTGAAGTTCCCTCACAATAGGTATGTCATAACAATCAATCATAGTCTTTAACAGTCCTTAGCAAAACGTGAAAACCCCACCCTTGATTTATTTTGGCCTTAAAAACCTAAACCTTTGCAACCTCGTCAAGATGTCAATTTCTTATCTTATCAAAAATTCAAACATGAAAGGATATCATCCTTGTGTAAAACTAATGATTCTTCACCTATGGATATGGACATTCCTCCTTTGCATCCCTAACCTATACTTCTTACTAAACCTCTCATGTTTCTAAGATGCACTTAAAATTCTTATTATATCATTATTTTATTATTGACATAGACTTGAGAATTATTTTGTGAAAACCTTTAAAAAGAAGACACATAAGGAGATTAAATTAAAGAGAGAGAAAAAATGAATGGATGAGAGAAGTTCTAGAAGGTGGCAAATTCAAATTCAACAATAAAAATGTTGAAATTAATATTTTATCATCATCTATAAAACCAAGAAAGAGAAAGAAAATGAGAAAAAAGGGAATGAATGCAAGTAGGAAATCGACATTTAGAGGTGAAGACATATCATCTTTGAAAAATCAATTTGATATTAAAAGAAATCCTACAACTCTAATTGAATCAATAAATAATGAAATGGTGAATGATGATACTCTTCAAAATTTAAGCTTAACTTTATACAAAATAATTTAAAACACACAAAGTTTATCAAATTGTAAAGATCAACAACATATATGTTATGAATTAAATATTCCAAATGAACATAATTTATTATTGAAACAAATTTATCAATAAAAAAGCAAATTAAAATTTCATGTATAAACCTAAGTTTTCAATTGAAATAGATGAAAATATATTAAAAGCAATGAATAATAAGTTTCCAAAAGAAATGCTAATAAAACATGATTGAATGTTGAAGTTTTTCAATACCACCTATTCCTAGGCTTTTCACCACCATCCATTGTCATCGCACAAGATTAAATGTTGATTTGTAGGCATCCCAAATATTTAATATTAGTTGTGGATATTAACATGATCTAATTGGATGCATATGATTTTTTTAAAAATCCAACTCACCCACTCCACTAAATTATAACTTTGGGTTTGTTTTGAAGAAAAAAAATTATTTTCTCTAGGTAAAGGATGCTTCTTAACCATCCTTACTTTTTAATTTGAAAGTGAAGATGCAAAAATTTGATTTGAAAGAGAAGATTTAGATTGATTTAACATCAAATAATGAATTACCTGCGAGAAAACACACATGCAAAGCTAAAATAAACAAAACACACACACATGCATTAATAGGAATTTGCCTCCATTGCACTCATATTCCTCAAGGTTTTGTATTTTAACAATATGGCTCTCAAAAGCACATGCATAAAAGGCTATGAGGAAACAAGGATTTATGATTGCAAAAAAATGTGAAAAAGAGAAATGCAAGAAAGCAAGATAAGATATCAAACTATCGAAAATTTAAGAGATGGATTGATTTGCCAGGCTTAGAAATGAGGAGCATGGTATTTATAGATGTCCTCAAGGGTGAATTCAATATCAGGATAAATGTGGGATTAAGGATTTATGTAAATATGTAAATGTTTATCTCATATGTATTAGATGAGTGTAGTTGATAGGAGTGGAAGATGATAAAGAGGAAGTGAAAGAGATATGAAAGAGATTTAGCAAAATGGTTTTATTTAAAATGAATAAAATGGAATATATGTTATTAAATGGATGAATAATAGAGTATATATTCATTTAATGGATTTAAAAGAATAATGGAGAAATGCGAATAATATTATGGATGAATATAATAGAAAATAAGATTATTAAATAATGGATCCACTTGATTAATGGAAAAAAAATGAGATTGATTTAAGAGGACAATTTTGACATGTCTATAGGAAGAGCTAGAGGTAGATGGCAAGTTAGTATTTTTTAGTTCAATTAAAGATAATTCTACAAAATATAGATGAGTGTTATATATAATTGAATGTTTATTGATTGTTAGTTTGTAAAGCGGTGGTTTGGTGGTCTAAATCTTACATTGGCATTTTTTAGTAGTTATTGTTTACATGTGGTTGGGAATGTCAAGATTGGAAATAAGCATTGGAGAAGGAATTCTTGATGTTTAAGTAGTTATTAAAAATATATTTTTTAAAATTTATATCAATTATTTACGTCGTGGTGGTCTAAAAATTGTTAGTTTTATTACTATTTAGTAGTATAAATTGAAAACATTAAGAAAATATATTTTTTGTGATGATGGTTATGTTAGGATAAGGTGACATTAATCTTACAATCTTAAGTTATTTTCATTTATCTTCATGATCTTTTGAAGGTGTACATGGACGCTTAAGGACATCATAAACAAAGACTTATTTGAAATTTATCTATGACAAATATTGTCATAGATCAAAGTGTTAGTCTGTTCATGTACATTTTTTCTTGAAGATCAATAAGATGCACATCCTCTTTCTTGTGTGGAGTTTCTTGCAAAGAGTTTCTCCAAATATAAACTTTATGTCACTTATATTTTTCTACTTTTTTTAATTGCTAATGTGTGTAATCACATAACAATCATTTTCGATAAAAGATGATATGTAAAATAATTTCATATCTACATACACATGAAGAAGTTTTTATTACACCAATTTCACATCATTTTACATGTTACAAATAACATTTATAGAAATTTTGGGTATGAAGACTCATTTAATCTTAATTATGCATTTGTGTAATCACATAACAATCATTTTGAGTAATATTTGATATGTAAAATAATTTCATATCTGCATACACATGAAGAAGTTTTTATTACACCAATTTCACATCATTTTACATGTTACAAATAACATTTATAGAATAATTTATAGAAATTTTGGGTACAAAGACTCATTTAATCTTAATTATGCACCACTTCTACTAGGTAGCATTTTGATTAAAATAGTGTTTTCTATTAAATGATTAGTCAAAAGCATATAGCCAATCCTTAAAAAAACATACAAGTGACATGGGATCATGCCCTAAAGTTAAACCAACCTAGCTAGAAAACAAAAAAAATTATAGCCTAAAATATAGAAGTAATAACAACAATAATAAGTTTGAGAATTTTTAATATCATCAATATGAATTGAATTATTTTTTATTTTAAAGGGGGTTTAATTTTGATGCTAATGAGTGTATTTGATTGGCCTTATATCATGCATTCATTATGTGTGATAAATTAGAATATTATTAATGTAAATGATTTAATTATGAATCTTAATAGAGTATGGAGATGAAGGATTATAGTGATTGTGATGTACGAGTGTTTGGATCCACAAGTGATCAACATCAACCAAAAACAAATTGCGAGTTCAATTTTTCTTTTCAAATTCAATTTTAGTATATTTTTTATTATTCTTTAGGATCTACTTTGGGGATAGATTTGTCCAAAATTCTTATACCAACTTGTAGTAGAAGTTAATGGTATCAATACTTTTAATTTCATGTACAAAGGCCAATAATTGGTAAACTTATATCAAGTAATATGTTTTAACCTCCTCAACGACTAATCAAAGGTTTGGGCAGTTCCTAACTATTCCTATTTCTATTCTCAAATTCCAGTTACTTCCTGCCTTGCTTCTTTCCATTGACAAAGTTTTAGTTCAACCACAAAGTTCTAATGGAAGAAAGACTTTTCAAATTTCCTTCATAAAATAAAAGCTTCGACAAAGGAACACAATATTAGTTATAATTAGGTGCTAGGTGTCTACCTCTTATTATAGTGCAAGATTTATTTATAATGTGGTTTATCTAGGTTTGAGCCTTTCGTGATTGTGCAAATCCATTCTCTTAACACATGGAAATCATGATACATAAAGGTTGGTCAACACAATATCTCAATTTGTAAAGTCACTAATAAATTTGGAGTTGTCCCCATGACTATAACTTACCTTTATAGACAACATAGTTTCATTATAGTGTGAGAAATATTCATGGAATAATTTGATTCATGGTGCCTTCTAAAAAAATTCTCATTCGTTCTCATAGAATGTTTTTTTGGACATGTCGTGTCCATTTTGCTGATTGACTCCATTCTTCTACTAAGGCCAATGTCATTACTGAATTGCAATAGAATTTTCTTTCACAATGTGACATAGCCAAAAAAAAATTAAAATATTTTTTCACTATATGGCAAGTGATGCAGTACTTGTCAATCTTCATTTGTCCTTTGAAATCAATGGACCAAATTTAAAGTTACCAAATGCCTAGTAGGAGACACCATGCTTCACTTGTATGAGATATTACTATAGGAATTGATTGATTTATAACCAATATTTTAAGGATTTGATGTCAATTTCATTTAGTTCATTTCTCACAAGCACCAAACAGTAACATGTACAACACAATTAGGTCATTCAAGCAGTTTTAGAAGTTGCAACTACAAAAATTAGGGTTTCAAAATGAAAGGATGGGTGAGTCAATTTCTCCAATTTGCTATTGGAAGAGAACTATTCCAAGTGCAAAGTATTCAAAAAATCATAGAAACATATAAAATTGTGTAAAACCTAAAATTATAGTAAATCCACTACAATTCTTGTTCTTTTATTAAACTCTAGTTTATGTTAAACCTTAGGAGTCATAGAATCAAGAGGATTTTGGAGGAGGATATTACAAGTTATCTTCTAGGCTCTTTTAAAAGGGTAAGACATGCCAAAGGGTCTAGAATTCTTTGAAATAGGTTGATTGATAGAGTAGAGTCTATGTTGGTTACAACCATCCCTAATCAAGTTTGGGATTTGTTGAGATACTATTATAGGAGGGGAAATGTTGTAAGACCTATTGTCGATATTTGGAATTTAAAATTAGTGAGGTTGGTGGTGCTAAATATTTTTATTAATCTAGACTTAAAAAGAGTAGTCAACAAAAGATATGATCTACAGTCCAAGGCTATATTAAATGATAGGGGTGATATTCTGATAGGGAGGCAACCTAGTTTGCCATCAATTTGGTTTCTTTGATGGTTTGCTTCTATCCCTTTCCGGGTTCCAAGTCTACCCCTCTAGACTTCTAAGGGCTTCCCTACCATTTGTTTGCTTATGTCACCTTCCTCAAGCTCACAAAGTAAGCTTGTTCACTAAATCCTTGCAGGGGTTTAGGACACACACACATTCACTCTCTTTTTGCGAAACCACCCATCTTGTTTGGTTTAGCAAACTTTCCCTATGGTTACACAATGTCTCATTTTTAGGCTTGTAGCCTTCTAGATCTTTTCCCAGTTCTCAGTAGTTTCCTTCCCCTACAAGTTATCTCCTTCAAATTACTGATACCTAGCCGCACTATCACAAAGCTCGCCTAGGCTCAGTATGCAGAAATGGTGATTTCCATTTCCTGGTCTCACTCAAATGAAAACCTACTATACATTTCTGGCTCTGCTTGACAATCTCCAAAGATCTTGTGGAGTTTCAAGTCAGAGCCATTTGATTATTGCAAACAGGGAACAAATACTGAAAAGGAAAGCTTTATTTACAGCTCCCGAATTTATTCACGGGTTCAAATCAACAACTCACAGAACATAGAAATGAAACAATTACATTAATAACATATGTGAAACGAACAGAAATGAAACTCTAATTGAAAACCAGAAAATGGACTTCTCTATTGCATTCTAGAAAAACAAGTGTTCTCCAAGGCAATCGACAAACAACGATCAATGATTCACAATCAAAGATCTACGATCAACCATTAGCCCCTTACAGATGCCCGTTGGGTCTTTTTATACATACATCCTCTGTTTGGAACTCCTCCTATTGGACGAGATAAATTTGATTACCAACGGTCTCCATTTGCAATTGCACCAACGGTTTGAAATTTAATTGTCCGATCTTCCTTGATCTCTTTCTTTGCTCCGCCACATGGCACCCTCTAATTGGCTCTGGGGTCCCTGCCCTGCCACCTTAGCACGACCTCACTAAACGCTCAAAATGAAGCTCTACTTTGTCACTGGGTCGCGATGGATATTCTAACGAGCAGTTTCCCATCATGACCTAGCGACCACCGTTGGATCAACCTTGATCTACTCGACCGTTATCTCCCTTAAGTTGCTCTCTTGTTGGGCCCCACCTTGGTCGCCAAGTCACGGAGGATAACCTTCGTGCATCTCACCATAGCGGTATAGCGACAATCATTTGATCATCCCATACTTGCTCACCCATTAACTCGCCTGAGCCGCTCTCTTGTCGGGCCCCACCACTTGGTCGCCAAGTCACAGGGAATAAGTTTCATGCATCTCTCCATTGCGATATAGCGACCACCATTGATCCACCTTCAACCTGCACGGTCGTTAACTTGCCTCTCTTTGCACGTGCTTTGTTGCAAGTTGTGAGGATTATCTGGCGATCATCTTCCCATCGCGATATAGCGATAACCATAGGATCATCCGTGATCACCGTCAAAATATAGGTCAAGTTAATCATCAGAGTAACTTGAAACCACTCCTTCTGATACCTGATACAACCACTCCAAACTTTGGTGAACTCATCGGGGCAAGACTTGCCAATCGGGGTAGGTCTTGCCAATAAGAGACATTTTAAAAACTGCAACTAAACAACTATACAAATGGACTAGAGCCAGTCCTTATGTATTTAAATGACCACTGGAAGGTCTCACAAGACAAAATTGGTTAAGGGCATTTCAACCCTTAGGTGCTCCTGCACCATATTCTCATGAGGTTAGACATAGAATTTATTAGTGAAGTATTCAACTTGAATATGATTTCCAATGTCTTTGTATATTTCAATGCTTTGTGTAGAGAGTATACATAGGATAAGTACAATTATAGGGTCATGTGGCTTCGTCATCACAAGAGGAGGACCCCAAATTGAAAACTTGTAATATTTTCCAAAAATGAAATTGAACCTTTCAACTTTAATATTTTTGACTTGATTACATATCAACAATTACTATGCCCTATGTCAGGAGTCAATGTTGTGGACTGAAATTCATAGATTCCTAATTTCTTAATGATGATGGTAGTTGACATTCAACATGAAAAATTGAATAGGAGTTTTAACTTTGATACTTTCATTGTAGAAAAAGTACATAACAAAATAGTGGCAATAAATGGTAATAATAAAATAATGTCACTTGGTATTTCTTATTATGTCATCTTCCTCTATATAATGGAAAAAATATCTAGAGTGTTGCTTGATGTAGTCCCATTGCCAATTCAAGAGTGGAAACACATCTAGGACATGCATTGTAAGTCTTCAAAATATGTGGTATTTGAGGATTATTTTTGTACAGGTGGTTCTATGAAATTTGGACTTTCAAACTAATAAGTTATTTAAAAAGGTCACAAGATTATTGATACCTAAAGATTAGTGGCTTGAGGTTGGGGTCAACCATAACTAGGGTGATTGGATTATCACTTCTGATACCATAATAATTCAAATTTATAGTGTAATGATCCAAGAAGTGTGCTAGATAGAGTTGCATTTTATAAATAATGATAGCTAAATGAGAAAAATAAATTTTATTTGAGAACTCACAAGAAGGGGTCCCTCTTAATTGCTTCCATTTTTTTTTTCATTTTGTGATCATTTCCAAGGAGGGATTAGCTCCCAAGTTGCACTCATATATAACAAAGGTGGATAATAAAAGAAATCGTGACCCCAAAAATTTCATTAAGTAGACTAGACTAGGGATAAGGAAGTCTAGTTTCTACCATTAAAATCAATAGAAGTGAAGATATAATTAGGAGTTGCACCTTTTATGTAGAGGTTAAAGCTAAGAAAGAACAATGATGTGTCAAAATGGTCTAAGAAATTATAAATGAATGCAAGCACAAAATGTGAGAAGAAATAATTTAGAATGGACTCATAATGTGAATTTATTGCACACTCTTATACATTCATCTTATTTGGTCATTTATTATACTAATATATGAGTCTACCTCCATTTAATCATTTGCCACCATAATTTGACTATTATCATACTTTAGGACAAGTCCATGATTGTAAGGAAGACCTCATGATAATGGACTTATCTTGTTCCATTTTTAAAACCATTCAAATTTTGGCTATCCAGTCCCCTTCACTATTTTGAGCAAATTAAACACACATTTGATAAAATTTGACAGTAAATGATGTAATTAAAATATTTAATGCATTTGTTTAATTTTTACATTAAATGAATGTGTAGAATAAAATTTATCATTGATTTTCAAAACAAATGTGATACTTACATGTAGATTTACAAGCATAAATTCATCCCAAATCCAAAAATATGTCCTATAAAGTGAAGATCCAATAGAAACTTCTAACTAGACTATTACCAATGTAATATTATCTCTAAATCTGACATTGGAAAAATTATAAAATCTAATTCATTTAATCCCCATTCTTCTTGTTTCAAACTAAAAGAACTCATTCCAAGACATCAACACAAAAGAACCGTTCACTTATCAACTGTTCATTCCCTACACTCATACTATTTTATCACATCTACATGATGTTCTGTAACACATAAAACTTATAAAACTCATTTTAGCAGTAGTATTGTCACATAATCTCCATGAAAGAGGACATCATCCTTGTCTAGACAGACTTGCTATATTCTAAATTTGAAATGCCAATATGTCTCAGAAATGAAAGTTTTTTTAAAGAGAATGAGAATGGGGTAGTGACAATGGGTGTGCAGTGGAAAGAAGAGTTTGGGTGTAGGTGAATTCTAAAAACTCTAATTGAATTTTGAAAGGACTTTTTCCAATACCACCTATTCCATTATTTTTGGAAATAAAATCCTGAAAAACTTTATTCATCATTCCTTGAAGTATCACTTATTTTCCTTCGAACTAAAACTTTAATTTTGTGGTCTAAAATTTTGTGTGATCTTTCTTAATGAGTGTGACCACTAGATGCCTAGGACCATATCCATGTCTCCTATTCTAACAATTTTAGAAATCATTTGTTATATCACATCCTCCCAAATTAAGCTACAACTAAGAGAGTATTGGATAGTGAACCCATTAACCATTGCCACTTTAACCCTTTGAAATCCTCTATTTTGAAACCTCACTTTGACACCAATCTCTCATCTATGAAATTATGAGTAGTACACATGTCAATGAGCACAGTAGCCTTTTATCCTCATTAAAAATGTGAAAATGATGACCCTATCCATTTACACACTCTCTTATGCATTCATTGTATTTGGTCATTTATCACACTAATATATGCACTTACCTCCATTTAATCTTTTTTGCACTTTGATTTGACTATTATCACATTTTGGGACAAGTCCATGACTATAGGTGTGACCTCATGATAATAAACTTATCTCGTTCCATTTTAAAAATCATCCAAATTTTAGCTATCCAACCCCCTTCACTACTTTGATCTGATTAGACACACATTTGACATAATTTGACAATATGAACTAATAACATTTAATGCATTCATTATATTCACACATTAGATGCATGGATAGAATAAATTATCATTAATTGCCGAAACAAATATAAGACTTACATATAGATTTGTAAGCATAACACAAACTTATTTTTATAAAAGAAAAATCCAATAAAATTTTCTAAATAGATTTTAACAAAAGACATTGTTTGTACTCATTCATTGAATCTCCATTCTTCCTCTTTCAAACTATATATGATTCACCATCTTACATTTTATTATAGTCCCATTTTCTTCACACCGTTCAGAACTCATTATTCCAAGACATTCACACAAAAGTTTTTTCACTTCTCAACCGTTCATTCCCTGGACTCGTGATATTTTATCACACCCATAAGATGTTCTGTAACACACAAAACTCATGAAATTCGTTTCAGCAGTAGTATTGTCACACAACCTCCATGAAAGCATATGTCTTTATTGCTCAAACGGACTCGCTACGTTATTATAAATTTGAAACACCAAAACGTTTCAGAAACGGTAGTTGTTTTTTCAAAGGAGAATGAGAATGGGGCAGTGATAAAGGATGTGCAGTGGAAAGAAGAGTTTGAGTGTAGGTGTATTGGACAAACTCTGATGGAATGTTGAAAGGAGTTTTTCCAATGCCATTTATTGCTATACTTTTCTGCTATTTGATATTGTTTGTGGATTGATAAGTTCGAGTGATGGGTTTTAATGAACTATTATTAATAAAACATGGGTCGATGAGTTTGATTCAAAACTACACAGTTGAATCGTGATAGCAATACCATAATTGTTTGTGATTATTTACAAACAATCAACATGATTTCAATGGATGCATATGATTTTGTTTAAATCCAACTCATCCACTCCACTAATATAACTTTGACACTTTGACCTTGTTTTTTAAGAAATATTTGTATTGTTTTATATGAGTAAAGGATGTTTCTAACTATTCTTTTTTTTGTTTGGAAGAGTTGGAAGAGCTAGTTTGTGAGTTGTAATTTTTAGTTCTATTATAAATAAATTATACAAAATTTAGATGAGTGTTATATGCATAATTGAGTTTGTATTGATTGTTAATTTGTAAAGTGGTGGTTTGGTGGTTTAAACCTAACATTGGCATTGTTTTAGCAGTTGTTGCGTACATGTGATTGGAGAATGTCAAGATTAGAAATAAGCATTGGAAAGGGAATCCTTGTCATTTAAGTAGTTAATAAAAAAAATTCAAAATTTCTATCAATTATTTACATTTGGTTAGTTTTATTATTAATTGGTAATATAAATAAGACATATTACAAAAATGTATTTTTTTTGTGATAATGGTTATGTTACGATAAGTTGACATTAATCTTGTAATCTTAAGTTATTTTCATATGCCTCCATGGTCCTTGGAATGTATACATGGACGTGACATGATATACACATATTTAATATAAGATATATCTATGACATTTTGTAATTGCATTCATAAAGGAAGCATAAGGTCAACGATGGCAAAGAAATTTCTCATACTAAGCATCCAAATGGAAGACAAAGAGTCACCATTGAAGAGTCACCATTGCATGTCAACTATTGGAAGTAATGAAGTGTAAGATACATTAAGAGTTATACTTTTCTCATTAGATATGGGTCTATGATACCCATATGAAACCCATATGAACATCTAATAACTAGCGCTTGCACCTGGATGAGGTGCAATAAATTTGCCGATAGTAATTTATATAATTATAAATGTAGTAGAATGTTTACAATTGAATGTATGTATATTTTATACAAACCAGGAATTATCACTGATAGAGTACAAAGACATTTAAAACATATGACAATATCAAGACAGTGCAACATTATCATAAACATTTGTTTGATCCTCTGAAAGCACATGCCGAAGGAAGAATCTTTATCCAATTCACATAATGAAGTAATCATATACTAAAACCAAATTAAAATACACAACCATTTGGCATAGAATTACATCAACGAAGTTGTGCTAACTTAAAAAAAAAAAAGACAAACATAAAAAGACGGGATATATTTATAGTAGGGTAAGTGCACAAAGATGGTGGTCAGAAAAGTGGAAACCACCCAAAAAATACATAGAAAAACAAGCAGCGCGTACACGGTTTTAAAATTTGAAATTCCCGCGTACGTGATTAGGTTTGTTCTTCCCGAGCCTAGAGAAGATAGTGCGTACGTGCTACTTTTAGGAAAATGAGCGCATACGTGCTGCGCCTAGGAAAATGAGCGCGTACGCGCTGCTCATAGGAAAATGAGCGTGTACGCGTTAATAATCCAAATATAATTGCATACGTGATAATTGGTAAAAAAAGTTAAAAAAAAAAACTGGGTCTCATTTACCCGTGAATAGCGCGTTTTTTACTTCATTTTTTTCCCATTTCCTCTCCTAAACCACGAACGGGGTACTAGATTTGTCCTCCAAGCTATGGATCAAGGTTAGTTTTTGTTTATTTTTGCCTTTCTTTCGCGTTTGTCCAATTTGTTTTACATTTTGAATTTAATTTCATTAATTTTGATTAGGTTTTTTCATTTTTTGTTTCAAAAACCAGATTCTTCTAATCTAGAACAAGAACAACCAAATGCACCTCCTAAAAACCCACAAGAACAACCAAATGTACCTCCTGAAAACACATAAGAACAACCCCCAATTCCTTCTTTTGACCGCACACCCGAATCACAGGAGCAATTAATTAATTAGTTAGGACAAAATACGTCTAAAATCAATAGACTGGTTGTTAAATTGAAAAATTTTGAACTTGAGCATCATCAATCCCTCACCACTAGCCTAGAAACATTAGCTAGTGGTGCCATAGATGTTTCCACACAAATTACCAAATGGGGAAGCTTTAGGGATAGGTGTTGTCAATTCTATGCCGATGGGCTATCATACGATGGAGTAAAAAACAAAAATATTACTAAACAACAAATATGTGCCCTTTTCGTTGATCCCAAAACTGCTCATTCATTACCTCTTAATACAAAGAGGTTTCCCATACATTGGTGTACCAATGTGCAGATGAAGAATCTTTTTTGGTAGAGGTGGTGGATGGTCTTTGATGATCCACCTTGTAATAATTATGAGGTGCGATTATATTTTTTGAGAAAAGTATATTGTGAGTTTGTGCTCAATGTGCGCCCAAACTATTTTGACATGAGAGAGTTCCATGGTAGAGGGGGTGGCTTTGCCCAAGATAGACCTAGAGCCCGTAGGCAATTACCCGCAAAGAGTTGCCTCCCCTAGCACCCAAACCCAAGGTGCATCAGGTTGTCCCAATAGAGTTGAAAGAGTCGATGGAGCTACAAACTCTTCAGGCAGCCACAACATTGACTGGTGCCATCATCCAACATGGGACATCATTAGCACACCCTATTGTATTGGATGATGAGCCATTAGGTGTTAGTTGCTCTAGGATATGCTCAGGGATAGATGATGCAGTCGGTGTAAATGGATCCTCATCTCATCTGTGCATGATTTGCAGGAGTAGATGTTAGGCCCACACGATTGAGGATTTCACGCTGACAGATGAGTTGATGGACATGGTGTTTGCTCATGAGCCACAGACACAGGTGTGTTGATTTGAATTCATAGCATTTTATTTATCAGTCACTTTAAATTTGCAATTACATAAACGAATTTTCATTTATACATCAATTTAAATTGAGACAAATAATATGCATTTCAAGATGCAGCAGCGGTATCCCATACTCCTCCCCCAGTTACTATAGCTGCAACTTCAATGCCTGAGGTATAAATTTTGTAACGTGTTAAAATAGAATAGTACACTTTGAATTCAAAAAAATATAAGATATACTAACTATCTTTAATGCTTGGTCCAATTTCTGGTTTGTAGGTGCTGACAGGGGATGAAATGTCCTAGATTGATGACATCATGCTCTCAGCAATCGATATTGGCCTACAAGGCTATACGGTATCATATTTTGTACAACCCTTTTTATGTATTGTTTTGATGGAATATGCAAGTCATTTCATTTTAGATTTTTAAAATTATGTTTAATTTATTATCTGTACTAATATCTCATGTTAATTTTGTTTTTTAGGGTACCCCTTCCGCATCTAGGGCTCGTCCTAAGAAAAAGAATTCCTCGAAGACGCCAAAACGTAGGAAGAAGGTAATTGAACACATTTTTAGTTGTACAATTTTTTGAAAATGTTGAAATCAAGTATTAGTTGGGGTTTGTAGATTGATTACTGTTTTTTGTCTATTTTACATGTACAACGACCATTGAGCTATGTGGATTTGTTGAATGCACCTGATTCGCTCATGGATCAAGAGAGGGCGGAGGTATGCATCTCTACTTTATTTTCTTGATTTCATGATTATATGCACGCGTAAATGTGAACTTGTGATATATTATAATCTTATAATTTTTTCATATAGGAAATATCCATACCTATTTCATCAATGGTGAACCCTCCTCCTTGCACTAGAGAAGCATCTCAGGATCCGGTACACTTTTGTTTGATATGTAAAATTAATTGTTTTTAACCTTCAATACTTATCATTATATTAATTGTATTTAATCTTTGAACATTTTTTGTATAGGTAATAGCGACAGTTTCTACATCGATGGTGAGCCATCCTCAGTCCATTAGAGAAGCATCTCAGGCACAGGTACGCCATTGTTCTCTATATTATAACTTTTAAGTGTTTTTGATATATTTATGTTAGTACATTGTATTAATTGTGCATTTAATCTACAATAGACCCCTTCGCGGTACGATCATAACATGGATCCATATAAGTATGTCTTCAAGAAAACTCCTATGAGTGACAAGGAGAGGAGAGCGAAGACATTAGCTCCTAGATCAGCCAATGAGGTAATCTACATTTCAATTGCAAAGGAATTAAAGTTTAATGCATAGTTATGTTGTTAATTGTGAACTATTTTCTACAAAAGAATTCTAACTTGGCTTTTGAATTGTGGTTTTGCAGCCATCTACAGAGCCGCGTACTGCATCGAAGAGGCTTGATTTTGATGATCCACCACAAGTTTAGGATCATATAGTGTTAGTTTTGGTCATAGAATGACCAATACATGTAGATATATTCTACATTTTTATTGTATATCGATTTGGACATGGCATATGCCACATTTTTGTAATACTTGTATTGACTTGGCAGACATACATTTTTTTATATATATAAATATCGATATTCGATCCAATAAATGTGTATTGAGTTCATTATTTTGTATTCGTTGTATTTTGTGGTTGTTGTTTTATAAATTTAAATGAATATTTGCATATGTAATCAACAATATGAATATAAACAACAAAAATATATGATATAAAACATTGCAATCGTGGAATATGATTTGATAAAATTTCTAAAATGTTGAATTAACCCTACAAAACTCCTTGTCTTCAGTTCATTATTGTGTATTCGTTGTATTTGGTGGCAGCCCTTTTATAAATTTAAATGAATATTTGCATATGTAATCAACAATATGATTATAAACAATAATATGTGTTTGGTGCGAGAGCACACTCACGCTCGCAATGGTCAAATTTTGTTTGTCGTGTGCACAAATCAACATCGCGAGCGCATCCAGGTGGGCAGGTTTATGCTAGGCATGCCCCTTTCATGCATCCCAAAGCACCGGAACGTCGAGAGTCATACCATACCGGTGCGATCTTTCAAGTGCCTTGAGTCCAAAAAATTGTCAAAATTTGACGGATTGTTTCTTCAAATCCAGGACATATATGGTCAATTTGTTTGAACTCATGGGGTCACGTGAGGCTCCTCTACAATGGCCTATATCAATTTTTGACAAGTCGAAGCCATTTTCAATTGGTAGCATTTTTTTGCCTGTTGCAAAAATCGTTAGTTGCATACAATGCAAAGTTGCCAAAATAGCTAGAATTGATTCGGTTCGTCGTGTACACAAACCGATGTCATGAGTGTGTCTGGATGGGTAGGGTTATACTAGGCATGCCCTTGTCAAGCATCCCAAAGCGTTGAAACGTCGAGAGTCAAACCGTACCGGTGCGATCTCTTAAGTGCTTTGAGTCCAAAAAATTGTCAAAATTTGACGGACTATTTCTTCAAATCCAGGACACATATGGTCGATTTGTTTGAACCCGTGGGGTTGCATGAGGCTCCTCTACAATGGCCTGTCTCATTTTTTGACGAGTCAGAGCAATTTTCGATTGGTAGCATTTTTTTGCCTGCTGTAAAAATCGTCAGTTGCATGCAATGCAAAGTTGTCAGATTGGCTAGAATTGATTCGGTTCGTCGTGTGCACAAACCAACATCATGAGTGTGTTTGAGTGGGTAGGTCTACGCTAGTTATTCCCCTTTCATGCATCCCAAAGTGTCGGAACGTCAAGGTTCATACCATATCGATGCGATCTCTCAAGTGCCCTAAGTCCAAAAAAATATCAAAATTTGACAGACTATTTCTTCAAATCCAGGACACATATGGTCAATCCGTTTGAACCCATAGGGTTGTGTGAGGCTCCCCTACAATGGCCTATCTTGGTTTTTGATGAGTCAGAGCCATTTTCAATTGGTAGCATTTTTTGCCTGCTGCAAAAACCGTCAGTTGCATGCAATGCAAAGTTGCCAGATTGGCTAGAATTGATTCGGTTTGTCGTGTGCACAAAAAGATGTCATGAGCGCATTCGGGTGGGAAGGTTTACGCTAGGCATGCCCCTTTCATGCATCCCAAAGCACCAAAACGTCGAGAGTCATACCGTACCGGTGCGATCTCTCAAGTGCCCTGAGTCCAAAAAATTATCAAAATTTGACGGACTATTTCTTCAAATCCAGGACACATATGGTCGATCCATTTGAACCTGTGGGGTCGTGTGAGGCTCCTCTACAATGGCCTATCTCATTTTTTGACGAGTCAAAGCCATTTTCAATTGGTAGCATTTTTTCACCTGTTGCAAAAACCATCAGTTGCATGCAATGCAAAGTTGTCAGATTGGCTAGAATTGATTTGGTTTGTCGTGTGCACAAACTGACGTCACGAGCGTGTCTGGGTGGGCACGTTTACGCTAGGCATGCCCCTGTCGTGCATCCCAAAGTGCCGGAACGTCGAGAGTCATACCGTACCGACGCAATGTAGAAGTTGCTTGAGAACTTTTTTGACAACAATGACAATTTTTGCTCAAATTGTATATATTCTCAATCTATGACCCCTATGACCCGATAATGACTCAAATAATTCTCAATGATTATACAAGAATCAAGAATTCTCATGATTGACCAAGGACACATCACATATACTCAAAACATAGTCACAAAACATTGACACACAAAATAGTCACAAAACATTGTCACATATTATTCAAAAATTTGCCTCTAAATATGGTCAAATCAGCTCCTGGCTATTTGATTATACAAAAAAACGTCTTACAAATCATCTCATGGGATTTTATACAAAATTTGGCATTACAATATGTGCGATTCAACTCATCACCATTTTAATATACAAATCATCTCATGGGCTTTTGTACAAAATTTGGCATTACAATATGTGTGATTAAGCTCATCGCCATTTTAATATACAAAATTTGGCATGTACATATGTACAAATCAGCTTATTGCCATTTAAATATACAAAATTTTGCCCCTAAACATGTAAAAATCAGCTCATGGGCATTTATATATACAAAAAATGAATATAGAACAATTCGTCGATGATTTATACAAAATTCTCAAAATCATTCTACTCTGAACCATATAATCAATCAAGTGAGCCTTCAGGATCATCTCTAACCCATATTGTGTCAAGTATTGCCTCATGGTCAGATTCACGAACTTTCCATAAAATCTTGTTATGAGGTCTACCACGATAATTCATCAAATGAATATTTGTTGCAACAACAAGGTTAGAAAAATGAAGAATATGTTTGTGTGTTTCAAAGTCCTCAAACAACCAAACATCATAATTCTTGATAGGGTATCTCCGAAGCCATGTTCCTGTCATGACAACAGACCCTATTGGGTACTCAATACCCTCTCCGTCAATGATTGTGGTTGTCAATTTTCTTTTAGGCTCAACACAACGACACAAATAGTAATATGTTCCTTCTGCAACAACTACATACACATGACCTGCATTTTATAAAGTGTTAATTAATACCAAAAATAAAGTATGATGTACAACAAAATGAACCAAAAAGAATACTTGCAAAAAAATTAACTAAAAAAATCACCTGAATCCACTAGGCCGGATACATGGTCAAAATCCACTGATGTCTCCATCTGACTCAATTGTAGTGCTTTGTGAATTTGATATGAATCAATGGGAACCAACGGTCTACAAGACCATTTGTCAACCCACTCTTGTGATTCACATTCTTCCCACAAACAATACATGCATGAAGAGCAAAAACATACCATCTGTCTCGTATAAATTACCAGTGAACTTGAATTTGAACTCATAAATGAGTGCATGTCACTCGATCCTGCAACTGTACAACATTCTAGATAGTTTTCAATGTTAGATTCAGTGATCAACCAAAAATATCTACGAACCATTGACGTACCTAGATTACTTGGACCCATCGTAGACTTACACCATCGCACAATTGTTTCTGCATCTATCAACTCAGCACCACCTTCATACTTCAATTCTTCCCTAGCTAGGGCTCTTTTCACACATGCTCCTGCACCATCGTGCTCTCCCTTACCATGTCCAGCCTCAGTGAAATTCTAAAAATGTTGTACACTACTTGTCATATGCATCCTTGTCAACCAATAAAACATCCTTGCAATCTTGAATTGTGTGGTGCAATTATCTAACCATATTAAGTGTCGGTTGTATCATATGTTCCTTTCCCTTAAACTGTCATAGAAAACTTTAAAGCATCCTTGTACAAACTCCGATGAATGAGTACGATCATCACTTATGTAGAAGTGATACTCTCTTACAACCTTTCTATCCTCCTCTGTGCTATCATCTGCATGCAAGAATGCTATGTGTACAAAAACAGAAACTTGTGTAGAGTGATAATACATGGATTGCACTTCATTTTGAGGTTGTAATGTATAATTTTCAACAAAATCAATGATAGAGACAATGGTGCCAAGAGGAAATGTGTCCTTACATAACTTGAATTTCTCAGCTAACCATCGAGGTCTATGTGTATGCATTATGTACTCATAAACTAGTTTCTTTTGAAACATTTTCATAAATTGAGCTACACATATATCATTTTTTACTAGCTCACATCTCTTCAAATATTTTCCATCTTTAACTTCATATGTGACTGTCTTGTATTTTCCGAAAGAAACTAGTTTCGTACCAATTTCATGTGTGCTCTCCAAATGTACGCATCTTGGTAAATGTTGCAAACCACCACATATAGCACAAGAACCTTCCAAACAAGGCATCTTATAATAAATGCAACCATCATGTCTATTACACAACACACTTGAAATAAATTCTCTTACCGACTTAGGAGGTGCTTGTATATTACATTCCCGCAAAACATCGTTAGTGTGCAAAGTAGAACAAATATGATGAAAATATCAGAATGCATGCAAAATTCAATATGCATCCTACAACAACACGTGGTGCGTACATGATTAATCTTAATATAAAAAGGTTTTGCCATTTCAAAAAAGCTTTGAGAAATTCTTATTTGAGGAAACTTTTGAAGGAATCTTTTATAAAATTTAGTTTGAGTCATATCCAAATAGTGTTTGGCATGTGGCTCATGATTTGTAGACCCAATTCACCTTCTAACAACATCTCTTTGGTTGGGTGAAACTCTTGTGTTGTCATGCCAAAAAATTTCAATTAATGTTTTTAGTGCATCAACAACAACCTTGTCTTTGCATGGTAGTCTACCCGAGAATACCCAAAGAGAATTATTGTTAGGTTCCTCTATTTTTTCCTACCTCTTTAATGCTTTACTTAATGTTGTTCTACTAACATTTAATGACTTACTTGTTTTGCTTATCAAACGATCTTTTTTTATTTTCTTGTTCATTATGGTTGATGTAATGACACATCGAGTAGCATTAGAATATTTAGTACGTGATTTTGAACCAATAGCTTGATATGCATCAAATAGATTTCTCACAATAGTTCTTTCATTGTTACTTTCAGATGATCTTATGCCTAGAATTTTCATTGTCTCTCTAAAATTCAAAATTTTAATCATTTGAACAATTAATTGACATCTTGCGGTTTGATTTAAGTTATTAAAATAGTTTTGCCATATTCTTTTAACCATTCTCCTACAAGTTCGTTCATTCATTTTATTGGGCATTGACTTCAATATATTCTCATCAATGTCAATTAGATACTTTGGTTTCCTACGAATGATTCTAAGAGGTGTTAACATCGGTGCATTATGTACATTCAATTCATCAAACTGTAGAGAAGGTGTAATATGTTCATCATTTAATTGATTATTCAATGCGCTATCTTCTTCAATTGCATTAGGTTCAAATGGTAAATCAAATGTCTCTTCTTCAATTGCATTAGGTGCATTATATTCGTTTGGTAAATCGAATTGAGAGGTTGAGGATGAAATACCTTCTTCTCTCGTTGTTCTTATGTCACGCAATTTCTTCATACGTTGCCTTTGTCTTTCCTTTTGAGCCTCTCGTTGTTCCATCGCTCCTCACTTGTTCTTTCCCATGGTTGATATCGGTTGTACTAAATAGAATCATATTACATATATATGTAAACAAAAGTTCATAAGCAAACAAATAACCATAAATATGCATCTTATCACTATTTTTTGGAATCAAACTATTAAACAATCACAATACTATTGACAAAAACTAATAAGAACAACAATTCAATCATTTGAAATCATGCAAAAACAAAAAATTCACTTACTTCTATGTATAAAACAGTGATAGAAGTGCAGACACAGTTCCAATGGGGCCTTCAATGACCTCAAAAACTTCTTTTGAGGCCGTTGAGGCTCTCGGGCAACTAAAACTATGTCTATAAACCGCGTATGCACTACATTAATAACCGCGTACGCGCTGTCCATAAAATGTTGACAAGCCCAACAATATTCTTTTTTCCCATTCTGGACTAATAAGTAGCACATACACGCTCCTAAACCTAAAAAATGTTATCACAGGGTAATGAACAATGGGCTCAGTACAAGTAATAAGTACCGCGTACGCGCTCCTTTGCCTTAAAAAAGTTATGGCAAGGCAGTGAACTAATAGTTTCAGTACCCCGTACGCGTTATTGGTAGTAGAAAAGATGTGAATGAAGAGAGAGAGAGAGAGAGAGAGAGAGAGAGAGAGAGAGAGAGAGAGAGAGAGAGAGAGAGAGAGAGAGAGAGAGAGAGAGAGAGAGTAGGGTGGAGGGAGAGAGGAGGGGGCCAGAAGGGAAGGAGGGAGGGAGAGAGGGAGAGAAGAGGGGGGAGGTGGGTGGGAGAGAAAAAGGGGTATGGAGGAAGGGAGAGGGAGAGTAGGGGAGGGAGGGAGAGGAGAGGGGAGAGAGAGGGAGAGAGAGAGCGAGGGGGAGGGAGAGATGGAAGGTAGAGAGAGGGAGAGGGAGAATAGGGGGGAGGGAGAGGAGAGGGGAGAGGGAGAGAGAGAAAGGGAGGAGAGGTAGAGGGAGGGAGAGAGGGAGAGAAGAGGGGGAGGAAGGAGAGAGAGAGAGAGAGAGAGAGAGAGAGAGAGAGAGAGAGAGAGAGAGAGAGAGAGAGAGAGAGGAGGGAAGGTAGAGAAGGTAGAGAGAGGGAGAGAGAAGAGGGGGGAGGGTGGGAGAGAAGAAGGGGTATGGAGAGAGAGAGAGAGAGAGAGAGAGAGAGAGAGAGAGAGAGAGAGAGGGATAGGGAGGGAAGGAGGGAGGAGGGAGAGAGAGAGGGAAGGAGGGAGAGAGAGAGAGGAGAAAGAGAGAGGGGGGAGGGAAGGTAGAGAGAGGGAGAGAGGTAGAGAGAGGGAGAGAGGAGGGGGGAGGGTGGGAGAGAAGAAGAGAGAGGGAGAGGGGGGGAGAGGTAGAGGGAGGGAGAGAGGGAGAGAAGAGCAGGGAGGGAAGGAGGGAGAGGGGAGAGAGAGGGAGAGGGAGAGAGAGGAGAGAGGAGGGAGAGAGAGAGAGAGAGAGAGAGGGAAGGAGGGAGAGGGAGACAGAGAGGGAGACAGAGAGAGGGAGAGGAAAGGTAGAGAGAGGGAGAGAGGGAGAGAGAGAGAGAGGGGGAGGGATGGAGGGAGAGCGAGAGAGAAAGGACACAGGACACCACATGACCGATCTCGATTGTGACTATAGGAATTCCAAAAGAAGAGAAAGAGGGAGGGAGATAAGAAGAGAAAGAGGGATGGGGTATGGATGAAGGAAGAAGTGGAGAGAGCGAGAGAGAGGGATGGGTATGGAGGAAGGGAGAAGGGGAGAGAGAGAGAGAGGAGAGGGAGATAGGGAGAGAAGAAGGAGGGGGGACAGAGGGAGAGGAAGAGATATCGAATCCTGGACACAATATGACCCTTAGAACACAATATGACCCCTAACAACATCTAAGGGGTCATAGGGTGTCCTAAGGAGCCATATGACACTATATTATCCCTTAGCACACCATAGGACCTATAACGACACCCAAATGGTGTCCTAAGGGGTCATAGAACACCATAGGACCCTTTAGAACACCATATGGTGTTGTTATGTGTCATTGGTGTCCCGAGGGGTCTTAAGGGGTCACAAGACACCATATGACCTCTTAGGAAACAATACGACCTCTAATGACACCTAAGGGGTCATATGGTGAGCTAATAAAATGATATATTAAATTTAAAGTTATGAATAGAACATCATACAACGAGACACCAAGCAAACAAACAACGAGGCTTTGCTAAAAAGCAAGTGTAAGAGCTTGACCTAACCCTAAGAGTATTGCCTAAGTTCTAAACCATATGATGCTATTAAATTTGCAAGGTTATAAGACTGATCTTGATTGTGACTATAGGAATTACACACTTGATTTCTTTCATGGGTATGTACTGTTCCAAGCTGTTTGACAAGTGATGATCATCATATACTACCACTGCCATGCATGCAACAAACTTTAATTTCTTTAGGTGAGAGGCGTTGTGTAACAACATGGGAACTCTTGCATACCCACCACTATCATTGTACAGGACATCATCTATGTTACTCTCCCTCTTTCTCTTCCTACCTGTTGTTTCCTTCTGAAAAACATATTGCAGGTACTCTAACTCATCATGTTGCTTTGTTGACACTATTTTCCACATCTGCTCTACTCATTAAAAACACATTCGAGAAGAATATTGCTGTAGGATTCCTTGTTTGTCACAGTAATACACTCGTGGTTCAATTTCAAACCCTATTCCTCCTATTCAATATACACACACAAATCCATTAGTCAATTTTCTTAGGAGAGCATACATGATCAAAATCAAAGAGGAAGTTGCAGACAAGAAATAAATTCACTTACTTCTATAGAAGTGCAGACACAGTTGCAGTGGGGTATGGAGGGAGGGAGGGAGAGAAGAGGAGAAAGAGGGATGGGGTATGGAGGAAGGGAGAAGGGGAGAGAGTGATAGAGAGAGGGATGGGGTATGAAGGAAGGGATAAGGGGAGAGAGGGAGGGATGGGGTAAGGAGGAAGGGAGAAGGGGAGAGAGAGAGGGATGGGCTATGGAGAGAGAGAGAGAGAGAGAGAGAGAGAGAGAGAGAGCTTGTATGCATTTGAGAGGGGGAGACAATACACTTACATGTGTATATATATATATATATACACACACATTATATATACAATATCATATTATACACATATTATATGTATATACACATATTATATATTATATGTATATACACATATCATATATAGAATATCATATTATACAATAGTGCGTATGCACTGTTTATAGTAAAAAGGGCGCGTACGCACTGCTTACACCATAAGTACCTTGTATGCGCTTTTTAAACTTGTAGTACCCCGTATGCGCTTTTGACTATTTAGTCGTGGAAATAGGCTTGGATGACAAAGCTACGGTTTGGAAGTTTGATTTCCCTCCATTTCTCTCATTTTTGACATGTTTTATTTTATCAACTTGGTTTATCGATTTTGTCATCATCAGGTTTACACTTCATCAAGTGGGAATTTCTAAAATTGCCACCATATTTTCACCCATCTTCTGAGCTTTCTTCTAACCACATATATTTTTTTTCAATTTGAACAGCAATAACATATTATTATTGAATTTATTTTACCAGTGTCTCCATAGTTCTCACAGACATAGGTGCACCATTTTTTGAATAACTTTTGATATAATTATCCAAATTTAAAAAACTTTATATATTATTGTAGTGCACTTGATTCTTTACAATTTAAAAAAATAAATTGTATTTTCGATTTGTTTAGTGCAACTTATGCTTCGCGCACGAACAAGTACCTAATTTTCAGGATGTGCTCGATTGGAAAAATCATAAAAAAAAATACTCAACAAACAATTACAAAAAAGTACACATCTTCTAGTGCTCACTCTTAACTATCTTTCTGCCAAAGGATTTGTCAAAATACTAAATCTAACTATGACTTTTTTGATGCGCACGTCAGACACCATGTTATGTTTTTCAGAAAAAATCAGGGTCGGTTTTTCCTGCGCGAAGGATTTGACCCCCTTAATCTTATCCAATTTTGAAAAAGTTTAGTAGTTTGGAAACTAGATTCAGAGTACTACAATATTTGTTCTTTAATTATCTTCATATCTTGAGTGGATGACTTTCAAATTTTGCCTCCAAGTTCAGGTTCACCTGATTTCAAAAAAAAAGTGTCCACTTATACCCCCCTTTTTGACCACCATCTTTGTGCACTTACCCAGTATATAAATATTATTAAAATATTATATATCAATGGTGTTGCCATATAAGTTATTTCAATATTTTAAAAAAGTTTTTTTTATTTTATTATATTTATTATTGAGTAATATAATTAAAATTAAAAAGTTGCTTATGTAACTTTTTAAATAAAATGGATAGGATTTAGAATTTAGTCTTTAGAATATTAATAAATATAGTATTAATTAATATTTTCAAGAAAAGAATTTATGTTTTAAGCAAATAATTGTTTTTAAAATAAAAATGAATAGGATGTAGAATTTAATGTATAGAATCATAATAAACAATAATATTTGATTAATGAATTTAATAATAAATAATAAACATAATATTAATATTTAATAATAAATATAAATTTAAATATATGAAAAAAAATTATTGATAAATTACAAATTAAAAAATCTTTCATATAATTTTATAAATAAATTGAATAAACTGTTTATTATTATTAAATATTATTTACTTAAGAGATTGATTCACTTAACAATCTGGCTGACCATACAATCATATCTTACCACCAATTTGGTAGACTAGTCCACTAAGAACAACTTTAGCAAGATGGAATTAATATGATTTATTAAAGTAACGCTTTGTTATTTCCAAAGGATGTAAGGGATGACATAGGCTAACTCATATGTTGGTCGAATTGTTAAGGAAAAGATATATAAATATGTTGATCGATTTAACATAAGGTTCGATTCATAATGAAGTGGTGCAGTTCAAATTTTAAAAAATACAAATGCGATTCATTAAAAAAAATAGATCATTTAATATTTTAGTCGATAAGCACAAAGGAGATTGTGTTAATCACAAACAATAAGATAATAAAAAAGGTATGAATTTATAAGTAACATACAGTTTGATGAAAGGGTGGTGGTTTGATTAATATATGAAAGGGTGGTGCTTTGATTAATATAAATAATATATGGTTTGATGAAAGGGCGGTGGTTCGATGAAAGAGCGGTGGTTAATATATGAAAGGATGGGAGTTGTTTATTTTCCATACAAAATAGCATTTGATCAAAAATACAAAATTTGCAAATCACAACAAATTTTTACGTGATTTCTATTTGTTCAATCCTCTTAATCTACCTTCTCAAAACTGTAAAAATGCAAAAAAAAATGGTAAAAATAATTGTGTTATGCAAATTTGTATTTTTGATCAGGTGTTGTTTTGTATGGATTATAATCGTTGCCACAAAGAATGTGATATTAAGATGCATTTCTTAATATATTTTCAAAAGAAGTGATGAAGATAAAGTTAGATAAGAGATGCACTTGATTCATTAAGAGGTTTGATTGTGTTAAGGAAAAGGTGCTTAATAAAAAAAGTAATGAAACTCTTAATTCTTAATAGACATGTCCTTTTTGATAAGGAGATATATATATATATATAGAGGTTGAAGATGGAATAGGAAGGTGTGTAGTGTGTTGTGTGAAGATCAATAATATATATCAGATTGAGGGAGTGCATTTTTTAAGATCATTGCAAATATGTAGTTGTGTGTGAGTACATATAGATTTGAAGATGTAAAATTTATATCTATACATCAGAATAAGAAATTGAGTTAAAACATATTGAAGAAATCTTTTGAAGGGTTAATGATTATATGCAAAAGAGAGTGTGAGAAGATAAATGGAATATTTGTGAATAAGATTTAATAGCAAGAATACATGAAGACTTGTGAAAGATCATAGAAGGTTTATGCAACACATTGAAGAAATTATAAAGAGATTATGATCATCTTTACGTGATAGCTTTATGACCAAGCTATAGCAGATTTAAGAAGAAGATTATGACAGCTTGAAGAAGTGAGCTATAGTGAGAACTTGTGAAGAATACCTAGATCATCCATCATCCATTAAAAGGTGGAATTTGAATGAGGGTTTGGTGCCTCTAGTGAGTTGGTGCTCACGAATTAGAATAAGGGGTTGATGTCTTTAGTGGGAAACTCTCTCACAAATAGAATAAGAGGTTTACTCTGGTTTTCTCCAATAAGGGTTTCCACATATCTTGTGTTCTACTTGTGTTACACGATAGTTAGATTTCATGTGAATGTCTATATGAAATGAATATGCTTTGGGATTGAGTTATGTGCTTTTGTTATTAAGTTGAAAAAGTAAAAGTTTGATGTTATACTAATTCACTTGCTCCCCCCCCCCTCCCTTCCTCTTATTATAAATGTGTTCTCAAGACCATAAATACTTGCCTCTCTCTCATGTGGAGATTGTTTTTTGAAAGAGTTTCTCAACATAAATGAACTATGTCACTTATGGTTTTTTTTTTTTTTAATTGCTAATTTTTGTAATCACATAACAATCATTTTGGGTAATCTTTGATAAACATCTAATTTCACCTTATATTACAACAAGTTATAGATAATATTTACAAATTAATTCATAGAAATGTTGAGTAGGGAGACTCACTTACATTTATTTATGCACCACTCTTACTACATAGACTTTTGATGAAAAGAGTTATTATCAAAATGATTAGTCAATGCATGCAATCAATCCTTTAAAAAAATACAAGTGACATGGGATCATGCCCTAAAGTCAAACGAACCTAGTTCAAAACATAAACAAAAAATGGACCAAGTGTAGATAAGTGTTATAAATGTAATTGAATCTTTATTGATAGTTAGGTTGGAAAGTGGTGATTTGGTGGTTTAATCCTGTATATCATTATAAATTGTATCCACATACACTTTCATCCTCACCTAGACCTCACCTTTGTGTTCAGTCTCTCAGTACCCGATATCTTCTTTGATTCTGCTCACACCTTCTTGAAACTTGAATTTTCAACTCCCCTTCTATCTCTTGTCCAAATTTGAATCCTAATTAACAGGACCACGGTGCTCCAAATATGGAGAAACTAAAGAGGGAGACTTTGCGAACTTGGGAATCTAAAGTGAGTAATTATGGTTCAATTATTTAGCAGGATGGCATATATCAATGGCAATAGGGATCCTTAGATAAAATCAATGCCCTAGTAGAACAAAAGAGAGATTAATGACTTTATTAAAGGATAGGATCTTTGCGCGCACCAATAAGGCACATATAGTAAGATGGTGTGGATCTAAAACTGGAACATATAAATTTAAGTTTGGCTATCAAATTAAGGAGGCAGCTATAATCAAAGAAGGTTGGCCATGTAAATTTTTGTGGAATAAACATTCTCCTAAAGGCTAGGTTGTTTGCCTTACTTTCCATTCAAAGGAAAATTCTTACAAAACATTGAATGAGTAAATTGGGAATTTATACAGCTAGGAGATATATTTTATGAAAGAAAGAGAATGAAAGGACAAACACTTGTTGTTGGGCTGCTCATATGTGCATAAATGTTGGAACTGATGCTTATCTAAAATGAATTTCCAATGTCCTTTTCCACAATAACTAGTTGAATAGTTCAATATCTAGTCTACTATGTGAAAGAATTCCCTCTACAATAATTTGGGAAATTTGGAAAGAACAAAAGCACAAAATATTTCATGACAAAGAGATGACAAAGGAAATTCTTTGTCGAAAGATAGAGGACAAAATTATGGAATTAGTGAATACAACAGCTAGGAAACAATTGATCAAGAAGAACCCGTTTACCCAATGGGATGAGGAAATGACTAAACAATTTCATGGTCTCTTGGTTCTACCTGCTAATGGAGTTGGGTTGGTTAATCACCTTTCCTCCTCCAAGATCGATACTAGATGGAAGACCCAGAGCCTGGATGGGTCAAAATAAATTTTGATTGGGTGGCCAAAGGCAATCCAGGTCCGGGTGGAATTGTATGTGTTGCTAGGGATGAGAATGAAAATATTATTGTTGAAAAAGCTATGGCCTTAGGGGAGAATATCAATAACATGGTGTAATTTAGAGCAATGGTAGTACTTGGACTATAAATGGAGTTAAATATAGGAGCCATGAAAATTCAATTAGAAGGTGATTCAATGATAGCGATTAATACTATTTAGAAGAATCATATGCCTAATTGGATGCTAGCATGATGGTTACATCCAATTAAGGAATTAATTAGCAAATTTGAATATTTTAAAATAAGTCACATTTATAGAGAAGGGAATGACTGGAGAATAGTTTAGCCAAACGAGCACTTGAAATTGAATGATACGTTAAAGGAATATTAATTTTTAGCTGAGATGCTAAAGACAAGTTGTCCCTTTTGGTTGGTTGTTGGTTGAGGTGATGAAGTTATCTTACCTTTTTGGACCATTGATTAGACTAGTAGGGTGGCGAAGTTAAGGTGGCTTTTTTGGACTATTGTTTGGCTGAGGTGGTGAAGTTAAGTTTTCCTTTTTGGATGGTTGATTGGACTGATCGGTTGGCATCAAATCATGATAATAATGATGTTAGAAATTTAAATCAAATTGATGATTTTGAGATCGATGGATGGGATATGGCCAATGAGGTTCGAGATCTGCATTTGGGTGATTTGAGTTGATTGTGGAGGATGATTTCTTATTTCAAAATTAGAGATCATTAATGGCCCATCTTGTCAAATTCATCCTTTGACAAAATGGGAGGCAACAAATAAATTTAAAAATTAACAAAATTAATGTAGAAGGTGGTGGACAAATTGGTAGCTTGAGCCACATCTTTGGTGGATCAAAAATGAAACATAGATTGAGATCTTGACTATGAGGGTGCCCTCTTGACAACTTAGCAAGAGAAGATAAATCTGAAAAGTTTGTTTGCTAAGTAATTATGATTTGGTATTGATTTTGGTCGCAATTTTATAAGGGATTTGATACCAAGGAAAGGACAATTAGAGGAAGATTGAGATCTTGACTATGAGGGTGCCCTCTTGACAACTTAGCAAGAGAAGATAGATTTGAAAAGTTTGTTTGCTAAGTAATTATGATTTGGTATTGATTTCGGTCGCAATTTTATAAGGGATTTGATACCAAGGAAAGGACAATTAGAGGATGGACATTTATATACAAGCGATGTGAAGGGGTGCATAGGGGATGAAATACTCTACAATAAATCAAATTAATTACAGATCATACAATTTTTATTCGTCAGGGGGCGGTGAACTTCAAATAACTCAAACGCAATTTTTGGATTTGTGAAAATTTCTAAAAGTCAATGCTAAATTAGAAATAGTTGAGCTTTTTGGCAATAAAATGAAAAAAATAGCGAGGTGAAGTATAGTTGTAGGGTTGATAGTTGCAAAATAGAGATATGGATACCCCTATTCTTCTAACTTCTACCAAATGACAAATGGCCTTCCTTGGGAAGATTGGAGTTAAGAGACTGAATGCTATCATGTGGTATGACCACCCGCTAGTTATTCACATGGTGAGGGCTATTCTAGGGGATGATTTCTTATCTACATATCACAAATATAGGGTCAACACAGATATTTCCTCTGTGTTTATGGCGAATTCTATGGATTTAGGTTTTAAAAAAGAAAAAGAAAGACTTCTATGTGAAAGGATCTTCAAAGGGCAAGTATTGGGGGGCATGTAAGATGTGTAGATGAATATCGAGGACTTCAAACTTATTCCCATTCCTAAAGATTTCTGCAAAATGCATCTTGACATCCCCATTTATTCCTCTTAATTCTAATTGATGAGGAAGAGGAATACCAAGACAACCGGCATGTGATAACTAGGGGTTTATAATTCTTGTTGAATTGGATGCAGATTAAGACTAATGAAGACCCTAAGTGCATTAAATCCTATGTCCATCTGAAGGGGCTCGAATGGGATATGCAAGCAAATGACATTCATCCAAACGAGGTGGCAGGAAATGACTAGTGGAATGCTCCAAGGTTTTGTCTGAGGTTAAACAATCTATTAATTTTTTTAATTTTATGGTTACACTATTAGGGTTTCATTGGTATATGTCTAGGTGGGTTTAGGATGGTAGTAGATCCATTTTTGGCTAGCTAGGATCTCTTTTTGGCTCAACAAAACATATTTTATGGACTCTTCTATTTGTTATATTTTGGGTTCCTTTTATATGTTTTATTGACTTTGTTTAACTATTTCAAATTAATCTAATGAGAGCTAGCCCTTCTAGAAATTTAACTACCAAAAAAAATAATGGAGATAATATAATCATGTGTTAAAGCCTTCATAGGAGATAAACACTACATACAAGTTTATAAAAAATATTACAACATAGCCTCTATAAGAAAATACAAGATAATACCTCCATCCCTATCACAAAATAAATAGACGAAGAAAAAAACATAGACCGAAATATAATACCCCTGTTTATGATGGTCAACTAGCTAATAATAGAATCTAACTAGATCGAGTCATAATGATTTCATAATCCACCACAAAAATGATGCTCCAATTTAGATCCATTATTTTCATTGAAATATCATATTTCTCATCTTAAAAATACATCACAACTTGTTGGTCAAAAAGACATAGTCCACTATGTAACCTCCCTCTTAAATGTTCTTATGTGTATAACAAAATTGTCAATAGAATCTCTTAAATGCATCTTATAATGTCATAGGTGATTTTGCATATAATACATGACATAAAACTTTATCATACACGTGTAAGGATACAATAACATATGAGATTTAAGTGTTACCTCAAGTAGGAGACCATTTTCTATTACAAAACAATAAATAAATATAATTAAATAATTAAATAATTGAGCATTAGGATTACAAATATATGAATGCTATCCAATACTTATATTATTACACGATAACATGCTTTTGTTTTTTATTAAAAAATCAACGTTAAATAGGGCATTGACCTTTAACATAGTTAAAGACTATCAAAAAGAAAAGTATGCAGGTAGAAAACAACACGTGGGAACAAACCCCGAACATACAAAATGTCTAACCTACAACAACCCAACCCCAACTCAAGGAGGGGAAAGGATGCTCGAGCCTTGACAGGTAGATAACATTCTTTTGTTACATTCAATTTTCATTTACTAATTTTTCTCTTCTTACAATTCCTTGCATCAAATAGATACAACCAATTGTTAGGAAAGTATATCATGCCACAAATGTTCTTATATTTTGATATATAAATAATTGTAAGCACTTGGAGAGACTTATCATATGGAAAATATATACACAAGAGTTAAACACACATGGTCATGTAATCTCATCGGGTACATTACTTTATGCATGGATCTTAGGATGATATACTTTCAATAGATAATGGCTTTTGCATTGGGTGGGTGTCCTACTATTCTAAGGGGGCCTTCCAGAAGTTCTTTAGGGATCAATTCGGGATCCCATCCCAACCAAATGTATTGCTCAAGCTTGTCATGAGTGTTTGATTATTAAATTTGTATGCATGTTTGTGAATGCTACATACTTCTATATGTCTGATCATTCTATAATTTACATTCACCTCAAAGTGAAGGAATATGTTACATGAACTCATGTTATTTTCCATCTAAATTTGTCTCTTTTGAGGAATGTGCTTTTCTATATAGATATATTCACATATAGCATAATTGTATGCGAATTAAGGTCCCTTTCCCTTTGCTAGATTCATTTACCTCTTTACACACCTTTCTATGCACTTATTTATACCCCTTCATATGTTCACACACCCTCATAGATATTCCTTACATTCATGATAATATTTATTTTCATGTCACATCATCCACCAAGATCTAACCCTTCTTATGCTCCATGACTAGTTCATAGTTGCAAGAATGTTGTCATAGTTATGAACTCATTTTCCCAAGCTTAAACATTTAAGTTCATATTAGACTAACTTCCTGATGTAGCTAGTTAAAACATAACCAATATAACAAGGAATAAGCGGAAATAAACACAAGTCTAGATCAAATTTTCTTCATTATTCTTCTGCAACTTCAACCATTCCCCATTACAATGAAAAATTACCTATTTTAAACAATCACCAAAAATTTCCTTTTTGGGTAGATTTTTACAAAATCCGAAAATTGCCATTTAAGGAAATTTTCAAATCTATCCCAAAAATCATGAAATATTCTAGAAATATAAAAAACATTCCTATGACACAAAAAAACAACTTTCTAATCTCAAAAAGATTACGAGCTCAAAATTAACTAAAAAACCAACTTTCTAAAAAACTGGAAAAAAGAGTAAAAGCCAATTTTGAGGCCTTAGATGAAGGAATCCAGCCCTGAAAATTTGAATTTATTGGGGCCCTATTGAACTTGGTTCACTCGGCAATCCAATCAACTCCTCAAGATCTACGTCCACGTAAAATTTCAGCCCAATCGAACAACCGAGTCAAAAGTTATGACCCCGCGAAGTCCCTGCATCACTTCCCACCTTCACTTGTCCTATCTAAGGTTGACTAAACTCACTTTTACATGATATTTTACCACTCATTTATTCTAATCATTAAATAACCATTAGAGAATCCAGAAATCAATTAACATTTACACATTTCAATTGGTTTTCCAAAGGAACCTAGCTTTACACGGTCATTATACAAGCATTTGAAAGAGTGGAGATTGTTGTATTCAATCATTGTTCAACTTCTAGAGACTAATCCAAGCAAAATCTCCTTGTGACAAAATGGCAATCCTTTAAGCTAATTTAGCATTGCCAAAAGTCCAAATTTTCAAAAAGAGCAAAGTAGACTATCACACACTAGAGAAAACAAAAAATGCATATTTTAGATTACACAATACAAGTGCACAATTATGAACTTCCCTTTGATAATTAGATTCATTCCATCATAATCACAATTAAATATTTTGATTCCTAAACCATTCACAAATACAATTTCTACTATTTCATATATTGAATTATATCAATTTAATATCAATCTTAAAACTATCTTTAATTATTGAACTAAACCAAAATAATTTATTTATATATATTAATTATTACAAATTAATAAAATATTCATAATCAACTCTCATAAATTTATGCTTTCTATATATTTGATTAGATAAGACTTCTCTTTACATTGGAAATTACCAACAAAATAGAAGCAAAAGAAGCTTTTAAGAAGGTTTATGTGAAATAATAGTATTTAAATGACCACTCTTTTCTATTACTACATTTAAAGTCCAAATTGCCTATTCTTATATAGATATATATTAGATTATTACATTATGATGAATATTAACTTATAAGTGAGCTAAAAAGAAATGTACCAATTAAAACAATTTAAACTATTTTTTCGTTTGCTGTGTTTTTATTGACAGTCACCAACAAATCAAAATCCATTCACAGAAAAGTCATGAAATTCCATTCACCAACTTCTACGATTATCACACAATACCTGCCTGTAAAGTGGTTATCCCTAACAACTTTATAATAATGTTATAAATTTTCATAGTCATATGGGTCAGGTTATTTTTCATACAAAACAATATCTGATTAAAAATACAAATTTGTATAATAAAATTATTTTTCAATAATTTTTTTGTATTTTTATAGTATTGAAAAGACAGATAAAGAAAATCAAACCAGTAGAAATGGCATAAAAATCCGTTGCAATTTGCAGATTTTATGTTTTAGATCAGATACTGTTTTGTATGGAGAATGGACGGCTCCTGAATGAGAATGAGAATGAGTTGCAGATAAATGATAGGGTGCGAGTAGAAAATTTTGGGTATAAGCATATTGATAAAACTCTGTTTAAAAAATGTTGGAGTTTTTTCAATACTGCTTATATCTATTATTTTCCTGGCTCATCATTTATCATGGTCTCACTTTACTTTAAACGTTCTTAAAACTTTAATCAGGTTACACATTTGTGGTGTTTAGTATTCTTCTATGAAAATTTAAAGAGTTCTTTAATAATTTTTATTTTTCTTCTATTTCATAAAAAGAAATAATGACTGTTATTTTTCAATTAAATTATGTGAGAATTTTTTTTATCAATATCATGAATTATAGTATTGTCAAATTCTTCCGTGTTGAGTTTTGGGTGTTGCTCTACATTCTTGAGTACGGTTCTTATGGTTGTTGCTGGTTTGGCCGGCCTTTAACAATGGTCTTCTGACTCGTTGTTAAAGACCTGTCCCACCTGAGCTTGTTTAGGGTCAGCACCCTTGTTTTGTTGCCTTTCTTTTTTGCTGCGGACTGTTTGTATAAAAGACCAGCACTCTTGTTTTGTTGCGGACTGTTTGTATAAAAGACCAGCACTCTTGTTTTGCTGCGGACTGTTTGAATAAAAAACCAGCACTCTTGTTTTGCTGCTTATTTTAATAAAAAACATTATGAATTATAGAAATCTGATATCATAAAGAAGAATAGTTCTTATAAACAAAATGTTTTTATAAGAATAGTTCTTGATATATTTTATTTTCTTTGTATTTAATTTATAATTTTATTAAAATGTGTATTTAAATAAAATTACTTAAATTAATTATTCACGTCTTGGAAAGCTTATTGTTCCTTGCTTATTTTATGTCTTAATAAAAAGGAAGTAGGCCCTTACCCATAGTTTAGGAAACAATGAAAAAAATTACTTAACTTTGTTTGATTTATATATTTGATTGATATTAATCTACTTTACTTTTAGTTATAGTCTTATTGTGCTGGTTCATTTAATTAGGATTATTTATTATACATTTAATTAGTTCTATTTATCATTGATATTTACCTTTAATTAGTTTCTACATTTCATGCATTGTCATACTTTCTATATATACAAAAAAAAAATTGTGGTTGTCGCTTATAAAGATTAACTTTATTCACTTGATTAATATTATTTTATTATTATTTTTTTTGTGTTTTTTATTTCTTTTATATAAATTTACTTGTAAAAAATGTATTTCTTAATATTTTTTTTTATCTATAGTATATTTCATTATTCATATATGGTAACAAAGCTAAACTTGTTCAAAATCCTTATGATCTATAATTTCATTTTTTTCATAGACCTTATTAAAACTGAATTTTTTTTAGGTTTGACTTAAATAATTTCATTGAATTGGATATGTAAAGGTCACTCTTTTTCAGTCTCAATTGTATATTATTGTTGTGCTTATTACAAATACTATAGTTATTTGGATCACTTAAGTGCAAAACATATTGTACCATTACATTTGAAGAGTAAAAATATATAAATTCAAATTAAAAATTTATCAATTTTAGAGTAGTTATAAAAACTACAATCAAAACTATTGAGGTTATACAACTTGAGCATTATATAACACTAGATAAAAAAAATCAGCGTGTATTTTTATGTATTTCAAAAAAAATATTTTCAAATTATTTTAGGAAAAATAATATATGTATTAATTAAAGGTGAAGAGAGCTATCTATGTCTCATTTTATGCCATATTTAAGCCTATTTCATATTCCTTCATACCCATTCCCACATTCCATTTCCATTCCATATCATATTATTTTACCATTTTACATTGCATATGATTAAATATATATGTGGTATTTAATATCATTTTGGGATAAAATTATGAAGTTTAGTATTGATTGTCTTTACTAATAAGTGTTGTTATTTTAAGCCTTGCAAAATATATCTTGCAACATGTTAATGGAGGGAAAATAGCGCGAACTTCCTATCATCTTCATAAAAAACCTCTTGTCACCTTCACACGGGAACTTCTGTCACATTTACAACTAGTCACAAATTTCTCATCATCTCATGGATGACATCAACTTCTATGATGGCATTCATTACTTCTTTGGTACTAATTGTGCATTATCTAATACAATGGCAACCTTCCTTTGGCCATTTCATTTAATGCACATATTCACACATGCTTATCGGATTGCCTACATGCTTTTTGTTGTTACGTCTGCTGGAATTTCCACCTACATTCTTTGGCCACATGAATTTATTTCCTCATCCAATGGCCCGTTCAACACCACCTCTCTTGCAATTTCTGGAGTCCCATGGTAGAAGATGTGCTTGCTAGTTGGACAAAATTGAAGATATTCTTGTCTCCTATTTTTTATCATTGTTATAACATAATTAGTTTTAATTTGTGGCCAGCAAATGAGGTTTTGTTGGGCCATTGTTTTGTTGGTCATGGGCCAAAATAAGTTATTTTGTTTTATGTTATTGTTATAGACTTGAGCTATAAATATGTTATGTAATATCTTCTCAAGAAAGAAGATTATTGTAAGCAGGTTTGGTATTGATTATATTATTCGCTGATAAATAAAAACAACATTTGCATGATCGGTCCAGCGTAGAAAGGAATTTGTGCTCCATCATCGAATGTACTAAGGAGGCAAGGCCCACTTCTTGGGACGTTTGGTGGTTTTTTGGTTAGCTTCGCAGAGTGTTCATTTATGGTCATTCTTAAATGTTGTTTTTTATGTTATTTGCAAGGCTGGTTTGTGGTTCATTTAAATTTTGTAATCATTATAAGTTGTTGTTGTTCTCGTTTCCAAGAAGTGACAGTTCCTATCACTAGAATTATTTCAATTTGCAGTAGGTGTGTTTTCTAGTTGCATTTCATCCCCACTCAACTTGCTACACATAGCCCTTGTTCAAATAGCCACAACACCTTTCACAGATTTACGCCCCAGATCAACATGTAGACCAAGTTGAATCTAGTTATTAATTCCTCTTATTCTTTACCCCAATTTTGGCCTATCATTTTGGCATCATTGTTGGGGAAAGGTATCAAAGACATTTCATCTCGGTGAGTTGATCTAGGACCAACCCATTAGGAAGAAAGCTCGTGTAACTGTAAACCTCGCCTGGGTAACTACTCCTAATTTGTGTTGTTTAAATCATATAGATGCATTGTTTGATTTTGGAGGTGGATCTTAGAAGATAATTCACCATTTATATATATTCATATCCATTGTTGTGAGTCAATTGAATAAAAAGAAGTAAGTTTGAAGAAACAACATAAAAACATTGAAAATGTTGCATTTCCAAGGGAGTTCAAACACATCAATTTTGGGAGAAACATACTTAAAAAATGAAGCATCCAAAGGCCATGCAAGAGGGAAAATGTTCTTGGTATCGGGGGTGCTACCCCTCAAACCCCCCTGTATCGCGATAGGGAGCGATAGTGGGAGCTGCCCCAAGACCCTGCAAGGGGTGTTGCCCCTTGACCCCACTGGGGACTACCCCCACTTTCAAATATAAAAACCAGAAAGGAAATTGGTGGGGAAATCACGTCAAAACAAGGTAATGTTTTTATATCCCCTCAAGCTAATGAATGCAATCGCGGAGGGGAAAAAGCGAGACCAGGTGACTAGGACCTAATCACACTTTTTGCAACACATTGGGTATACGAAAGAACCTAGGCAGATAGCTCACTTTGGGTACTTCTTGTGAGAAAGAGAGAGACAAGGATTATCTCTTAGGGTTTCTATTCCTCTTTTTGTAAATAAAGGAAAGATATGCACAATTGAATGTAATGATGAACTATGCTAGGCGATAAACAATGAAGCATACATAAACTAAAATTGCAGAAACTTGCAGATCTAAAGCTGAGATACTGAAAGCAGAGAAGGGGGAGGAATTTTAATGTGTACCTGGTGTTGAAAAATGAGCCAAACTGACCTGGATAGGAGTGCCACACTCTAGTCATGTTTTGTCTGACAGGAGGGTACAATTGAGAGACTGCAAACTGAAGGTCCTAAGACACCACCTTGCTGAAAATCATCTAAAAGTGGAGGGACCAGGGTGCCATGCCCCTGTCCCTGATGGTTTTAGGGAAGATCTGAGGCTTGCAACTATCCCTATGTCTTCTGTTGATCCTGAAAGTCTCTCGGGTACTTATACCTGCACCTGCAACTGAAAAGAGAGGGTTTGGATGACTATGTAGGGTTTTGCCTTAGTCAAACCCTTGTTTTGGTGATTTCCACCTCAACAAATAGCCAATAATGTATTGAAAATGTGTGTGCTAGAACCTTGTGTCTATGCAAGATCCTAAATGTGAAAGATAAGAAACTAGAGCTACCCTACGCTTTGAAGAGTAAACCCTTAATGCTTGTAAATGTGAATGAGAATGCCCTAAATCAAATGTACTAGATGATCTAAAGCATGAATGTAAATATGAAAATGAGTGTAAAGAAGTTCATACAAAGACATGAAACCGTACCAATCCTCAAGGGAGAGATATAAACCACTTGATCTCCTATTATTCTTCAATGTCTTCAAGGCTCCTAATTGATGATGAATAATTGATGAATATTTGATGAATTCTTGATGAATGTTGTTGAAGACTCCACATAAGCTTCTCTTTCACTACATAGAAGGCTCCTTGTGATCGCTAGCTCTTTTCGCCCAAATTTTTTTTTCTTAGATTATATTAGATTAGATTAGATTCCTTCAAATGAAGAAAGAGAGCTCTTATGTATGAAACCCTAGATCTTAATTTCATCTTTAGGCCAACCTAGGATTTGAATTTCTTGCCAATTCCTTGGGGTTAAGCATTATAATATCATAGAATTGTGTTCCTAAGATTTCGAGAAAAATGTCGGGGACCGGGTGCAACTTGCACCCGGTCCAACCAACTTTTCACCAAATTTTCAGGGCCATTAGATATGATGATATTAGAGTGAATCCCAAAGTTACAACTGATTTCAAGATGTTTTGATATGCGAAATCGGGCCTTAAAGGTTGAAATAAAACATAATTAGGGTTTATGATTTAATGATTTATTGGAGGAATAAAATAAAAATGGGCACACTTAGGCTAAAGGGCCCAATTTTATGATGTGGGGAGTGATGAAATGTGACTTTAGATTTAATTAAATTAACTAATCAAATGCTTAAAGGGAAATTAGAATGCAAGATGCAAACACACTAAGGCGGGTGCTAAACTAAGCACAGAATTGTACCACCCTAGCAAGGGTGTACAATTTACGACACTACATTTAGCCCCCACTTTAGCAGTGATATAACACTACATGCATATGCAAGCTAAAGTAAAGAAAAGTAAACATTCATGAAAAAGGATATATCGACAAGTTTTCAGACGAAGCCCCCAGCGATATCTGCAATACACAATTAGGAACCGCACCCTACAAAACCACATGTCAGATAAAATCAGAAAATCACCTAAGTGCTTACTAAGGAAGGTGATGAAAATTCGAGGGTAGCTATATGCCCCCCCCTATTTTCTCTTGCTAATTTAGTGAGTTGAAATAAGGTATCATGTTTACCACATCGAATTGTGAAAGAAGATTGATGACAAATGCTCACAAGAAGAGAAGATTTGATACAAGATCAAAAACTAATGTGGAATCATTTGGTAAGAAAGAGGACTAAACCTCAATTTGAACACAACAAAGAGTGTGAGGATTTGAGAGCTCTCTAACACAAGATGAAATATTTAGATGGAAATAAATGCAAAGAGAAGAAAAGGAAGAAGAGATAATTTAAGCATGAATACACACTTTGGTGATCCATGAGAAGAAAGGCAAACAAAAGTAACCATGGAAATCTCACCCCAAGAACTAGGTGATCCATGGAGAGAAAAAGGACATGGAAAACTAGCCCCTAGATTCTATCGAGGCGATCCATATAAGGGAGGAGAGTGAGAACACTGTTAGTTCCACTCAACCTCGTGCGTGTGTGTGCAAGTGAGGTTCGAAGCACCTCATAGAAGTCTATGCCCAATTATGCTACAACCTGTATAAGATGTATAGTACAAATGTCAAGAAAGTGGCGACATCTCTCTCAAAGAGGTTGCCCTCTAGTTCCGGGAATGACCCACTGTATAAGAGAAAAGTGGCGCCATCTCGTTCTAAGAATGACCCACTATATCAGAGAAAAGTGGCGACATCTCGTTCTGAGAATGACCCATTGTATAAGAGAAAAGTGGCAACATCTCATTCTGAGAATGACCCACTGTATAAGACAAAAGTTGCAACATCTCATTCTGAGAATGATCCACTATATAAGAAATATAATGCACGAGAGAAATATAGTACAAAAGGAGAAATGTGGGTGCCCCCCCTTAAGATGTCAACGTAGTTTAATGTTGATATCTTAAGGAAAGTAGAACAAGGATACCTATCTTAGACACCAAGAAGATATCCATCATGCACCAATGTCATAAATCCAAGCAAGAGAGGGAATACTCTTCAAGCAAGGATAAGATAGTTGAAAAGAGATATATTGCTATAAGTGTAAAGGTGGTCCTTGGAGGAGAAGATATATTTTCTCAAAAGACATCTACCTCCAAGAGGAGTTATCTTAGACAAATATAACATCTTCTAGAACAAATGAATGATTAAGATCAAGAGATATAATCCAACAAAGAATGCAACTCCATAAAGGAAAATTTGAAAAGAATGGAGGATTGAAATGACATCAAAGAGAGATTTCTCATTGCAACACTCTTCTAAAAGAAGGAAAGGGATCCCCATTAGGGACATGCACTTTCACAAAATAGAAGGTTTTATTATACAAGATACTACTCAATGAAGAAAAGAAATTGATGAATTATCAAAGACTTCCAACACCAAGGAGGAGGTCCCAATTAAAGATATGCATTTAAGATTGCCATTAGGGATGCTTGTTCCAATATGAGAGAAGGAATACACCTCTACAATCTATAATAAATCCTTATAGAAGACACCACTTCATAAAGGGGAAATTTTGATCTTGATCTTGAGATATATTTGAAATCACTCTTGCCCCCCATATATAGGGAGAAGAGATTAGATAAAAATGGGTTATTATGTTCCTTCCAAAAGTATGATTTCACATGAAATTGTACCATCATGAATGACAATGAGCCCCTAGTAAGTGAGCTACCAATGTCACCTAATGATGAGAAACATAATAGCCATTAATGTTATTTAAAGACATGATATATTGAATGAGGTATTTGAATATGACATGTTAAATGCTCTACTATAAATGAGATTAAAAACATGTATAAGATGATGAATGTTAAAAAGTCTTTAGAAAGAGAGAAGTTCATAGGAGAAGAATAGGCCACTAATTCATACTTTTCTTGCACACAAGAAATATTAGGAGAGGGATAAGTGTAATTCATTAGAGACTTATTCCTAGAAGAAGGGATTTTACAATGAGTATAAGATAAAGTCTCATAAGTGGGATTAAAAATATCTTGAGGAGATTCATGAAGAGATCTGTTCATCACCAAGATTTCCTTATGAGGGGGATGACTGTTGAAAGGAGTAGAAGATGATTTAATTAAGGTGAGGTCATCATCACTACTAAATATAGAATTCACATTGAGAGATGGTATTTTAGATGCTTTGGTGGGCTTATAAGGATTATATCCAAGTCCAAATGAAGCTTCATGTGTGTTATGTTCGAAAAGAACTTTAACTCCTTATTCATTTGCGCCACAACCATTGCCATTATAGCCACTCTTAGATAAAATTTGAAAACCAGGACCATAAAGGGATGCCAAATCAGAAAGAGATGGTTGCGCCTCATAGGTCTTAGCTCTATAAGAATCAAAGGAAGGATTTGAAGAATTGTTTGAATTAGAAGCAACCACAAAGTGGTTACTTAGTTGTTTAGACAAAGTTGGTTTCTCTTTAGGTTCCTCCTTAGATTTCTCCTTCTCTGTCTTAGATTATTTCTAAGATACTCTATACTCTCATATAAAAGTAGGATTAAAGTCTAGAGATCCCCGATCATCATTTGAGAGCACTCCTTTGGGAGAAAAGATATCTTTGGGAGGAGGTTTTGATTGAGTAGAAGAATCAAGAGTACTAGAAGGAACAAGATCATTAAAGGAAATAAATGTATTTAAATAAGTAGGAGGATTGGGAGAAGAGTGGGAAGTAGTTGAACAAGAAGATCCGGCTTTTAATGGAGCTTGAAGATTGGTATCAGCTAACAAGGTGTATGTCTTATTGTTATAAATGAACTTGACTTGCCTATGCAAAGTTGAGGGGACAACTTGCATGCTATGAATCCATGGTCTCCCTAATAGAAAGTTATATGTCAAATTACCAGGCATGAAATGAATAGGTGTAGATAAAGTAGCAGGACCTACCTTAACAGGCAAGGCTATGACACCTAAAGTTTGTTTATCAACATTATCGAAGCCTCGAATAGAAATAGGAGTAGGTTCGATGAGAGAACAATCCACATTAATCTTATCCAACAAATCCACACTGCAAACATTAAGACTAGATCCATTGTCCACAAGGGTTCGTCTTATAGCAGTATTGTTGATAATAACCACAATCATAAGAGGATCATATTGATGTTGGATTTCATGAGAGGGTAACTCATCTTGTGTGAATACAATTTGAGCTTTGGGTTTGTTTGTAGGATCAATCAAAGAAGCCATGTTATTGAGTGTCAATGCAGGTGGGACATCTAAGCTTTTCAAAGCATCTTGTAACATCCCATGATAAGTAGGTGAATTTTGAACCAAATCTCAAATAGAAATCTTGGCAGTAGTAGCTTTAAGTTGTTCAATGAGATCATACTCCTTACTAAGAGTCTGTGATATACGAGGTACTTGTGGAAGTGTAGGTTGAGAGGAAGGAAGTGAATTTGGGGTAACTGGAAGAGGATGAGGTTGCCATTTGTTTCTTGTGTTGTAGGTATGAGCAACCGTATGATAACTTTCTTTGGTGATTTTCTTAGCATACTCATAAGGGCTCTTAGTAGGATAACCTCCTTGCACAGTAATAACAAGCTTCTTAGGAGTGCAAAAAGAATCATTAGCATAACCACCTTGAACCACTAAGATAGGCTTACATTGAGAACTTTGAGAAGGACAAGCACCTTGAACTATGAAGAGGGGTTTATTAGGTGTTTCATTCACATGTATCAAATTGGTTGAAGATGGTTTAAGAATATCAAAGGTGTCCTTATGAATTTAAGAAGAAGAATGGACAAGATTGTTGGAAGAATTTTTGATAGTCTCTTATTGCACTAAAATATTATCATGGATAAGATCAATTTTAGGAGGTAGACTAGTAGTAGGCATTGATTCTTTAGAAGGAATAATATTAGTAGGAAAGGTCATATCATCATTTATCATCAAAGGATATACATGGGGAATAGACTCTCTAGGAGAAGGATCAACATTGCTCCCTAAAGTTTCACCTTTGAGAGGAATATCTTTGAAAGAGATGTTAACAATATCTTCTTGAACTAAGGTATCCTTATGAGTAAAACCTAGTTGGGGAGAAGGAGATGCCTTACCTTTAGAGGGAAAAATATTGAGATTCATGGAAGGTGAGATGATATCAAGAGAGTTACTCTCATAGGGTAAAGAATAATAAACACCTTCTTCTAATGGTTCGTCCCAAATACTGAGGTCATTGAAAAAACTATTAGAAATATCTTGCACGAAGATGTCCTTATTGTTATTGCCAACTTTGGGAGAAGGGATAACATTGTTCATTAATTCTTCATCCTAAGGAGGGAGAGCATCAATACATATGTTTAAATCATCCTCTTGATTTGAAATGTGTTCAATAGGATCCTTAGGGGAGAGACCATTAAGGAAATTGTGTATGATTTCATCTTCTCTCTCTAAGGCATATTTAGGGGTAAGACAAACTTTAGGAGAAGGGCAAGAATTTCTCATTAATGCATCATCTCTAGTAGGAATTTTGTTGAATTCAAAAGAGGAAATGCCATCACTAGGAAAAGTAGGGATAATACCATATTCTTGCACAAAATGATCCTCATGAGGGGAGTATTCTTTAAGAGGGAGCCAAACATCTTTCTCAAAAGATTCATGCTTAGGAAGGCGATCTTTGAAAGAAGTTCTCATAACCTCTTGTTGCACTAACATGCCCCCATTGGAAAGACCAAATTTAGGAGAAGATAAGTCAATGTCCACCAATACCTTTTCACTTAGAGAGGCGTCATGTAGGGAAGGTAAAGTAACACTAAGAAAGGTGTTTATGATATCATCCTCTTCCTCTAAGATAGCTAGATGGGAAGGGCACATTTTAGGAGAATTGTCAAGATCACCCTTCAAATATTTACCCTTAGAGCATGGGAGAGTTTTGAAGGGGTTGGCAACAAATATTTTAGGCACTAAAATGTTGTCATAGATAGGAGGAGGTTCTTTAAGAGAGGGAAAAATTGAAGAAATGGAAGCTAACCCATTATCACAATTATGAAATGAATGCATCATGACAACATTTTTCCTCTTTCAAATGATAACATATGCAAAATAGAAGGAAATGTTCAATTTTAACCAATGCAAGCACTCTAAATGTTGATTTAGAAAATGAAATTTATGATTGAAATGTGTTCCTAAATCAGATCTGAAATTAATGATCCAAATTAAGCTATCCACAAGTTCAATTTTGAATTGAAAAATTTGGGTTTTAACAAAATTGACCTCGAATTTTTTTGAAATTTGCAAGGAATTGTAACTTGTAAATTTAAATTTGAATTTTAAATAGAAAAAACACTCAAATCTGAGAACATAAATCAGAATTAAATAAGATTGGATTCACATCAGGTTCACCAAAATATGGAGGAGAAAAAGTGAGACCGGGTGATCAGGACCTAATCCCACTTTTGCCAACACATTGGGAATACGAAAGAGCCTAGGGGATAGGTCACTTTGGCTAATTCTTGTGAGAAAGAGAGAGACAAGGATTATCTCTTAGGTTTTCTATTCCTCTTGTTGTAAATGAAGGAAGGATATGCACAACTGAATCTAATGATGAACTATGCTAGGAGATAAACAATGAAGCATACATAAACTAAAATTGCATAAACTTGCAGATCTGGAAACTGAGATACTAAAAGAAGAGAAGGGGGAGGAATTTAAATGTGTACCTGGTATTGAAAAATGAGCCAAACTAACCTAGACAAGAGTGCCACGCTCTGGTCCTGTTTTGTCTGACAGGAGGCTGCAATTGAGAGACTGCAAACTGAAGGTCCTGAGACACCACCCTACTGAAAATCACCTAAAAGTGGAGGGACCAGGGGGTCATGCCCTTGTCCTTGGTAGGAATAGAGTTCCACACCCCTTTCCCTGATGGTTTTAGAGCAGAGCTCAGGCTTGCAACTGTCTCTGTGTCTTCTGTTGATCCCGAAAGTCTCTTGGGTACCTATACCTGCAACTGAAAAGACAGAGTTTGGGTGGCTATGTAGGGTTTTTCCTTAATCAAACCCCTATTTTGGTGATTTCCACCTCAACAAATAGCCAATAATTTATTGAAAATGTGAGTGCTAGAACCTTGTGTCTATGCATGATCTTAAATGAGAAAGATAAGAAACTAGAGCTACCCTACGCTTTTGAGAGTAAACCCTAAATGCTTGTAAATGTAAATGAGAATGCCCTTAATAAAATATACTAAATGACCTAAAAAATGAATGTAAATTTGAAAATGATTGTAAATAATCTCATACAAAGACATGAAAATAACATGAAACCATACCAATCCTCAAGGGAGAGATATAAACTACTTGATCTCCAATGATCATTCAATGTCTTCAAGGTTCCTAATTGATGATGAATACTTGATGAATATTTGATGAATGCTTGATGAATGTTGTTAAAGACTCCACATAAGCTTCTCTTTCACTACATAGGCTCCTTGTGATCGCTAGCTCTTTTTGCCAAAAACTCCTTTTTAAAAGATTAGATTAGATTAGATTCCTTAAAATGAAGAAAGAGAGCTCTTGTGTATGAAACCCTAGATCTTAATTTCATCTTTAGGCCGACCTAGGATTTGAATTCAATGATAATATACTAAATCCCAAAGTTACAGTTGATTTCGAGATGTTTTGATATGCGAAATCGGGTCTTAAAGGTCAAAATAAGACATAATTAGGGTTTATGATTTAATGATTTATTGGAGGAATAAAATAACAAGGGGCACACTTGGGGTAAAGGGCCCACTTTTATGATGTGGGAAGTGATGAAATATGACTTTAGACTTAATTAAATTAATTATTCAAATGCTTAAAGGGTAATTACAATGCAAGATACAAACACACTAAGGCGGGTGCTAAACTAAGCATAGAATTGTACCACCCTAGCAAGGGTCTACAATTTACGACGCTACAAAAACTTACATTATCTTGATATTCCATCATCATTGTCACATGCATCCACAAATATTATTCCCATAGATAAGAAAAACATATATTTAATGAATTTTTAGGACAATGGAATTTTGAGAATGAGGATTTGACCATTTGTTGTTTTGGTTGTTGCAACGAGGAAGCTAAGTCCACATGCCAAGTTGATCAAGAGGATATGGTGACAGAGATACAAGTTGTAAGTGATCCTCAACACAATAAAGGTAAAAGTGCATAATTCTTCTATGTAACTCAAGGACAACTTCATACATCAAATAAAAAAGATTCAGGTATGCTTGATAATGTTCACATGTCTTATAATTCTTGTGTTTTAGAAAGAACATGTTTCTTCAGTCAATACTTCTCTATCTAGTATGTATGGTGAATATAAAAAATCCCCATACTACCAAGAATGGTAAAATGAATGGTCTCAACAAGCACAATATCTAGTATTACTATCTCCACACTACCCATCCTACTTAGTCCCACCCACTTTATATCCATAAAAACATTTACCATTTTCACTATCTTATTCATATCATCTACCATTCACTTCAACATATCCACCAAGAGCATCCACAATGCCTAATCAAATATTACATAATAAGGTAGTTCAAACTGCACATAATATTAAAATTTCATGGATCCCTTTACATTTCATCAATGTGTTTGAAATTGGTGAATCACAGTTGAAATGTGTATCTACAATTAAAGGATGTGATTTTGAATTGATTGAACTAGAAGAACTAATATGATCCACTAAATGATACTCAACTTTGTTCTTCATACCTACATTGTAAATCACACCCTTTAGAGGGTATTCAAACATATCAAGAAAGAATTCAATATGAGTTTAATTTTCCTATGGAACTCATAAATGTGTGTAATCGTGTGATTAAAAATGTTGAACTATATGTATTAAGCATTCAAGCAATGTGTGATGAAAGCCTACGAGATCCATCTTTGTAAATGTTTTTTTATATTAAAACATATAGATCTCAGGAGGCCTACAGTGAAAATGAGTATTCCTCACATGTGTATGTGGGCCCACCTATAAGTGATTAAGAACAACTATATGGGTTTTAATGGATTAATGACAATACTACACATACTACAAATTAATGATTGTTCATTGATAGGGAATCAAGGTTTCAATATATACACATCTTTTTCATTCTTGATTCTTTGGATTATCTTGAAATGATCATTCATTGTACAAGCTCAAGTTGTTATTATTGTATTTCTTGATCCCTTGGATTATCCTAATGCCCTCGTTATGGTATGAAATTAAGTTGGGTGCGGGGGGGGGGGTGGGGGGGTGGGTGGGGAATCCATTAAATTTTGAAAATCATTGGTTGATTCTTGACAAAAGTCTTCATTGATTGTTGTTTCTAATCAAACCACATGTGTGAGATTTGGACCAAATCAAGGTACACATTCTTGCATTGGTTGGAATTTCATTTTTGTAATGCTTGCCAAAATACCCTAGAGAAACTAACCATCTAATATGAAAATGGAGAAAAAATAAATTAAAACATCATAATATACAACACAAATAACTAAATACTCATATGCATAAACATCCATTTACAAGATATACACATGATCATCATGAACATAATCATAAAAGCATAACCATATGAACTCATTACACAAGTGAAAATAAATACAATTCCTCAATTATCTTTCCCTAGGGCATCTCAACATCATTACTTACAATACCATCATATACACATAAAATCATGATTACTACTATAATCTAATGCATTCTAACGCATCTGAAATTTATTCTTACATGCTTATATAGGATCATTCACTAATCCGTCTAACATGAATACATTCAATAATAAAAATGCCTTTAAACCCTTATGGCGCAGGAGCACCTTGTCACTAGTTATGTCATGATTAATTTCATAAGTTTTTGAGTCTATGATTATCTTTAAGGTCATCTGGATGTAATTCAAGGCATGATGAGTCATTTTGTAAGGCAATGTCACTCATTTGTAACAAGTTGCTCAAGTTGAGTATTTGGGTCCTAATATGATCAAGGAGGTTAATCTTGTGTTAAAGATACATGGAAGGGTAAAGAGGGTGTAAAATTTTGTTTTGAGTCCATCTAAATGTATTTGAAGTGCACAAGCAAAGATTAGGGGTCATATTTATCAATATGTCAAAATTGTCAATTGTGTCAAAAATGTTGTCAGGCACAAATTGCATTATAAAGTTGCAAACCAAGGATGTAATTGGTCTTGGGAAGTTGTAACCTCCATATGGATGTGTTTAGGTTATAAAACCCATCATTTGGTCTAATCCAATAGGTGTGTGTAAGATTGGAGGAAGGAAATGAATAACATTTGAAGTTTTTACACACTCCACATTGTTTTCTGGGTATTGCAATCTGGTCATTCACATTTTTCTTTATGAAAAATAATTTGTCTCCATGGAAAATGTATTGGATATGATAATGGAATGAGTTAAATTTTTTTTCCCTTTGGTTTCATTTAATTTCAATAATTTTGAAGCAAGTTATGCAAGATTTGGTGAAAATTGTAAAAAAACCCTCCAAATTGGGGTTTGTGGAGAGTTTCACTAAAATATTTTGATTGCACCATTGTAAATTGTTTTAACTTTGGTGTTTGATAGAGGGTTGAATTATCTTTCAAATTAATTCAGTTTCGATGTGATTGGTTAAGTATTTTATGAGATATTTGATGCCCTAGCAGGCTAAATGTTGAATTTTCTGAGTTGTTTATGACAGTAAAAATAGGTCTTAGTACGGGGGGCATAACTCTAAACACCACCGTTGGATTGTTCTCAATTTTTTATATGGTTTTAAAAACATATTTTTGTACAGCCTCATCCAAGCGATCTTCAAAATAATATTGTTTTTGAAAGTTATTAATAACAGAGTACGGGTTTATCATATTGTCATTAACTGGGACAACATAATGCATTGTTTTGGTCTTGATTAATGTTTAAAGGGTTATAAAATGATATGATGGATTTGATATTGGATTGTTTATTTTATATTAATCTTGTTATATGCGTCCAACATATCAAGGTTTCAGATTGATGATTATTTTGGGTCATTGAGCACCCTAGGATTGGGACTCCATGGTTGATTTGGGGTTCTTGGTTGGTTTTTCATGATTCTCTGCATCACCTTAAGATTAGTTTTAAGAGAACCAATTTAAATGATCCTACTTCTCATTCCTATAAAAATTATCATACACATCATTAATTCATTCCTAATTACCTACCACGTTACTAATCCTTTCTTTAATCACATAACATTGAATACTCATCAATAAATCCAATTCCATTATTTTCATTAATAATCAATATCTAAGATATAACAAGATACATCTATATATTATCTTACAAGAGTCATAACCTCAACCTATTACATCAATGATCATTACATACACATTATCCATTTACATCAAGGAACATAGATCTCAATCATAAATACAAAGGTCTCATGAAATCTACAATACATATACCATAAGATTCATGTACATCCATTTGCTACAATATCCATCCATAAGTTGAAGAGATAAGAATCCACATCCTTACACAAGAGCATCCAATTAACAACATCCCAATGGAAGGAGGCATCAAACCACCCAACCATGTGGAACCAAAGGAACCACCCCCTATGCTAGGAGATGACACAAGGTCCCACACACATTCAAGACCTAGGATGACACCTAACAACCAAAGAGAACTCAATAGCTCAAGAACCACAATCAAGAAGCAACCGAATGCAATAAGCCAAATCACACCACATGGATAATCATAAACATAGAAACTCCCAGAGGCATATCAACAACCATGGCATAAGGAACAAGGACATATGTAGGGAAAGGAGTGTCATCACATGCTATCCTCATATAGAAGGGAAAAGTCACATCCTGATAGATATGTCGTTGCATGCTATCATCACATAGAAGGGAAATACCAACCCTGATAGACATGTGGAACCATCTCAACCTATGAGAGATTCAAGGGACTTTGGTTTTCCATCTCAATGGTTATCCTAAAATATCCTCCCTTGGACTAAGTCTTGGGTATCACATCAAACCATTATTATTTTGTTTAGATGAATCCTAATTACCCAACCCATCTACTTAATTATTAATGTTATCACTTATTTAAACAAGGAAAACTTCCAATGTGCCCTAGTGGTCTAGACTCTAAGCATCCTTACTAGGAACGTCTTAGTAGCCTATCTCTCATGACCTCGGTCATCACATGAAAGCTCACTCCAGCTAACCATGTTCCAAGACCTTAGAGTAAGCATAAACAACAAAATCCAGATAACAAGGAGGCTCAATAACAACATCTTAAAAGTATCTACATACCATCTGCAACAATAGCAAGGCTAATGCCAAATGCCAACAAAATAAACAGGAGCCTCAACAATAATCAACATATCAATAAACAAGAGTAAGGCATAAATCCATCTTATTCAACCATGAACACAAAATACAATACTCAAAATCTCATAAATAGCAACAGTAGCCTCTGGTACAAAACACAAAATAAAAAAATAACAACTCAAAAGACCAAATCAATAAAAACACCTCTGACATAGCAGAGTAGTGCTTTTGCATAACATAATAGCACATTTGACAAATATATCAGTGCCTTTGCCTAATGCTTTAGTGCTTTTATCAGACAGAATAGTGCCTTTGACAATTACATTGGCGCATACGCTCAAGCCATCAACACCTTCACTCATCGAAGCAACACCTTCATTTAATGATATAGCGCATATAGTAAAAAGGTTGGCGCATACAATAAAAAGATTAGTGCAATTGTAGTTATAGTGCATTCGAGTTCCAGTTTGACACATACAAAGATAAATACCAAGAATGAACTTAAAATGTTTACGAACCCAATTGAATACAACAAACTCACAATCGTGACGTCCAAATGACTCGATGAGGGACACAATAATATTTATAATCCAAGGAAGCTAACAAATATCAAAAGGAATCAAGAACATGGAGGAATACATCTACTCAGAAACACGACTTCTGGCAACACACGGAGAGCTTAAAATCAACAATAATAGACAAAATCCAAGATTCTCACAATAACAAATGCATGAGAACATACAACCTACTCCAACATTTCCAAACCAAAATCAAGGTTCACAGAGAACTAGAGCAATCACAGAAAACCATTGAGTCATTCACGGTAAAACTTCGAGTAGAAAAGGAGTAAATAAATATACATACATATACATTAATCCCAAATCTTATGATATAGATTAATAATTATCATATACACTATTACTCCTAGGCTCGACAAGCAATTTTCTTTATGCACAGACAAGACAATATTTTTGAAACAAAAATGCAGAGAAGAGAAAATGCGACCAACCTAGAAAAATAGAAGTGATGGTAAAGCCAATTTGATGAAGATCCAAATCCAAACCCAATCAAGATTCAACCAATCTAAAATCCAAGCAAGGAAAATTTCCAATATGTAGAAAACAATTCTGGAATAGCTAACCCAACACAGTGCTCAAAGAGAAAAATAAATAGATTTCAAACAAAAACTATAGAACATGTCGGCTCTTGAAAAATAATATCAAATCTAATATTATTTGCTTACCCCCAAATCTCAGCCAATAGGAATACAGGGTAGGTAAGAATTATAATATTTAATTACCCAAATAGTAACAAAGGGAATAATAATAATATAACTAACCAATAACAATTAAATAATAAATCAAGGCCTGACAATTATAAATAAATGTCAATTAAATATAAGGCCACAAATAAATATAAAATCATAACCAACATTAGGAATAATATTTAAACAATAAATAAATAATCAATTAAACACTAAATCAAAAAATAATATCAAATCACCAAATAATATCAAATCACCAATTAAAAAACCAATAAATCAATAAAACATTAATCAAATAATATTAATAAATCACTCAATCAAATATCAAGACTATACATTAATTTTATTTTATTTAAACTATATGAACCAATTATTAATTAATTAAATAATCAAATACTCACAATGCCACAAGGCAACCACGTCTCAAGATACTAACATGACAACTCACGCCAAGACACTCAACTGACAAGGATGACAACTTAAGCCTAGAGTGTGTAGAGGGAACTCATGCCATCTCCAATCAACTTGCCAGACCTATGAGACCAAGTGAAAACGAATGTCTAGTACCTGCAATCCTACAACCACCAATAACCATGATACAATATATACAATAATATATCATAAATGATCAAGCAAGTGATAGAGAATCACAATGTCATATCATACTAGTGACAAGTGGTATGACATCATCCCTATCACGAATACAATAATAAGACAATCACACACATCATACACATCATAGCATCATCTCATCTAATATAATCATAGAGTGGGGCTATCATAATCAAGGTACCATCATAATCCCATAAACAATATAATCCATCCATGAATAGTAAGTGCATATAGACCATCAAATGTAAATCCATCATCATAATAGTCAAGGATAGATATCCTCATCCACATAAGTCATCATGCAACAAATGTCCATATGAAATGTCTAGCATAATCAATAAGCATCTGAGATATCAATAGAGTCATAAGTATACATTAAAACATCATATGGGAGTCTAGATAAGTTTATCGATGCATAAACAAAAGATAAGTCGAGAAGGGACACTACAATTTTTATTATATTTATACAAGAATCAATTGTCATTCATCCATTTTATTATTAAATATTATTCATATATATAAATCTATCATTCATTTTCTAATCAATCAATCAATTCTAATGGTAAATTTATTAATGGATGATATTGTACATTACTATACTTGATATGCTTGGTGATAAGAATATGGTTTCAGGTTTCTTATGATGGTTACCCAATACTTTTACACCATTTTGATGCTTTTCTTCATGAGCTTTCAAAGATGCATTTTGTTAACCTTGCTAATTAGATGATGAAGATTAAGTTTCTTCTATGCTACACTCTTGAATATTACAAGAGGGTTTTTTGCCAAGTGTTCAACACTCATGCCCAAGAATAAATCCACTCCTCGCCATCTTTGATGCTAGACTATGTGGAGGATAAAATGCAACATGGTGTAATCATGTATCTTCCAATACCATGTTCTTGGCTAATTATTTACAAGCCACACATCCAAAGGCAACTTGAAGACATTTGGAAGTTATACTAGGAGCTTGAGCATATTTTGATGCAAATCACTGCACTTCATCATAATGATTGATTCATTCACTTATCTACAACCATATGGACATATTAGAAAAATTGAGACTACAATTGGTCTTTCAGTACATTGCTTAATGTCTCTAGAAGACTGCTTCTATTGTACATAGTTCTTTCAACTAAATGATTGGCCATGTATTCCAATGTTCTACAGGCAACTTTCAGATATAGTGACTGACCTACATGAACTTCAAATCGCTTGTAGCAATAGTGCTATGGAAATATATGGTCAATCTTGGTGAAGGTATTTTTCTTGTTTTTAGTCATCATTTCATGTTCTAGTTGCTACCAGTTTCAATGGAGAATTTTGTTGAAAGACTTCAAAATGAACTCCATGGTTTTTATGGTCTCACCTCAACATCCATTTGAGAGTTTCATTTTTCTTGGTCATTATATGCAGTTTTTCAAAAAAAAAACAATAAATTCTAACAATGAAAACCTTCGGGCATTGTTACACAAATTCAATTTGAAAACCAGTTTATGGTGGGTTGTAATTAAAATTAATTCTTAGTGGTGAAAATTGTTTTTACAATGCCACTAAGCAGTCAGTGATTGAAAACTAGCTTGCCAATGGTCACTTGTCATTATCAAAAATGAAAAAAGTGAAAAAATGCAATAATTGGTACTGTTCTTCCTCTAAGCTAATCATTTTTCAGCTACACTTAGATGCTTCTATGGTTGTTTTACTCTTTGAGTTTCTTTAGCACCTCTTGTCGCTCACTTGTGTAGCTATGCTCTAGTTTGTTGTGGTTACCATAACTTTGATCACTTATAACACGTTCTACACATTCAATTGAGGTGTTACATAAAGTGGAATCAATTACCTGTCAAATGTTCTATGATGCTTTATTCAGATGGTGATCTTTCATGGTGTTGCAATCCCCATCACAATTTTTTGTTCCTTGCTGGAGATTCAAAGTTGCTGAGTTCTTTTGGCTCCCTAACCTTGGCATAACTAGACATGCAAGTTGGTAAACCTAATAATTTTATTTTTTATTGTTTTATCTCTTAACTTTATTCATATTTATTATTATATTAATCTTTTTATGCAACATTTATACCTATCCTCTCTTTGTTTCCCGAGGACGGTCAACCTTGAAGTTGGGGGGAGGTATACCATCCTTGTTACCTAGCTTTCCACCCATTATTTCACTTTATCTTTAATCATTCCATCATATAATCCATTGTTTTTCCCTTTATATTCCTTATCATTTCATCCTTCATGATGCCCATCATTTCACCCATTTCATGTAGCTAGAAGTGGAGATAATTTTTAATGATACCTCCCATGTTTAGGATTTGAAAAATATTGATGGTATAAATAATGAAAAAGAAAAGAAATTGAAACATGAAAAAAGAAAAAAAGGAAAGTACGAAATGAAATATAAAAAATGGAGGAACAATCAAAAGTTGGAGGAGGATTGAATATTGAAACATTGAAAGAACACTATATGGTTGAAAATTAAAGCAAAAACATGAACCTTGTTATGAAGAGATGGTAAAAAATAATTGAAAGTAAATCCATGAGGCTTTCTATGAAGAGGAAATGATAGAAAATTTGAACAAAAAAATGTGATGAGGTATAACAATCAAGGGTGTAGAAGAAGGTCGAAGCTATAAATCCAAAAAGCTATCAATTAAAATCAAAGACCTCTCAATCATAAGGATTGCACATGGATGCGAAATGATGCGAGTTATTTATGTCTCATTTTATGCCATATTTAAGCCTATTTCATACGCCTTCATACCCATTCCCACATTCCATTTTCATTCCATATCATATCATTTTAAGATTTTACACTGCATAGGATTAAATATATATGTGGTATTTAATATCATTTTGGGATAAAATCATGAAGTTAATTATTGATTGCCTTTACTAATAAGTGTTGTTATTTTAAGCCTTCCAAAATATATCTTGCAACATGCTAATGGAGGGAGAATAATATGGACTTCCTGTCATCTTCATAAAAAACTTCCTGTCACCTATTACGCGGGAACTTTTGTCAAATTTACCATTGCTTACAATTTTCTCATTTCATGGATGATAGCAGCTTCTATGATGTAATCCAATGGTAGCCTTTTTATGCCCATTTCATTTAATGCACATATTCACACATCCCTATACGACTGCTTACATGCTTTTTGTTGTTACGTCTGCTAGAATTTCCACCTGTGTTCTTCAACCACATGAATTTATTTCACAATAAGACCAATGCAATATAATATTTCTAGGTCAAGTGGCCACTTCAACACCACCTATCTTTCAATCTCTGGAATCCCATGGTAGAAGACATGCTTGCTAGTTGGACAAAATTGAAGATATTGATAACTCAATGATGAACGGATAGTACCAAACCGATACTGAGAGAGGGGGGGGTGAATCAGTACAGTAAAAAACACAATCCTAAAATCGGTTTGTCAGCAGACACTGTGCTTTTGTAGACAAACAGTAACGCCGGTCTTAAACAGAGTACAACCGACAAAACCTAGAATAACTGAGACAAGCATAAACCTGTTGACACTTATCTTTTCATACAATCTAATACTTCATTTCCATTTCACCCTAGTGCATGAACATGTAATCTATCATCAAAGATATATAAACAACTAGATCAACATGATTTACCTTCAAACACAAATCACTCAAACCATCACATGAATAACACCACACATGACACACAGATTTTTCATGTGGAAACCCAATTGGGAAAAACCACGGTGGGGATGAATACCCACAAGCTATTTTTGAACTCTTTAGAAGTTCGCTATATTAGGAGCCTTGTCCAGTTAAAGATTGATACAATAGGTTCTGTTAGGAACCGATCCTGCTAGGGATCACCTGGTTAAGGGTTAAACCCTGTTAAAGGTTACCTTGTTAGAGGATTTCCAGAACTCAATGGTTTTGAGTCACACTGTTAAAGGATTTATAGTAAGCCAGTTAAAGCTACCCCGTTAAGGGATTTCCCAATTGTTGAAGTGGTTAGAGATCAATAGGTATTACAATGATTTGGTAACAACACTCAATGCCAATGCAGATCCAATTTAGCTCCTCTTCACCTTCTACACTTACACTCTACAGGTATCACTTCTCTCTTCTAGTTTGGCAAGAATCACATATCCCTTCACTTGGATACACACACACAACTTTTTCCAACAACCTCAGAAAGAAACAGAACATCGACCTTATAGGAAATAGATAGGTCGGTAGCATAAACCCTAAACCCTAAACCTGTTAGGTTAAGCAATTCAAATGGTTCAATCTCGACCATTGAGCACATTGCATTAAATGCAACAGTCTTGAACCAATATCAAGATGTTCTCCATCGTTCGTTTTCTACCGCTTTCATGGCGGCTGATAACCCATCATGTGTTTTCACTGTTTACAAACTTTGCACATTCCTAAGGTAGATAGGAACACTCTCCTTCATGCAAGATCCTTTACGCACAAAAGGCTGACATGGCAACATGATCTGTTCTTTGTTATAATGCTAACTCATCACATAAAGTCACCGATTGAGTCACACAGGCTTGAGGCACTTCAACTGGAAACCCTGAAGTTGAGACTACCAACCGGTAGTCATACAAAGCTTCCATGTACCGGTTCCCATAACCACACGCTGGTTCACCTTAAACAAACACACTGCTTCACTTTGGCACATATACCGATTCACAATGTTATACTGGTTCTCACATATACCGGCTGTTGGTATCATACTGGTTCTCTCTTCTTCAGCATATTGACATCAATGACAACATACAATGTCATCATGTCCTCATATCGGTTCACATAATGCCAACAATCTCCCCCTTTGGCATTGATGGCAATATACAAAGATATCTCTCCGCTTCACATCTTCCCCCCCAATTTCTACATATATCTTCTCTACTTCACTTCTTCTCCCCCTTTGACAACAATGCCAAAGTGGAGGCACAAGCTTCCCTATTCCATTATGATGCTCCCCCTGAGGAGTAGCATCCTTCAACACATCAATCCAAAAAAAAATTGACTATGCAATACCTGATTGATGTGGAGCATATACCTTTAGTTCACCTCCTGAAGTGGAAGCACCCCTAATTCACCTCTTAAGTACATAAATGTAGCCTTTGGGAGAGGCTTGGTGAATATGTTTGCTAACTGCTCCTTACTGGAAACATGTTCCAGTGCAATCTCTTTGTTCTGAACCTTTTCCCTCAAGAAATGATACTAAAGCTCAAAGTGCTTGGTTCTAGAATGTAAAACCAGATTCTTGGAGATGTTAATTGCACTAGTATTGTCACAAAATATACTTACCGATTCAGATATAAGAATTTTGAAGCCATTAATACATGCTTCATCCAAATTATCTGAGTACAGTTCATGAAAGCTGCAACATACTCTACTTCTACTGTAGACTGAGAGATACAACTCTACTTCTTACTCATCCATGAGACCAATCTACCACCAAGAAAGAAAGCACCACCAGTTATGCTCTTTCAGTCATCCACATTACCTGCCCAAACAACATCTGTGAATACTTTCAAGTTGAAATCCTTGCTATACGGATACCACAATCCATAATCAATAGTTCCCTTCAGATACCTAAGAATCTGCTTGACTACAACCAAGTGGGATTCTCTTGGACTTTTCTAGAATCTTGCAGTAATGCCAACTGCATGTTTAATATCTGGTCTGCTATGCACTACATAATGCAACTTACTAATCATTGATCGGTATTCCTTCTCATTAACCAATGCTGAGTCATCCTCTTTGGATAGTTTACAACCGGTCACCATCAGTGTACCAACCAGTTTGCTATCTTCCATGCCAAAGGTCTTCAACACCTCTTTGACATACTTGGACTGAGTGATAAAGATTCCATCTTTCATCTGCTGAATCTGCAGTCCAATGAAGAACTTAATCTCCCCTATGAGTGACATCTCAAACTCTTTCTTCATTTCATCTGCAAACTCATGACTCATCTTGTCATCTCCACCAAAGATAATGTCATCAACAAATACCTCACAGATCAGAATATGATCTCCTTTAGACTTCAAGTAGATATTACTATCTTCACTTGTTCTCTCAAATCCAATCTTCACAAGATGGGAGTGCAGGCATTCATACCATGCTCTAGGTGCCTGCTTTAGAACGTATAAGGCTTTATGTAGCCTACACACCATGTCACTATCTTCAGATAGGGAAAACCGATCTGGTTGCTCTATATACACCTCCTCTTCAAGTACACCATTTAGGAATGCAGATTTTACATCCATTTGATATACTTTGAATCCTTTAAAAGCTGCATATGCAAGAAGCATACAAACTCCTTCCAATCTGGCTACAGGAGAAAAGGTTTCTCCATAGTCTTCTCCTTCTTCTTGGGCATATCCCTTACACACCAGTCTGGCTTTGTTTCTGATCACTGTGCCATCCTCATTCAGCTTATTTCTGAAAACCCATTTGGCACCAATGACATTTTTATGCTCCAGTCTGGGTACCAAAGACCATGTACCATTTCTCTCTATCTGGTCAAGTTCCTCTTCCATTGCCTTGATCCAGTCTTCATCTTTATGTACCTCTTTGAATGATTTAGGCTCAAATTTAGAGATCATACATGAGTTTTCTCTGACCTTTCTTCTTGTAAGGATTCCTCCATCCTTATCTCCTATGATCTGCTTAGGATCATGATTTAGCTTGACATACCGAGGAATGGTCTTAATAGATTCCTCTTGCTTTTCTTCTTCATCCTCATCTCCATCAGTATCAACATGTACATCTACCGGTGTAGGAACACTGTTACTGGTACTTGGTTGACTGGCAACCGGTTCCCAGAAGGTTGCAACCGGTTCATTTACTGCTTGCTCACTGTCGGTTTTCTCAGTTTTCTCAGAGATTTCATCAACTCTCACATTGATTCTTTCCATAATTCTTTGAGTCCTATTATTGAAACATTTGAGAGCTTTGCTCTTGGTGGAATACCCTAAGAATATTCCCTAATCACATTTCCCATCAAATTTGCTTTGGTGTTCGCTCCTCTTGATGTAATGTTTGCTACCAAACACTCTAAAGTAGCTAACCACAAGTGTCTTACCGGTCCAATACTCATAAGGAGTTTTATCCTTACCTTTCTTGATGAGTACCCGGTTCATTGTGTAGACTGCAGTGCTCACCGCTTCTCTCCAAAAGGTGTGAGCAACTTTTCCTTGAATCAACATAGTTCTAGCTGCTTCAACCACAGTCTGGTTATTTCTCTCTGCTAGGCCATTCTGCTATGGAGTCAGGGGGGCAGACAGTTGCCTCTTGATGCCATGTTCTTCATAGTACATGTTGAATTCACTGGAAGTGAATTCCCCTCCTTGATCAGTTCTAAGGCACTTGATCCTTTTACCGCTTTCCTTCTCCACTAATGCTTTGAAATCTTTGAACTTTCCAAAAGCTTTAGACTTGTCTTTCAAGAATGTGACCCACATCATTCTTGAACAGTCATCTGTAAGAATCATAAAATACCTATCTCCTTGCACACTCCTAGTTTTCATAGGACCACACAAATCAGTATGCACAAGATCAAGTAAATTGTCAGTAGTGAAAGGTTTACCTTTAAAGGTTGAGGAAGACATTTTCCCCAGTTGACACTCTCTGCACAAGGTAATTTTTGGTTTGCTTAGCACCAGCAACCCTCTAACTGCCTTGATCTTACTGGCCTTCACAATGTTGTGAAATTTTACATGGCAGAGTCTCCTATGCCATATCCAACTATCATCAAATTTAGTCATAAGACATGTAGTTATATTTGTATTCAGCTGAAATAGGTTACCTTTGGTCTGCATGCTGGTGGCCACCAATTTGCCATTCATTCCTTTGATTCTGCACACTCCATTCTTAAATTCTAGAGTGAGACCACTATCATTCAGCTGGGCAACACTCAGAAGGTTGTGTCTGAGACCATCAACCCAATACACATTGTCAGCACTACTCTTTCCATTCAGAGATATGGACCCTCTACCTTTGACCATACATGGTGCATCATTACCAAAGCAAACCACACCACCATCATACTCTTCCAAGGATAGAAACTTGCTCCGGTCACCAGTGATATGGTGAGAACAACCACTGTCATTAATCCACTCATTGGAATTATCAAAGCGGGAGACAAGAGCCTTCTTGTCTGACACATCTTCCTTGACAACAACAAACACAATAGGTTCATTTTCTTCATCTTCTGATTCCTCATCTGTGACACCTTCATCAACTGCCACAAAATAGTTTCTCCGGTTTCCTCCTTTGAATTTCTTGAACCTTTCCAGTTTGTCCTTGTTGTCACCATTAGGATAGTTTACAACAATATGTCCTATCCGATTACAAGAAAAGCATTTCAAAGGGAGCTTACCTCTGTATTTACTGGTTCCTTTAGGAATTTTCCTGGCAAGAAGAGCTTCAAATGCCATCAGAATCTCCTCATCATCCATTTCTCTACTATGTCTTGGTTCACCACTAGTGCTAGCTTCTTTTCCTTTTCTGGATGGTATAACAGAAGCTTTAAAAGTGGATTCAATCTTTTGAACACTGCCATCAAAACTATTTAGCTCATAGGCCGTCAACTTTGCAATGATGGAGTCTAGGGATACCTTAGTCTTGTCTATTGATCTCAACTCTTGAATAGCAGCAACCCTTATTGCATAGACCGGTAATAAGGATCTCTGAACTTTGCTTACCATAGTGGAATCTTCTATTTTATCACCTGCACTCTTGATATCTCCGACAATAGTTTTGATTCTTATTCCATACTATTGAATGGTCTCACCTTCAACCATCTGCATGTCTTCAAACTTCCCTCTAAGGATTTCTTCCTTAGCTTATTTTACATGCTCATCACCACCATAGATATTTTCAAGAGTATCCCATACTTATTTGGGATTTACTTTATCTTGGACATCAATAAACTCAATGTCAGATAAACTACTAATTAAGGCTTCCATGACTTGCCCATTCTCCTGCATCTCTCTCTTTTGGTCATCGGTGAGAGTACCGGTAGGGGCAATATAAGCATTCTCAACATAGTTCCAGTGTTGAGCACCCATGCTTCTGATGTATATCTTCATTCTGTCTTTCCATATACTGAAATTATCTCTGTTGAACTTTGGAGCTTCCCTCTTCATCATTAGACTGGGATCTTTTCCTCAAGCGGTTAAGCTTGTAACACAGAGGACCTGAAGGATGCTCTGATACCAATTGATAACTCAATGATGAACGGATAGTACCAAACCAATACTGAGAGTGGGGGGGGGGTGAATCGGTACAGGCAAAAACATAATCCTAAAACCAGTTTGTCAGCAGACATTGTGCTTTGGCAGACAAACAGTAACACCGGTCTTAAACAGAGTACATCCAACAAAACCCAGAATAACTGAGACAAGCATAAACTGGTTGACACTTATCTTTTCATACAATCTAATACTTCATTTCCATTTCACCCTAGTGCATGAATAGGTAATCTATCATCAAAGATATATAACAGCTAGATCAACATGATTTACCTTCAAACACAAATCACTCAAACCATCACATGAATAACACCACACATGACACACAAATTTTTCACGTGGAAACCCAATTGGGAAAAACCACGATGGGGATGAATACCCACAAGCTGTTTTTGAACTCTTTAGAAGTCCGCTTTGTTAGGAGCCTTGTCCGGTTAAAGACTGATACAATAGGTTCTGTTAGGAACCGATCTTGTTAGGGATCACCCGGTTAAGGGATGGCTAGAATACTTTGTTAAGGGTTAAACCCTGTTAAAGGTTACCTTGTTAGAGGATTTCTAGAACTCAATGGTTTTGAGTCACCCTGTTAAAAGATTTACAGTAAGCTGGTTAAAGCTACCCTGTTAAGGGATTTCCCAACTATTGAAGTGGTTAAAGATCAACAGGTATTATAATGATTTGGTAACAACACTCAATGCCAATGCAGATCCACTTTAGCTCCTCTTCACCTTTTGCACTTACACTCTACAGGTATTACTTCTCTCTTCTGGTATGGCAAGAATCACGTATCCCTTCACTTGGATACACACACACAACTTTTGCCAACAACCTCAGAAAGAAACACAACATCAACCATATAAGAAACAGATAGGTCGGTAGCATAAACCCTAAACCCTAAACCTGTTAGGTTAAGCAATTCAAACGGTTCAATCCTGACCATTGAGAAGATTGCATTAAATGCAACAGTCTTGAACCAATCTCAAGATGTTCTCCATCGTTCATTTTCCACTGCTTTCATGGTGGCTGATAACACATCATGCGTTTTCACCGTTTACAGACTTCACACATTCCCGAGGTAGATAAGAACACTCTCCTTCATGCAAGATCCTTCACGCGCACAAGGCTGACGTGGCAACATGATCTATTCTTCGTTATAATGCTAACTCATTAGACAAAGTCACCGATTGAGTCACACAGGCTTGAGGCACTTCAACCGGAAACCCTGAAGTTGAGACTACCAACCGGTAGTCATACAAAGCTTCCATGTATCGGTTCCCTTAACCACATGCTTGTTCACCTTAAACAAACACACCGCTTCACTTTGGCACATATACCAGTTCACAATGTTATATCGGTTCTCACATATACCAGTTTTTGGTATCATACCGGTTCTCTCTTCTTCAACATATTGACATCATTGACAACATACAATGTCATCATGTCCTCATACCGGTTCACATAATGCCAACAGATATTCATCTCCTATTTTTTAGCATTGTTATAAAAAAACTAGTTTTAATCTATGGCTAGAAAATGAGGTTTTGCATGACCCATTATTTTGTTGGTCGTAGACCAAAATAAGTTATTTTGTTTTATGTTATTGTTATAGACTTGAGTTATAAATATGTTATGTAATATCAACTCAAGAAAGAAGATTATTGTAAGAAGATTTTGGTGTCGATTTTATTATTTTATGATAAATAAAAACAACATTTCAATGATCAGTCCAGCATAGAAATAAATTTGTGCTTTGTCACCAAATGTACTAAGGAGGCAGGGCCCACTTCTTGGGATGTTTGGTGATTTTTGTTAACTTAGCAATGTGTTTATTTCTATTCTTTATTTTTTGTTTCTATGTTATTTAAAACTGTGGTTTGTGGTTCATTTAATATCTATAATCATTATAAGTTGTTGTTGTTCCTATCGCCAGGAAGTGACAGTTCCTATTGCCAGAATTATTTCAATTTGAAGTAGGTTTGTTTTCTAGATGCATTGTATCCCCGCTCAACTTGCTACATACAACTGTTGTGCAGATAGTCTCGACACCTTTCACCAATTTACACCCCAAATTGACACATAGAGCAAGCTAAAACTAGTTATTAAGTCCTCATATTCTTTACCTCGATTTTGGCCTATCAAAACGAATCATAGAAAATTATAGAAATATTTTAGATAGCAATTGTTGTCAATAAAGACTAGAAAGTAAAAATCAAAGGAGGTTGACCATAAACCCTCCAGCTTTGGGGACCAAAACAAGTTAAAAACCCAATTAAACATAACAAACCAAGATAAACAAAACAACTTGATAAAACAAAACAACTAGATCAAACTAAAGCGTTATGGAGACATAGAAACTATGAAGATTGAGAAAAATATAGGGATGTCCAATATGTGACCTTCCAAGTATAAGTAACATAAGAGACCCATTTAGATAAACTATCTATAAAAAAATTTCATTCTCTAAGTTCATATGAACAAAAGAAATGGAAGTTCAAAATTTCATGAAAGGAAAAGAATTTGATCTCCTAGAAGAGTCTTGAAATATGTCATTATTTATAAGGATGGTCAAAGGAAGTGGGCCCTTACCCATAGTGTCAATTTCAATTTCCTATGTTGTTAAATATTGAGTGGAATTAGTCAATAACAGTGGCTACGATTGAGAACATTGTAAATATTTCCATATTGAATTTGAAAGGAGGAGAATATAGACATCATTGATATTGTAAATAGTTGTATAAGAGAGAAATTAAATATAGAGATCCTTTGACAATCAAACTTCTTGGAAGTGTGGTTGGTTGGTGATAAGTTCATTGGAAGTGAAAGTGGGGTAAGTTCTTGTATTTAGGTGTTCATGTATGGTAAGATACAGATAACACTATGCAAACCATATATAATCCAGAAAACCATATGAGGTGAATATATGAGAGTGTTTAGATTGTTCATATCCATGTTAGTTATAAACGTATGAAAACCATGAAAGGTTGATGAGAGGTGTATTTCATTTGAATCAAGACTGTGAGCAATGATATTTGGCCTTAGTGTAGTTGAAAGTGTGAAATTTTTTACCAGGTTTGTAGTAAGGGGAGTGTTAGGAATTAGTCTTCACATAAGTGTTTAGGTTTGTTAGTATTGTTTGCAAATGATGTTTGTAGGTTAGTATAATATTGTAATACTTGGTTATATGACTGTTTATATGGATTGGAGTTATTTAAATTACTCATATATTTAGAGATTTGTTATGGAAGGTTTTTAATAAAATAGGATATGAGAATCACATACATATGTAATATTTTAGTGAAGGGATATATGTAGAATTGAAGCCTATTATTTAGCACATAAAATCTATTTTGCTTCTATGAACTCTTCACAAATTGTAACAAGACAACCTAAAATATTGCCACTTTAATATAATGTGATCAACTCTTAAAATCCTCATAAACTTTGCTTTATTCTTTTAATCAGCCTTTTACATTAAAAATAACCCAAATTTCCATGCTTGCTAGACATAGCTCCACCTTAAGATCCTCCCTTTAAATATTAGCAACTCTACTATTTTGAATTTCTCTATTGTTTCTTTAATTTCTAACTCAATTAAGAAATATTTTCATATTTAGTAAGCTTCTAAAAAACTAATCCACACTTAATTGCATATTAAGCTTCATTCTATTGATTTTAGTAACTTTGTTGTTTTTAGTTGCTCTATCTTTTTTAGTAGACATTATTCTAGTTAAGAAACATATCCATATTTGATATCCTTCTAGAAAACTTGGTGATTTTATCTAAATTTGGTAGCATTCTAAAAAACTTGGTGATTTTCTCTACATTTGGTAGCTCTCTCTATTTAGCCACTCTTCTCTATTTTGGTGTATTTTCTATGTTGAACATATGGTAGAAGTGAGAGGGGAAGGAGGGCGAATCAGTATGGAACTTAAAAATAGATTAATTATAGACAACATCAACTAATTTAGAAGCAACACATTAATCATCAACACATGAGCATCAACCATCAACACATGACTACCAAATTTAGGCGAAAAACCCAAACTAGGAAAAACCACGGTGAGAATCTAACTCATAATATGAATAAAAATGATTACAAAGTTTTAGGCTCACTGCCAAGGAGAAATAGCACATGAAAGACTTGCAAGGATAAGATACATTGTCTTGGGGCAAGATACAAGGACTTGCACAACCGTGGCTCACTTCTTTAGGGCAAGATACAAACTATTGTTGAAAGACTCACTATCAATCAACAATGAAGGAAATAGATGAATTGAAACTAAGAAGAATTCTATCGAACATAAAATTATCCTTGAACAACTAGATAAAGAGACCAACATCATGGCAAACATCACTAATAACTTCTATTGTCACAACACATTGTCTTACTGAATATATCACCTTGAAATCTCTTCTTAATATGACTTTTGCACATTCAAAAGATTAATTTTTCTTGCATATCATTTGCATACACTTCTCATTGATTCACACATAATCCACACACTTAACTCATCCATCCGCACTACTAAAATATGAGATAAAACATCAAAAACCTAATTGAGGGTCAACCAAAACAAAATAAGCAATATTACACAAAAGAAGCTAGTTAGACCAAAAATACTTAAAGTGGTCCACACTAGGAGAAAGAAGGAACCAAAAAATATTACAATACATCCTTCCAAAATTAATCCAATAATCCATACATGCTAATACATTCTCCAAAGTCTTTACCAAACATAACATGTAGATATATCAATCAGTAGGCTACATAACATCTTTCAATACAAAATACTTTATGCGGATCTTCACACACCATGGTGAGACCCATAAAAACATCTCAATACAACTTTCAAATCACATCTAGACCAAAACAATATGGTCCAATCAAGGTAACTTAATCTCAGAACTCTCTCTCCCATACAAACCTCTCCAATATCACAACAATTCTCTCCCCCTTTGACAACAATGACAAAGGGCTCTACATATCATACTAGCCAACACACAACATTTCTCCTCCTAAGAGTATCAACATCATCAATCCAGGAGATAAAGGATAAGCATTGAATCTCCCCTTGGAAAGATGCACCATTGTAATGCATCTAGTTAGAAAAAGGAGGGGTAATAACCCCTCGTTTTTGCCTAAGATACTCAAAAGTATATTTCGCCAACGCCTTAGTAAAAATGTTCGCTACTTGTTCTTTTGTAGAAATGTATTTTAATCTAATTTTTTTCTCTACAACCTTCTCTCTTGGGAAATGATAACGGGTTGAGATATGTTTTGTTCTTGAATGCATAATCAGATTCTTTGAAATGTTTATAGGATTGGTATTATCACATATAATAGGAATAGATTCATCATATATCACTTTGATATTCTTAAGAGTCTCCTTCATCCACATAACTTGAGTACAACAAGACGCTGTTGCAATGTATTCAGCTTCTTTCTGGTAGGATTTTATGTCATCCATCTCTCCAATTTCATAAGCAGACAATGTTTGGATAAGTTGATCAATAGAATAGTTATTTGGGCCAAAGCACAATGTTGTGTCACACTTCGGACTAATGGGAGTACTTTGGCTGAACTTTTTTGTTGTCATGTAGCGCCCGTTGGTGCAGTCGTGGCACCTAGATGGCACCAAAAGTTCGGTCGAACTAAGTTGGGCCAAACTATTTTTTATATAAACCTAGTTCGGTCGAATTATCCTATGTGTCATGTGACGTGGCAGCAAATTTAGCATTTTGTCTACATTTCTGAAACTTTTCACTTCTATTGTATTTTTCTTCAAGCGGAATATTTTTTTACAAAAATAAAAAAAATACCCTTTTTGTAGAGCTCAAAGTCATGAAAATGGACATATAATTTTTTTTTAATATTTTGATTAATTTTAATACTTTTGTTATTTTTTAAGCATTACAAGTAGGTTTTTAAAGTTAAAAAAGAAGCTGATTTGAATTTTTTTTTTTTAAATTGATATTAAAAAAAATTACAAAAATACTTTTCACTAGATGACAAAATCTTATCCAAAAGGGTATAATTTTTTTTATTGATAATGCTAAATTTAGTAGACCAAAGGTGACGTTGAATTAAAACTGCCAAATTCAGTTACGTTGGACTTCCAAATATTAATACGAGAAAATAATACATCAAAATTTAATTTATTGTTTTTAAGCACTGCATACATGTGTCCTCTGTTTGGAAAATTAAAATCAAGGAAAAATAAGCTCGTTTTCATTTTTTTTGTGACACCGACTAAAACCCCTGATTTTCAACATTTTTCAGCAATAAATTTTTTTTCTTTGAATATATAAAAAAATATCCAATTTTCCTAAATTTAAAAAAAAAATAGAAAACATAAATTTCATTAATATTTCTACATTTGATTAGTTTACATTATTTTTAAATTCAATTTAGAAATGTTGTTGAACACAATGTACCACAGAGAGGGGGGTTGAATCAGTGGTTCCTAATATCTTTTCTTTTTAAACCAAGCTTTGAGTACCGGTTAACAACCTAAACACTAAGTAATCAAACTGGTAAAATATGAGAGGATATCAAAAGAGGCAAACACACAAATTCATAACCCACAACACCAGATGTACGAGGAAAACCCTATATGGGAAAAAATTTGATGATAAATGCTGATGGAGTCTACTGCTCCAATCCAGCCTCACAATGAAACAACGGGTTATAATGATTTAGGGTACCAACCCAAGGAGAACCAACCCCTATTGATTTAGGGCACCAACCCCTACACCAAGCACCAACTCGGTGTAATATAATCAAATACATTTTTAATGCAATGATAACACCTAGTTATGAGTTATGCAACACCTGATCAATTGATGTCTGTCGGTTATCACCTTCCTCTGTTTCGCCGGTCCTTCTATTGCCAGTTATCAGATTTCTCTCTCTGATTACTTTTCGTTTACTTTCTTCCTTTCTTCTCTTTCTCAGATCCTCACCCTACACAGTACCACACTTGGATGCCTTCCTAATCATTCAATCTCTATTGGTACACTTGAGTGTTAAGACTATAATAGTTCACCGGTTACTCTGTCTCTACCGGTTAGAACTTCTCACCGGTTCAACGTGCTAACTACACACTCTAACTCTCTATGAAAGAACTCTCAAGCAGATAGTCTCTCTTCTTGTTCAAGCTCTCTTCTTACTCTCAACTCGCATCCAACATCCTCCTCTTCAGTCTCGAGTTCACATGTTTATATTTGAGGGTTCCTGCCAAAAGCAACATTCAAACGATGGCGTGCTAGGGTTTTCCTCTACCAACTCAATCTGTATCAGATCTCCTTTTCTGGAAAGATGATCTGCATCATATCAAACAACACCACCATATCCTTGCCTTCCAATGCACGTTTTCTATTTTTAGATGTCTGCAACATGCTTTTCAATGTTGCTTTGTCAATTGCCTTTAATGGCTTAGCTGTTTCCTTTAGCCAACAAGTACAAGGATCAAATCATCCTGCAAGGTCAGTTCAATCAGCTTGCCACTCTATCTCCCTTGAGCTGCAACATCCTGCCATCGTCCCATGATTTGCGGGTTCTTCATTAATGTTGACTTACTTGTCAACTATCACATCGATGAACACTTCACTGACCTCTACGTCCTCACCACCTGGTGTCCACCTATCATCTTTGTCGAAATCTACCTATGCTTAGACTGCAAAGTTGGTTTGGCATCCTTCACCGACCAAGACTCACTATCGGTTCAACTCACCTTACCGGTATAACCTAACTTCATCGGTGGACCTTCATATTTGCTAACGTTTCCTCTGTCGGTGGATCAACTTGGCCTTCCATCAAACATGCTGGTTCATCCACTAAGTCCATTTACTGAATGTATTATACTTCTCTTTGTCCACCAATGATCACATCCCTTTATTCTTCTTTGCTTCCTTGATTTCTTATCGGTGGTCTTGCTTTACTGGTAGATGGTACACTTCATGTGTACCGATAATATATCTTTTATATCTACTTACACACCATCCTTCATATTGGTTGACATCATTACTTACTTCACCCATACTGGTCACCACTACTTACTCACCGGTGACCATTCCATACCGGTTAACATCAATGACAACATAATGCCAACAATCTCCCCCTTTGGTATTGTTGTCAATACACTTTGTTCCTTCACCCAGCCCATTGGACCATACTCCCCCTTTGACAACAATTACAAAGGGTCAGGGCATCCCTCCATCTAATTCATTCTTCACTAGTTATACATTGTATTCTCCCCCTTTGACCACTATCTGCTCAACCAACATCATATAAGAATCAAATTTGATTGTACTATGAGTGCTACTAATTGGGAAAGTAGATTCCCATAATCATGAAACTCTCTTGGGTATTCCTACAACAATTTCCTTCTTTTACAGTTTGTTCTTCCAATACACCTGTCTAGTGTTCCTTTCACTCGGTGGTCCAATTGTGATTTTTATTAAAGTACAAAATTAATAAACATTGAAGGAACTTCCAAATGAGGACCAATGAGTACTACCCAAAAAATTCTAGTATGTCGGTACTATATCATAATCCCTTCATCTCCCCATGTGTCTAACATATGGTCCAAGAGGTAGGAGATTTAACAATGAACCCCCCCTAAACCATAGATCTGCATACACATTTAAGTGCATGAAACAAGTGACACCACTCCTAACTTGTGTCTCAGATACTCAAAAGTGTTTACCGGTAGAGGCTTGGTGAAAATATCAGTCGCTTGTTCAACTATAGGGACATACTCTACCTTGGCTTCCTGATCTACCACCTTCTCCCTGAGAAAATGATATTTGATGGCAATATGCTTTGTCCTTGAGTGCATAATCGGATTTTTTGATATGTTAATTGTACTAGAATTGTCACACTAGATGGAAATGGGGTCAGACATCTCTACCTAAACATCCTTGAGGGAATACTTCATCCATAGCACCTAAGAACAACATGTGGTAGCAACAATATATTTTGCCTCAGCAGTAGATAGAGAAACTGAATCTTGTTTCTTGATGTGCCATGAGACCAACTGATTACCTAGGAAGAATGCACCACCACTTGTTTGTTGGCATTTTTGATGTTTATGTTGTGATTGTCATTGATGGACACACACTTGCATTGAGATCCCCTTTATATGTATGAGCTAGAGCTCAACCGGTATGTTGTATTCTAGTCTTTAGACTATTAGTGATTTTGCAGAATGTCTTTCCTGGTTTGAAGCGACATGTCGATCCTAAGCGGTTTGTAGATCTCAAGCGGTAAAAGGGAGTAAAGTGACATAACACATTCTTACCAGTCTTCATTTTTATCAAACCAGCAATCGGTATTTTGTATGAACCGGTAATACTCTGAGATGAGTTACCAATTGGCATTTTGTGATGAGTTACCAATCCACTGATTGTTTGACGGTTATGACACACTGACGGTGCTTTTTATGTCGTGTTACTAAGTATGTCTAGATTCATTGAACCTAGGAAATTGTAATGTAATCCTATTGGACTGACATGATATCAGATTCCTTTAAAAGGACATCATGTCTAGGGTTTTTGAGTAGTTGCAAAAAGGGTTTATGTTGTGCTAGGGTTTAAGGTGGTTGATGAGTTGTTGTAAGAGAGATCTTATCTGAGAAGATTAAGTTGTAACTGAGTGAGAGACAGAGAAGACTGAAGTAATGCTGGAATGCATTAGCTGTGAGCTATACTAGATCTAACCAAGCAATCTATGCTATTAGATAGATCAAACACTTGTTGATTACTCACATATTTGACAAGTTTATAGCCCTTAACCGAGTAGGCCCAAAAGCCTTTTGTAAAATCCTCTAACAAGGTGGTTCACCTCTATGAATCTAAAATCCTCTAGCAAGGTAGTCTTTAATCAGACTTATCTCCTAACAGAGATTGAGATTCCTAACAGGATCTATTCTGGTGAAGAACATTGTAAGACCTTAACCGGTCTGGTTTCTATTCTGTAGATAGTGACTTGTGAATTCCATCTCACCGTGGTTTTTCCCATTTAGGTTTCCATGTCAAATATCTTTTGTTATGGTTGTATTGATTTTGTGGGTGAATTCTTTATTTGCATTTTGGTTTGCATGTGTGATAACCGGTCTGTCTGTTAAACTATTTTACCGGTTTATCTTCAAACCGTTTAAGTGTTTTAGTGCAGTGATTTTTGGCATACTAATTCACCCCCCCTCTTAGTATTCATCAATTGGTATCAGAGCCTACCTTTCTATAAGTCTAACCACTTGGAAAGAGATATGGGGGAATACACCTTGAGGGAACTTACTCAATGGCTCACTCAGTTTGAGCAAGCCTATGATGATCTTATGGTCAAATACAAGGCATCTCAAACAAAAAGGAGAGAACATGCATAAAAGTTGATGGAACTATCTGAAAATAGTTCTGCAGATGAAGCAGATATTGAAGCCATGATAGCAGAAGTAAATAAGTTGAATGAATCAAACTCCAACCTGAGAAAGGAGTTGGAAGGATTGACTATCTGGTTTAGTCAAGAGCTTGAGAACCGGAGGAAAGCTGAAGATCTGGTGAAGGACAGAGATCATGAGATCTCCAAGTTGAAACAAGAGATTAGTGCACTGACTGCTCACCTTCATGAGAGCGTAATGGAAAAAGAAGGAGTACAAGATGAACTGAACATAGCCATCTCTGAAAATGCAAGCCTAATGGAGACAAATACTGCTATTTCCAAAGAACTCTCTAAGTCAAAGGAAATACTTGCTAAGTTCAGCAAAAGTACTGTCAAGCTAGAGCAAAAGCTTGAGTCATCTAGACCAGTAAAGAATACCAATGGACTTGGTTTCTCTGGACATGAGGAAGGAGAATCCTTAGGAACAAATGCTGAAGCATCAAAGAAGCAACTGACATTCAAAGGAAAAGGTAAGCAAAAATTCAAACCTGTTTGCTTTAACTGTCTTAAAGAAGGACACACTGCCAATGTATGTAGGAGAAAAGCCTACAATAATTTTCCTTACTTTATTATCAATATACCTAGATCCAATAAGTTCAACGGTCATTGTTATGCATGCAACAAGTTTGGGCATAGAGCATTTGAATGCAGGTATGTGATGAATAACACTGGAAGATATCCTCAAAGGACCCAAGGAGTTGGTCCTGAACCTTTTTTGAACTGGAACCACAACCAGTTTAATGTCTTCAATCATCAGCCAAGAAGCGGTGGCCATCAAGCGGCAACCGGAAGGAAGGCAAATTGTATGATCTGTCATGGTCATGGTCACACTGTTGCAACATGTAGAAGGAAGAATGGAAACATGAACAATGGACCTTGGAGAGCACTTGGATGGGTTTGCTACCACTGCAACAAACCGGGTCACATTGCAAGATTCTACAGAAGCAAAAATAGTATATTTGATGATATACCAGTCACTCTGGAAGGAGAAGTTGATGTTGAAACAGTTCAAGCGGACATGAACAAAACTTGGAGGAAGAAACCAACAATGTTGGAAGAGGAACCAATTTCTGCACCTAGTGTGGAAATATCAGAACTAGCAAACTAAGCTTCAAAAGGCTTAGGGGGAGCAAAATGGCGAAATATTTTCGAACCCTCGGTTTACATCGGTAAAGGACCTTAATCGGTATGTGATACCTGTCACTTGGCAGAAGATCGAAAATGGTAAAAAGGTAAATTAGGGTTAACACCATAATAGAGGAGCATTAATGGTGGTAGGTGAGAGACATGTATAAAAGAATTTTTCAAATCATTTCTCACTATCTGTTTTTGAGTGAAGAAAAGTTTTTCAGAGAGCAGAGCGAAGAAAAGGCGATTTGAGTTGAGATTTCAAGAAATTGACAAATCTTGAAGGATATTCAAATTCAGTTTGCAAATGGTCAAGTGGAGAACACAAAGTGGTGATTCGGCAACCGATAGAGTGTGGAGTGAAGGAGAATCAAAAAGCCCTAAATTCACATTTTAAAGGTATTCCTCGAGTTCTTAAAATATTATACAATGGCTTCCGCATCTCATACCAGTTCTAGTACATCCATTGAGTCTAAAATTTTCATTCAAAGGAAGTCAAAGTATAATTCCCTATCACAAGTTCTGGCTAGAGTGATAGTGGAAGAGGGAATTTCTAACTATATTGATTGCAAGATTGAAGACCTAGGGTCTCTAGCCATCCACTCTCAACTAGGCCTATTTTGTGGAAAGGATAAGAAAATCAAACTGGAATATAGTATCTTAGAGAAGAAGAAACTTCATAATGTAGTATACTTTCTGGAAGACTTTACAGAGGATCATATTAGGATCATTTTGAGCAGAGTCCATGGTGACAAGATGTACCTGGAGAGGACGCATGATATTACGCCATAGGCAATTCATGCAGTCATCGGTTTCTGCAACACGGGGGAAGTGCCAGCCCTAAGGACAATAAGCAAAATGGAAATGTCAAAGCTCACTGGTTCAGTGAGCAATTCATGAGGCATGACAGTCAACTCCATCAAAGATGATCTTGTTAAGTATGCTTGCATGGTGATAGGCTACCAAATATTCTCTGCCAGTAGAATTAACTCTGTATCTACTGCAGCAATAAATGCCGCTTACTGGATGATTAAAGAGGATGCATCATTTGATTTGTGCACCGGTATGTAGAGGCAACTCCTATCAAATCTGAAGTTGATCAAATAAGATAATGCACTGAGATTCAAGTTCGGACAACTATTGGTTGGGTTGTTCTTCTATTTCCAAGGCTACTTTTCTAGAATAGGAGATGTCCTGACCAACCGATAACCAAGCAGATCAAGGAAAGCATTCAAGCAATCGGAACCGGTTACCCTGATGTGCTGAACAAGTACTTTGATGAGTTTAGATGGAAGATGAGCCAAAGGATGAGGATCTTAGGTGATATCGTCAAGAAATATGAAGATGACATCTATTTCACCATCCAGGTGGACAAATGCTTAATGGAGGTTGTTGAGCCTAGAATGGAAGAAGTGGAGCCAATGGGCTATGAGGTGATGTACGATATGTTGGAAGGGTATGCCTCAACCCTTATTGCCTCACCTCTTCATCCTAAGGCAAAGAGGACTGGAACCTATCTGGAAAGGATTGCACTGGTCAAGGAACCCTCTATTAAGAAAGGAAAAGAACCAGTAGCAAAGAAAGCAAAGGCAGTGCCTGCAGCATCGACACTGGCTACTACTGCAACTCCAAGAGTGACCAAGCGGTCACTTGCAAAGAAGAAACCGAAAGTAGCACCGAAAAAAGTCTTTGAAAGAAAAAATAAGACTAAGTCAAATGAACTGGACTCTGAAGAGACTGAGTCTAAGGAGATGCCAAAGAAGGCCAGACAGATGAAGAAGATGAAGAAGAATGAACTGGTAGTGTCTGCACCAGTAAATATTGATATCTCCTCATATAAACCTTTGACACATTGTCAAAGAATAGTAAAGAATATTAGGAGAAAATTACTTCATGATTTAGTAGATTATTATGATAATTTTAGTGATGAGGAGAAAGAAGAAGTACTACAGGAGATTATTATTTATTTGTGTAAGAATGACTAGTCGCCATCAGAGATTAAATCTCAGACACTGGATTCCTTATATAAGGCATTAGATAATAAATGATGCATTGCCATAGAAAAAGAACAGGAGATTAGGGAGAAAGTCTTTACACAGTACTTTCCTGACCTCTCAAACTCAGAATTATTTGATGTTTTGGACCAAAATAAAGGACTCTTCTTCACAAGGAGAAGAAGACTCTAGCTGTTAGAGGGAAGAGTTGATGATGTTGAAAAAGACACTCATCAGCATATGGATCATGCTATCCATGCTCACAAAGCACGTATGGCCAACCTGCAAGCGCAAAAAGAACCGGTTATATCCAAACCGGATGAAGAACCAATCGACACTATTGATGTCGATGCCCTGGACATAGAAGATGTCACTCAGGACATACCTTCTAAGGGAATAAAACAAGTGCAACAGGCCGAATAGGGCAATGAGCAAGCTGAGGACAGATAGGAAGCAGCTAAGGAACAAGCAGAGAAGAAGAAGAGGGATGAAGATGAGAAAAAGAGGAAAGAGGAAGAGAAGAGAAAAGAGGAAGATGAGAAAAGAAAAGATGAAGAGAAAAAGAATCAAGAAGATGAGAGGAAAAAGAAAGAAGAAGAGGACAAGGAAGAAAATAAGAAGAAGGAAGAAGAAAAGAAGAAGAAGGAAGAGGAAGATAAAGAAAAGAAAAAGTGGAAGGAAGAATAAAAGAGGAGAAGAGGAAGGAAGCTAAGAGGAAAAAGAAAGAAGAAGAAGACAAGGAACAAGAAAAGAAGAAGGAAGCAAAGAAAAAGAAGAAGGAAGAATAAGACAAAGCAGTGGAGAAAAGCAAAGCGGACAAGGCAGCGGAAGCAGTGAAGAGCACACAGATGGAGACTCCGAAGGCAACCGAGAGTCAAGCCAAACCGGCTGATATCACTAGTCCTATCGATCTCTAGTCTGCAAGTGAATCAGAGCTAATGCAGAGCATCAAGGTCACTCAAGAGCGCCTTTAAATCATTCGAAGGAAAAAGGAGCAAGATATAATTCAAGCGGTTGTAGACACCCTTACCGGTTTGATCCTTGGTACCGATCTTCCCAACATTGAATCATCACTAGCACAACTTAAGCTACTATGTACTGTAGTGGATGATCAGGTGCATAGCCTAGAAGAAGCAGCTGAGGCAAATGTCAAGAAAGAGCATCAAAAGGCTCTTAACATTGCTCTGGTGAAGAAGTTGAATGAACTCCGGTCTGAATTGCTGAAAGACCAAAAGGATATAAGGGACGCTTTGGATGAGGGAAATCTGCTACTAAGCAGAATCTGTCAACCCCATCTATTCTTTGATGATGTGCTAGCCCAGAAGAAAAAGATTCAAATGGACTTACAGTCTTACTTAAGCACATTTAAGCCATCTTATGATTCCTTTGCAACTTATGGGCAAATCGTTCACTAGTTTCAGATCCAGTTAGCCAAAATGGAGCAAGAGATCAGTACACGGTCTAGAGACTTGCAGGAGCTACAACTGGTTTTACTTCCACGTCTGCAAATTCTTCAGAAGTGTTATCTGAACCTGGATGCCTTGACAGTTACGCAGGAGATGAGCACAGTTGATGCCATGGAAGAACATGTATCCTAGATGCAAACAGAGAAAGAAGTGGCCACCTCCCTACTTGAGTCCTAGTCTCTATCAATGAAACAATTTTTGCAGGACTATAAATCAGTTTTTGATAAGTATTATTCCTTGTTGTCATAAACTTTTATTATTTTAATATCAAATGGAAATAGGGTTGTTCAACGATACTTTGTCATTGTTGGCAAAGGGGGAGAAGTACTCTATTTTGGAAAAGTATAGAGTATCTGGTTTTAAAATTTTGATATATGCTATATGCTCTGATATCTCAATGTTTATGCTCTGTATGCAAAATTGCTATACATTGTATTGATTAAGGGATAGTGTATATGCTTAGGGGGAACAATTTTGTTAATGGCATGTTTTTGTTGTAAAACACTTAGATGTCAAAATTTTATTTTCCTAAGTGTTGCCATCAATGCCAAAGGGGGAGATTGTTGGCATTTTTGGTGTTTATGTTGTGATTGTCATTGATGGAAACACACTTGCATTGAGATCCCCTTTATATGTATGAGCTAGAGCTCAACTGGTATCTGTTCCAACTGGTATGTTGTATTCTAGTCTTTAGACTATTGGTGATTTTGCAGAATGTGTTTCCTAGTCTGAAGCGGCATGTCAATCCCAAGCGGTTCGTAGATCTCAAGTGGTACGAGGGAGAAAAGCGGCATAACACATTCTTACCAGTCTTCATTTTTGTCAAACCAGCAACTGGTATTGTGTATGAATCGGTAATACTCTGAGATGAGTTACCAACCGACATTTTGTGATGAGTTACCAATCCACCGATTGTTTGACGGTGCCGACACACTGATGGTGCTTTTTGTGTCATGTTACTGAGTATGTCTAGATTCATTTAACCTAGGAAATTGTAATGTAATCCTATTGGACTAACATGAAATTAGATTCCTTTAAAAGGACATCATGTCTAGGGTTTTTGAGTAGTTGTAAAAAGGGTTTATGTTGTGCTAGGATTTAAGGTGGTTGATGAGTTGTTGTAAGAGCGATCTTATTTGAGAAGATTAAGTTGTAACTGAGTGAGAGATAGAGAAGACTAAAGTAATGTTGGAATGCATTAGCTATGAGCTATACTGGATCTAACCAAGTAGTTTGTGCTATTAGATAGATCAAACACTTGTCGATTACTCACATCTTTGACAAGTTTTTAGCCCTTAATTGGGTAGGCCCAAAAGCCTTTTGTAAAATCCTCTAACAAGGTGGTTCACCTCTATGAATCTAAAATCCTCTAGCAAGGTAGTCTTTAATCAGATTTATCTCCTAACAGAGATTGAGATTCCTAACAGGATCTGTTATGGTGAAGAACATTGTAAGACCTTAACCAGTCTGAGCTTAACTGGTCTAGTTTCTATTCTGTAGATAGTGACTTGTGAGTTCCATCTCACCATTTTTTTTCCCATTTGGGTTTCCACATCAAATATCTTGTGTTATGGTTGTATTGCTTTTGTGGGTGAATGCTTTATTTGCATTTTGGTTTGCATGTGTGATAACCGGTTTGTCTGTTAAACTGTTTTACCAGTTTATCTTCAGACTGTTTAAGTGTTTTAGTGCAGTGATTTTTGGCATACTAATCCACCCCCCCTCTTATTATTCATCATTGTTCTCTTTCGATCATTAATATAGCCTACCCAATCAACATCAGTGTAGGCATGCAAGATAAAGTCCCCTTTCTTGGGATACCATAGTCCATAATCAAGTGTCCCTTGTATATACCAGAATATCCTCTTGACTGTATCTACATGTGACTGTTTGGGTACATCTTCAAATATAGCCACCATGCATACTGCCTGCACTATACCTGGTCTAGAAGCAGTAAGATATAGAAAACTGCCAATCATGGATGTATACAATGTCTAATCCGCTATTGGCGATTCATCATACTTGCTCAATTTGCATCCGATCACCATGGGGGTACTTACTGGTTTATTGTCTTCCATTTGGAATTTCTTCAGCATGTCTCAAGCATACTTTGTTTGAGAGACAAAAATTCCCTTGTGTCGTTGTGAGACCTACAAACAAAGAAAAAAAAGATAGCTCTCCAAGCATAGACATCTCAAATTATGTTTTCATTTGGTAAAAAAAGTCCTTGCATAGAGTGTCCTTGTTACCTCCAAAAATGATGTCATCTACATACACAACCACTATTAATTATATGAGGATTTGGTTAATACTGAGAGGGGGGGAATCAATATTAATACCAATTTACAAGATTAAGCCAAAATCAAGCTTATATCAAATCTGAAATCATTTATCAAATATCTCAACTTCTTTTATCAAATCTAACAACCTCTTTATCAGATTTTCTAACACATTAATCAAATCTTTTACCACATATATCAATTCTTTCACCACTAAAATAGTTATATAAATTTGATCATTTACCAACTCATTAGCCTCCTCTATCAAATCAAACACTTTCTCTACCAATTCTTATTAGTACTGGTAGCCTTTGATAAACCTCTAATAAAACATTATAACCGGTGTAATTAGAAATAGTGCATGAAATGTAACATAAACAAGAACATCACATGAAAAAGAATTCCACACATGAACACCATAATTTTTTGACGTGGAAACCCAAATAGGGAAAAACCACAGTGCAAGTTGGCACCCACAAATATTTGTGCTCTTTTGAAGTATGCCCTGTTAGGAGCTTACAATATGCCCTATTAGGAGCAAACTGTGTTAGGAGTCACTCGGTTAAGGGATTTGCCTAGCAGCCCGGTTAGGAGAAGATCGTGTTAGGAGTCACTTGGTTAAGGGATTTGCCTAGCAACCTAGTTAGGAGCTTGATGATCTGTTAGGATCAACCTCATGAGAGGATTTACCACTGTTTTTAAGAGTTGCCCTGTTAGGGGAATTAAATGTTTAAAGCCTGTTAGGACCTACCCGGTTAAGGGATTTAACCTCTTGCAATTGTTAGGGAACAATAGTGAAAAAGTGATCTGTTATTTGCACTTCTCAGCTTGCTAGATCAGATCTAGTTATGCTCAACTCTCTGCAACTCTTAGGAAGATCTCACACTTCTCTTGGATGACTCAACACATTCTCTTAAGACCATCGACACAATAAACATAAACTATGCCATTTCGACTAGGTCGACCACTAAACCCTTACATCATGGAATTATAATACAAATCATAAGAGATCATCTCAGATCAATATATAGTTCATTACATCAAATTACAATGCAATATCAACTGTTGGTTGATCGAAATCCATCACGAAAATCTGATTTGTACCAAAGTCAAAACCTCAAAACACTCCACTAAGTGTTTCATTGTTTCCCAATAAATTCTTCTTTGAATCATGCCAAAACAATAATCAAACATTTCATGCAGGTTGTTTCATGTCACCACCTTCATGTAGACTCGTTGTCAATCACCACCATAACAAAAATCATTACTGGTTTGATGATTTCTTCACCGGTCCTTAAATTGTTGGTATTTTGGTATGGTTTTGTCATTGATGTCAACACCTACTAAAACACTAGCACTTTGGAGATCCAGCAGCATTCATCGACAAGCAAGTAACTATTGCACAGTTACTGGTATATGGTTCACCGACATGATATAATGATCACCGGCACTTGGAATGATATGGAAGACACCTGGTAATGTCAAAGACATCATGTGGACACTTTGTTTTGAAGAATTAATCATTGATATATTCATATTTGCATATTTGCTTTTACCGGTAAAAATGTCCAAGGTTACCTAGGGTTACACCGACAGGTTTATCTTTTCGAGATCAGCATGGCAAGCTATGAAGATGATTTATTATTGTTGTAAATGCATTAAGCTGACATGTTTAATTGGTTATTGCATCAGATATTATATTGTTTGTAAAATGTTTTTATTGTAATATCTTGTAGAGCCGACCTACTAAAATTGGTCTTAGGTTATGGCATAAATGTAAGATCTTATTTGTAAGATCAAATGTGGAATGTGAAAAAGAATTGTGTGAAGGTATATGTGAGATTAAGCAGAGGTATACATGAAGACATCATTTGAAGGTGAAGCTAGGTTTTTGTGAAATCATATCAGCATTACACCGGTACTGAATCCTGCATATGAAGATGGTATTTTGTGCAGTACATTCTTATTGGATTTAACCATCCAACTGTAGTCAATGTGACTCCCATTTTGTGATTGAGCAGTGAGCTCTAGGCTGTTGGCCTTTTTGTATGTGCAGACCCCATTTATGTACACTTAGTATCTGCAATAGTATCATCTGATTGTGGGTAAGGTTTCCCACCATGGTTTTTCCCCTTACAGGGTTTCCACGTACAAATATTGGTGTTATGTGTTGTGGATGACTTTGTCTTTTTGTTTCATGCATTAATCTTTACCGGTATAGCAATTTATTGTTAACACTGTCTACTGACATACTTAACTGGTTTACTGGTATTAAGCATTAAGTTGGTTAAGTGGTTTTTGGTTTGAATTTATTAGACAACTGATTCACCACCCCCCCCTCTCTATTGTCTTTGGGACCTAACATAAACCCTACTAAAACCTTAGCAAAACTTCATCAAAATTTTGAAACAAGCCTTCTGGTAGTCATAAATTTTTTTGGTTCTGGTTAGATGCTCTTTCCATGATACAAGCTCACATCCAAACCGCAAATCACCAATCATCGTCGATCGTCCAATTCAACAAAAACATCTCTGCTTTATTGGTTAAAGTCCTATTTCACAAACTTATGTTTTTTACCAGTAAACCCTATCTTCTAGTAAACCAAATCTCTTAGATGAAAAAACAAAACATCAGGAACATCAGCAATCACCATTTGACATCAATTGCCATCAATGACAACACGAATAACTGATCAAGTCATCTAATCACAAAATCTCAATCTCTTCATCACAAATAGTCTGCTAACCTCTACCAGTTCAGGCATCCATCTTCAACTGCATCACCTGCATCATCTCACTCTGCATCAGTTATGCCAAATGCCAACATTACCCCCCTTTGGCATTGTTGGTAACACCAACACCAATCAGATATACCAATTAGAGTAACATCATCATCTGCAACTTGCTTGTCGGTATCACATCATTTGACAGTTCTCCTCCTTTTGTCTTCTCCCCCTTAACCAATGCTTCTCTCAATTTGATCTTCAACTTCTCCCATATCTGATTTCTTTTCTTCTCCCCCTCTGATAGCAATGCCAAAGGTGTAAATGCATCACTTGTCTTCAATTCTGTTTCTGCCTCTTCCATCATCTCTGCTAATTAAATCAAAAATATTATATCAGAGCATTACATCAGACTTGCTCCCCCAAAGGAGTAACTTGTACCTTCATCAATCCTTAGTGAAAGATAAACATGAAATCCATAGGATTGATGCATCTCCATCATTCTAGTTCTTCTGGTGTAGGGGTCTATCCCCTAGTTTACTTCTAAGAAACTCAAAGGTAGCTTTCAGTAAGGGCTTAGTAAAGATATCAACTAACTGATCTTTACTCTTCACATATTCCATCTTGATCTATTTTTCTTGAACTCTCTCCCTTAGGAAATGATACTTCAATTAAATGTGCTTGGTTCTAGCATGAAGTACAGGATTCTTAGAAATGTTTATTGCACTTGTACTATCACAATAGATAGTCACCGGTTTAGACATATCTATCTTGAATCCTTCTAGCACATGTCTCATCCATATTGCTTGCATGCAATTCATGGATGTAGCTACATACTCTTCTTTAGTTGTAGATTGAGAAACACATATTTTTTTCTTGCTCGTCCATGCCACTAATCTTCCACCAAGTAGAAAAGCTCCACCAGTTGTGCTTTTCCGATCATCCACATTACCCGCTAAATCTGCATTAGTAAAGACATCCAAAGTAAAATCTCCTTTATAGGGATACCATAAATCATAGTCTATTGTGCCTTTGAGATACCAAAAAATTATATTCACAGCCACCATGTGACTCTCCTTAGGCTCTTTTTGAAATCTAGCCACTATTCCAACAACATGAGCAATGTCCAGTCTGCTATGAACAACATAGTGTAGCTTTCCAATCATAGATTTGTACTCTTTTTCACTAACAACGGGGGAATCATCTTGCTTAGACAACTTGCAGCCTGTAACCATTAGTGTTCTTACCAGTTTGCAGTCTTCCATGCTGAAAGTCTTCATCACCTCCTTGATATACTTGGTCTGACAAATAAAAATACCACCATGCAGTTGTTGGTCCTATAAGCCAATAAAGAACTTTATTTCACCAATTAGATTCATTTCAAATTCCTTTTTTGTTATATTAGCAAAATCCATACACATGTCATCATTTCCACCAAAAATTATGTCATCTATAAACACTTCTGCTATCAGCATCTTGTCTCCATCAATCTTCAAATAAATGTTGTTGTCCTCATTGGTACGTTGGAATCCAATTTTGATCAAATGTGCATGTAATCACTTATACCATGCTCTTGGTGCCTGCTTTAGACCATATAGTACTTTATGCAATTTACACACCAAGTCCTTACCATCAGTCAAGGAAAGTCCATCTAGTTGTTCAATGTATACTTCTTCTTCTAGAATTCCATTCAGAAAGGTTGATTTGACATCCATTTGATAAACTTTGAATCCCTTATATGAAGCAAATGCCAGTAGCATCCTTACTCCTTCTAATCTAGAAACCTATGCAAATGTTTCACCATAATCCTCACCTTCTACTTGAGCATACCCTTTGCAGACTAACCTTGCCTTGTTTCTTACAATTTTTCCTTCTTTATCCAATTTATTCCTAAAGACCTATTTTGTTTCAATTACACTCTTATCCTCTAGTCTAGGAGCAAGTGACCATGTCCGATTCTTCTCAATTTGATCTAATTCTTCATTCATTGCATTCACCCAATCTTCATCCTTTAGTGCTTCCTTAACTGTCTTGGGTTCTATTGTAGAAATCAAACATGAGTTCTCTTGGATCTTTCTCCTGGTTTGCACACCTGCATTCTTATCACCAATTATCTGCTCTTGTGAATAGTTCAATTTGAAAAATCTAGGTATTGCATGTGCCAGTTCTACATCTTTTGCATCAGGTTCTTCATTTTCTCTCACTGTCATTGCTTATCGATTGAGTATCTAATTTTGCATTTGCCAGTTCTTCATTATTTTGTGCCACCAGTTCAATGATCACAAGTTTTTGCTCATTATCATCCTTTTCAGGTTTTGATCTTCTTGTACCTTTAGACTTATCATATAGATCATCAACGTTTACATTAGCACTTTCAACAATTTTCTGAGTTCTCTTATTGTAACATTTATATGCCTTACTCTTAGAAGAGTAACCAAGAAAAATTCCTTCATCAAATTTTGCATCAAATTTCTCAGTGTAGTTATCTCTCTTAATAAAACATTGACTTTCAAAAATTTAAAATAACTTCCACAAGGTGTTTTTCCATACCATAGCTCATAGGGTGTCTTATTGTTACCTCTCTTTACTAGTACCCAATTTAAAGTGTATACAACAGTACTGATGACTTCTCTCCAAAACATTTTGGATAGATCACCCTATAATAACATGGTTCTAGCAACTTCAACTATTGTTATGTTCATCCTTTCTGCTATGCCATTATGTTGTGGTGTCCTCGGAGTAGAAAACTGTCTCTTGATACCTTGTTCATCACAATACTTAACAAATTCATCAGATGTGAATTCACCTCCCCGGTCTAATCTTAAACACTTCAAGTTCTTACCGGTTTCATTCTCAACCAGAGCTTTAAATGATTTAAATTTACTAAATGCTTCTAATTTCTCCTTCAAAAATGTCATCCACATTATTTTAGAATAGTCATCGGTGAAAATAATGAAATACCTATCACCTTAATAACTCTTTGTTCTCATAGGGCCACAGAGATCAGTATGTACCAAATCTAAAATATTCTCAGAAGTACAATTATTGCCCTTGAAAGAAATAGAGGTCCTCTTACCGATTTGACAATCTTTGCATATCACATTATCTGATTTGACAATTTGTGGCAATCCTTTTACAACACTTGACTTGCTTATCTTAACCAAATTATCAAAATTATCATGACAACATCTTTTATGCCATAACCAATTGTCTTCCATTCTTGCAACCAGACAATTATTAATATTACTATTCAAATGGAATAAGTTACCTCTAGTTTGCTTCCCGGTAGCAATCAGTTCACCATTACCTCCAAGAATTCAACAGACTCCACCTTTAAACTCAAGCAAATAACCTTTATCATTGAGCTAATGAACACTTGAAAGATTATTCTTTAGATGATAAACCCAAAACACATCATCAACATTACTCTTCCCATTTAGAGAAATTGAACCTTTACATTTCACCATGCAGGGAGAGTTATTTCCAAATCTTACAACACCTCCATCAAATTCATCAAGGTTTATATCTATGGTCATGTGGTGTGAGTAGCCATTGTCTATAATTCATTCATCACTATTCTCCATATGAGATACGAGTGCCTTTTCATCTGTCAGTTCCTCCTTCACAACTACAAACACAATTTCCTCATTGTCATCTTCATCTTTAGACTCTTGATCGGTCACACCTAAATCTATTGCAACATAACAATGTTTCTTTCCCTTTCCTTTGAATATCCTAAACTTCTCTTTATTATCAGTGTTAGGGAAATTAGCAATAATATGACCAATTTTACTACAAGAGAAACACTTCAAAGGTAGCTTTCATTTATACTTACGGGTGCCTCTTGGAAATCTTTTTGCTAACAGTGCCTCAAGTTCCATCACTTGATCTTCATTGTCTTTATTTCCCCGGTTACTTCCATGACTTGACCTGCACTCATGATTTTGACATATATCTTTTCCTTTTCTAGTAGATGAACCGGTAATAGAAGCTTTAAAGGCACATTCAGTAGATTTTGTCACACTATTGTCAAAACTATTTAACTCAAAAGTTGTAAGCTTACCAATCAATGAATCAATAGTTACCTTATCCTTTGAAATAGATCTAAGTTCTTGGATTGTAGATACTCTTATAGCATACTGAGGTTGAAGATTTCTAAGCATTTTACTTACTATTGTGGCATCATCCATTTTACCTCCAGCACTCTTTATGCCACCAACAACTTCTTTGATTCTCTAACCATACTGTGCAATATTTTCTCCTTCAAGCATTCTCATGTCATCAAAATTTCCTCTCAAGCTTTCCTCTTTGGCTCTTTAAACATTCTCATCTCCTCCATAGATTATATCTAACTTTTCCCAAATCTCACCCGCAGTTTCCAATCCTTGAACATCAATATATTCTCAATCAGATAAAGTACTAACAATAGCTTCTAAGGCTTGCATGTTATCTTGCTTCTCTTTGAGTTCATTAGGTGTCAAGGGAGTAGTAGTAGGAGCAATATATTTTGTTTCAACTTGCTTCCAATATTATGCACCAAGACCTTTGATGTAGATCTTCATTCTATATTTCTAGATCTTGTAGTTATCCTTGTTGAATTTAGGAACCTCTTTCTTCATCATCTTAACTTCCTCAGAATCTTTCCCTCAAGCGGTTAGGTTTTTTGCACATAGAGGACCAATGCTCTCATAGCAATTGTTAATCCTATGAGGATCCGGTTAATACTGAGAGGGGGGGAATCAGTATTAATATTAATTTACAAGATTAAGCCAAAATCAAACTTATATCAGATCTGAAATCATTTATCAAATATCTCAACTTCCTTCATCAGATCTAACAACCTCCTTATCATATTTTCTAACACATTAATCAAATCTTTTACCACATCTATCAATTCTTTCACCACTTAAATAGTCATATAAATTTGATCATTTACCAACTCATTATCCTCCTCTATCAAATCAAACACTTTCTCTACCAATTCTTATCAGTACCAGTAACCTTTGATAAACCTCTGATAAAACATCATAACTAGTGTACTCAAAAATAGTGCATGAAATGTAACATAAACAAGAACATCACATGAAAAGCATTCCACACATGAACACCACAAATTTTTGACGTGGAAACCCAAATAGGGAAAAACCACAGTGGGAGTTGGTACCCACAAATATTTGTACTCTTTTGAAGTACACCCTTTTAGGAGCTTAGCCTTGTTAGGAGTTTACAATATGCCTTGTTAGGAGAAAACTGTGTTAGGATTCACCTGGTTAAGGGATTCGCCTAGCAGCCCGGTTAGAAGCTTGATAATCTATTAGGATCAACCTCGTGAGAGGATTTACCACTCTTTTTGAGAGCTACCCTTTTAGGGGACTTAAATTTTTAAGGCCTGTTAGGACCTACCCGGTTAAGGGATTTAACTTGTTGCAACTGTTAGGGAACAACAATGAAAAGTTGATTTGTTACTTGCACTTCTTATCTTGCTAGATCAGATCTAGTTATGCTCAACACTCTGCAACTCTCAAGCATAGCTTACACTTCTCTTGGATGGCTCAACACATTCCCTTAATACCACTGACATAATAAACATCAACTGTGCCATCTTAAATAGCCATCTCAACTAGGTCATCCACTAAACCCTTATTACATCATGAAATTACAATACAAATGATAAGAGATCATCTCATATCAATATACAAATCATTACAACAAATTACAATGCAATATCAACCATTGGTTGATTGAAACCTATCACAAAAATCCGATCTGTACCAAAGTCAAAACCTCAAAACACTCTATTACCCTCCTCATTTTCCTAAGCCATTTTTGTTCTCGCGTTATTAAAAATTAAGGAGTGATTATTTAGTTTGAGCTTGTGTAATTCTCGGTTTTTGTCTTGTTAAAGTTTTTCTTGAACTCAACCTCTCAGTTGAACCTCATCTAAGTTCAAGGTTCAAGTTCAAATGGAGTATGTTGTATCACAGTCTTGTTTTTAAAAGAGTTAAAGGTCTTTTTAAAAAATTGTCATTAAACTTGAATTATTGAACCTTTTCAAAAATTTCAAGGTTCACGATTCAAAGTTGAGAAAGTCGAGTCTTGTTTGAGTCTTGTTCTTGTAACACCTAAGTCACGACATTTTGGTGTCTTTGTCTTGGTTTGTTCTTGTTCTGTTCTTTTGAACTTGAACTTTTGAACTGCTTTTTGGAGGGTTCAAAGTTCAAAGTTCAAGGATTGTTAGCTTTGGACATAAAAGTGGCGAAGCATCAGCATGGAGGGAATATTTCAGATTTAAAAGGTGAACCTCAAGGGACTGAGTCGCGATGAAGAGTCGTACTTCAAAATAATCATTTCAGGGAAGGATATGGAGGGAAAAGACTTGTAATTAATGAATTGTTAGAATTAAGTCTTTTTGGAGTAATTTGGCACAGATAAGTATGCAGTTACAATCATATCAAATCATGACCAATTTTTAAGCCTGTTCTCAAGATTTGCTTTATTTTTAATAACAAAATACTTTCCTTCTTCATTTGCCTAATTCGGTAAGTAAGGGATTTGCACAGATGATATTTTTTGTTGTTGTCTCTTTGGATTCTGAGCTCTACATGAAAGGTGAGTTCAAAATCTTCTTCTCATCCTTGTGATTTCTTAAATTGGAAGCTTTGTTTGGTAGTTCAGTTGGTTCAGTTCATCTCCCTTGTTGTGCTTTTTATGTTGGTAAATTCAGAATGAGACCCTAATTTCCCAAGATAGACCAAAGGTCTTGGTTAGTTTGTACCTTGCCTAAGTTAAGGGATACTTTTATGTCGTCAGTAGATCTAGACGAGTTTCATGAAAGGGAACGAAATCCCACTGGTTCTCTTTTAGTGCAGAAGATTCTAGATAGTGGATTAGTAGAAGCGACAACTTTCCCTCCAGTGGTGTCATATCCTAAGCTAGTTCTAGAATGCATGAATAGATATGACCTTGCTAATAGATGTATAAAAGGTGCAGATGGTGAGGTTCTGCTTAGGGTTAGTCGGGAGGTTGTTGCTTCCATAATGAAAATACCTGCGAAAGAGAAATATGAGGATTGGACAGTGGGTAAGTCACAGGGACTTTTCTCTGAAAATAAATCATTCTATAGGAATTCCATTGCTAGAACCTGGCTATTAAAATTTCAAAGAGGAGGTTCCCTACTGCCAAGTCCATTGACCTAGGAACATCTAATCAAAGAAGTATGGGATATAGTCATTTTGTGACATAGAGTAAGGGGGAACCAAATTGCCTTTTGTTGGGAAGATTGGATGTACTTTTTTGTATAGGTAATCTTTGGTGAGAGAAGATATATTGATTGAGAAAAATTGATTGCAGACAGGCTACATGAGGGTTTGAGTTGCTTCGGTAATAAAAACTTCTATATGTCATCATATCTCCTGTATTACTTGGCATGTATTAGGTCGTGGCCTGGTTTGTATCATGAAGCGTGGGTTGATAATATGAAAATATTGTAGGTCCCAGGGACAACTGAGAGGGGGGGGGTGAATCAGTTGTCTAATAAATTCAAACCAAAATCTTATTGACCAACTTATTGCTTAATATCGGTAAGACAGTTAATTGTGTCGGTAAACAATGTTAACAGGAAATGTTGTACCGGTAAGAATTAATGCATGAAACATAAGCACAAAGTCAACCATAACACATGACACAAATATTTGTATGTGGAAACCCTGTAAGGGGAAAAACCACGGTGGAAAACCTTACCCACAATCAGATGATACTACTACAGATAGTAAGTGTACAAAGAGGGGTCTGCACATGCAGAAAGGCCAACAGCCTAGAGCTCACTGTTCAAACACAAATGGGAGTCACACTAACTACAATTGGATGGTTAAATCCAATGAGAATGTACTGCACAAAATAGCATCTTCATATGCTGGATTCAGTACCGGTGTAATGCTGATATGCTTTTCCAAAACCTAACTTCACTTTCAAATGATGTCTTCATGTATATCTCTGCTTGATCTCGCATATACCCCTCCTTAAATCTTTTTCACATTCCACATTTGATCTTACAAATAAGATCTTACATTTATACCATACCCTAAGACCAATTTTAGTAGGTTGGCTCTACAAGATATTACAATAAAACATTTTACAAATAATACAATATCTGATGCAATAACCAATTGAACATGTCGGCTTAATGCATTTACAACAATAATAAATCATCTTCATAGCGTGCCATGCTGATCTGGAAAAGATAAACCTGCCGGTGTAACCCTAGATAACCTGGACCTATTTGCCGATAAAAGAAAATATGCAAATAAGAATATACCAATGATATTACTTCAAGGAAAAGTGTCCACATGATGTCTTCCACATTACCAAGTGTCTTCCATGTCATTGCATGTACTGGTGAACATTATATCCTGCTGGTTAACTATATACCGGTGATTGTTTGAGCATTTTACTGATTGCCGGTGAATGTTGCTGGATCTCCAAAGTAGGTGTGTTAGCAGGTGTTGACATCAATGACAAAACCATACCAAAATACCAACAATCTCCCCCTTTGGCATTGATGGCAACACAAGATGGAAAAACCATCAAAGTGCCAAAATAGAAATGCCAAGTACAAAAACCAATTCTCCCCCTGGGAGTAATATGTGTTTATACAAAGATTGATTTACAATACCAATCTTTCCTCAAAAAGATAATGCATTTTTCCATATATTTTTCTTTAATGTTTTTCCATATATCTCTCCCCCTTTGACATCAAATGCCAAAGTCACAAAAAGGTCAAGTTCATACAAAATACCAACCAATTCAATATACCAACTACTCCCCCTGAGAAGTAGCTTCCTCATCAAATACTGGAATAAAAGATTTGTCCATTTAATTCTGCTGGTTGATGACAATCATCAACTATTTAAGTCTCTACTGGTAGAGGTAAGACTCTGAGCTGATCTCTGAGATACTCAAAAGTTTCCTTAGGCAAAGGTTTTGTAAAAATATCTGCAAGCTGTTCTTTAGTATTCACATAAACCAGTTTTATTTCCTTTTCTTCAACTTTTTTCCCTTAGAAAATTCAGTTTGATAGAAACATGTTTTGTTTTAGAATGTAATACTGGATTCTTAGATATATCAATTGCTGCAGTGTTATCACAATATATAGTAATAGGTTCCATGCATTTTACCTTTATGTCTTTCAACATTTGCTTAAGCCAAAGTACCTGTGTATAGTTTGTTGCTGCTGCAACATATTCTGATTCTGCTATTGATAAAGATGTACAACTCCATTTCTTACTTAACCAAGAAACTAATCTCTTTCCAAGAAAGAATGCTCCTCCAGTGGTGCTCTTTCTATCATCCACATCTCCTACCCAATTTGCATCTATGTATACATATAGATCAAAAATTTTATTTTTAGGATACCATAATCCAAGATTTGTTGTGCCTTGTAAGTACCATAAAATCCTTTTTACTGCTAATTCATGATTTTCCTTGGGATTACTCTGAAATCTAGAAACTATACATACTGCATTCATAATATCAGGTCTGGTTTGTGTCAAATACAGTAAACCTTCTATCATAGATTTGTATCTAGTTGGATTAATAGGTGTAGATTCATCCCTTTGAGATAATTTGTCATTTGTAGTCATAGGTGTGCTTACCGGTTTAGAGTTCTCCATCCCAAATTTCTTGAGTAGTTCTTTCAAGTACTTAGATTGACTCAAAAATATGCCTTTATCAGTCTTTAAAATCTGCAATCCTAAAAAGAATTCTATTTCTCCAATCATAGACATTTCAAATTCATGTTGCATTTTAAGAGAAAATTCTTTGCATAATCCATCTTCTCCTCCAAAGATTATATCATCAACAAATACTTCCATAATCAAAATGTCATCATTAGTTACTTTGTAATATAAATTGCTATCTGCATTTCCTTTAGTAAAACCAATTTTTAAGAGATACTTATCCAATCTTGCATACCGGGCTCTTGGAACTTGTTTTAGTCCATACAGAGCTTTTCTTAATCTGCAAACCATATCATTGTTATCTGTCAAAGAAAATCCATCAGGTTGTTCAATATAAACTTCTTCTTCAAGATCTCCATTCAAAAATGCACATTTAATATCCATTTGATAAACTTTGTAATCCTTGTGAGCTGCAAAGGCTAAGAATAATCTAACTGTTTCAATTCTGGCTACCGGTGCAAAGGTTTCATTGTAATCAACTCCTTCTTTCTGAGAATATCCCTTACACACTAGTCTTGCTTTGTTCCTGACAACCTTACCATCTTCATTGAGTTTGTTTCTAAATACCCATTTGGTTCCAATTACATTTTTATTTTCAGGCTGGGGAACTAATGTCCAAGTATTATTTTTCTCAATTTGTCCTAATTTTTCTTCCATAGCTTTAATCTAGAATTTATCTTCACATGCCTCATTGATAGATAATGGTTCAATTTGAGAAATAAGACATACCTCTTCATTTGCCAATCTTCCTCTTTTCATGACTCCTTTAAATTTGCTTCCAATTATCTGATCTTCACAGTGATTCAGTCTTACATACCGGGGTGTCTTAGTCTATTGTTGTTCTTCAATTACTATGGTATCCCCTGATGATACCAAAGTAACTGGGTCATCATTCTGTACCGGTGGATTTACTGTTGGTTCATTTGTCATAATTTTTGTTACCGGTTTAGAGTCTATATACCTTGAAGTTCCTCTGAATTGTTCATCAATCTTTACATTTGTACTCTCGACAATTTTCTGTAATCTTTTATTAAAACATCTATAAGCTTTACTCTTAGATGAATAACCAATAAATATTCCTTCATCACTTCTAGGATCAAACTTGCCAATATACTCATCTCTTCTAATATAACATTTTCAAAAATTCTAAAATACTTAAGAGTAGGAGTATTGCCAAACCATAGTTCATGAGGGGTCTTATCGGTTTCACCTTTGATGTGAAGTTTGTTGAATATATAGACAACAGTGCTTACTGCCTCTCTCCAGTACACATGTGGTAGATTTTCTTCTGATAACATACTTCTTGTTGCATCCAAAATAGTTTTGTTTTTCCTTTCAACAACTCCATTCTGTTGTGGTGTCCGAGGTACTGATAACTGTCTTTTGATTCCATTCACTTCACAGAATGTATTAAAATCTCTAGATGTGAATTCTCCTCCTTGATCTAATCTTAAACATTTAATTTTCTTACTAGTTTCATTTTCAACCATTGCTTTGAATAGTTTGAACTTCCCAAGTGCTTCTGACTTTTCTTAGAGAAAAGTAACCCAACACATTCTAGAATAATCATCAATAATTAGCATGAAATATCTATCACCTTGTAAGCTTTTAGTTCTAGCCGGACCACATAAATCAGTTTGAATTAAATCAAGAGCATTATTGGATTTTTCTGGAATACTTTTGAAACTAGCTCTAACTTGTTTTCCAAATTGACATTCCTTGCAAATTGTATTCCAAGGTTTCACAATTTTAGGTAGATCTCTAACTGCCTTAGAAGTACTGATTTTTACCATGCAATCAAAATTTACATGACATAGTCTTTTATGCCATAGCCAACTTTCATCTATATGAGCAATTAAGCATGCCTTTTCACTGTTATTCAAATGAAAGATATTACCTCTAGTCTGATTACCGGTTGCAATTTCCAAACTAGTTCTATTCATGATTTTGCATTTTCCATTTTTAAATTGTAACTGAAAACCTTTCTCAACTAATTGACCAACACTTAAAAGATTATGTTTTAATCCTTCAACATAGTAAACATTGTCACTATTATGTTTACCATCAAGAGATATTGAACCCTTACCTTTGATTGAACAGGTTTTGTCATCTCCAAATCTTACTAAACCTCCATTGTATTCTTGAAAGTTCAAGAATTTGCCTTTGTCTCCAGTCATGTGATGTGAGCATCCTGAGTCAATAATCCATTCATCCTTTGATTCAACTTTAGCTGCTAGGGCTTGTTCTACCGGTGGAGCAATAGGTACCAGTTGATCTTCTGTTATAGCAACAAAGACCCATCCGTTGTCTGCTGGATCCTCATCAGAATCATCAGTCACACCTTCATCAGCAATGTAACCAGATTTATCTTTGTTTTTCTTAAATCTGTATCTCTGATATTCAGGATTAGGTTTGTATGCCCTTCTATCTTCTTCTCTTAGTCTAGCATGTCTATCAGGGCATCTTGAAGCCATATGACCAATCTTATTGCAATTGAAACATTTAAAGGGTGCTTTACCTTCATACTTACTTCCAATTGGACCTTTTGGCATTTTTCTTGCAAATAGTGCTTCAAGTTCTTCAAGCTCTTCATTCTCCTTCCTGGTTTCTTCAAGTTCTCTTGCATAAAAGGCTCTCCAGTCTGATTTGTCAAAAGATGGAGCAGATGATGTTGATGCTTTGAAGGCCAAATTAGTTTTTATAGCAACAGGACCAAATTCCTCTATTTCGAAAGCTGAAAGTTTTCCAATCAATGTATCCCTAGTTACTGATGTATTAGGCATTGTTCTTAGCTCATTTATAGCAGTGACCTTCATTTTATATGCTGGTGGGAAACCTCTTAAGATTTTTGAAACAATCTCATCTTCACTCAAGGTTCCTCCACAACATTTGATACCTAAAACAATTTCATTTACTCTTTCCATAAAGGCAGAAATTCTTTCATCTTCTTCCATTTTCAGATGTTCATACCTGACTCAGAAGCTTTCAAGTTTTGCAATTTTGATTGTGGAATCCCCTTCATTCAGTGTTTCCAAATGATCCCAAATAGCTTTTGCAGTAGATCTATCTGATAATGCGCTCAAAAGTGCTTCTCTTGCTTTGCAATCATTTTCTTCATCTTTAGTTAAAGTAATAGGATCAAGCTGACCAGCTATAGCAGCAGTATAACCATTCTTAGTAACTTCCTAGATGTCTTTACCAATGCAATTCAGATGTGTCTCCATTTTGATTTTCCATATTCCATAGTTGGTTCCATCAAGTTTAGGACTATTCTTCCTGAAATAATTAGTGGACATTGGATCTCCTCAAGTTGTTAAACTTCTGCAAAAAGAGGACTAAGCTCTGATACCAATTGTAGGTCCCGGGGACAACTGAGAGGGGGGGGGGGGGGGTGAATCAATTGTCTAATAAATTCAAACCAAAATCTTATTGACCAACTTATTGCTTAATACTGGTAAGACAGTTATTTGTGCCGGTAAACAATGTTAACAGGAAATGTTGTACCGGTAAGAATTAATGCATGAAACATAAGCACAAAGTCAACCATGACACATGACACAAATATTTGTACATGGAAACCCTGTAAGGGGAAAAACCACGGTGGGAAACCTTACCCACAATCAGATGATACTACTGCAGATAGTAAGTGTACAAAGAGGGGTCTGCACATGCAGAAAGGCCAACAGCCTAGAGCTCACTGCTCAAAGACAAATGGGAGTCACATTGACTACAATTGGATGGTTAAATCCAATGAGAATGTACTGCACAAAATAGCATCTTCATATGCTGGATTCAGTACCAGTGTAATGCTGATATGCTTTTCCAAAAACCTAACTTCACTTTCAAATGATGTCTTCATGTATATCTCTGCTTGATCTCGCATATGCCCTTCCTTAAATCCTTTTCGCATTCCACATTTGATCTTTCAAATAAGATCTTACATTTATACCATACCTTAAGACCAATTTTAGTAGGTCAGTTCTACAAGATATTACAATAAAACATTTTACAAATAATACAATATCCGATGCAATAACCGATTGAACATGTCGGCTTAATGCATTTACAACAATAATAAATCATCTCCATAGCGTGCCATGCTGATCTGGAAAAGATAAACCTACCGGTGTAACCCTAGATAACCTGGACCTATTTGTCGGTAAAAGCAAATATGCAAATAAGAATATACCAATGATATTACTTCAAGGAAAAGTGTCCACATGATGTCTTCGACATTACCAAGTGTCTTCCATGTCATTGCATGTACCAGTGAACATTATATCCTGCCGATTAACTATATACCAGTGAATGTTGTTGGATCTCCAAAGTAGGTGTGTTAGCAGGTGTTGACATCAATGACAAAACCATACCAAAATACCAACAAATATTTGAATATCACCCACATCTTCTACACCAAACAAGGTCTTGTGAAAATTATCGTAAATTGCATGACATATTTCTAGGCAGAATGGTGTACGAATTGAAGGGAAACATTCATAAAAGGTTGTCGAATGAAGCTATGCAATTGATTGGTATTTATGGCAGCTTCTTCATACAATTTCTCAAGTTTACTTACCTAAGGGTAGGGGGTTTTAAAGGAGAACCATACAAGTTGCCTAGATATGCATTTGATAGGCATATTTTAATGGAGATATGTAGGCAGCTAGCCTATATTGATACAAAGTACAGAGCTAGACATCAATCAAGTGTCTCATATCCTATTGAATTAACTTATTTCATTTGTAATAGTGTCTTTGATGCCTTGAATTTGGAATTAGAATTTAAGAAATTGAATTTTCAATTATATGGTTCACGAGAAAATTTTCATGCCAAAGGATTCATCGTTGCCCATTTGACATTGAGAAAGGATTTTATCCATGTGCCAAATATAGAGGATTTTTGGGCTGATTGTTACAATGAGTTTGAAGTTAGGAAGAGGACACATCAAAGGTTCACCCTACAGCAAGTCATGGCCTTTGAGTTGAAAATGAATATTGCTAATGTCAAAGATTATGAGAGTGAATTGATGGACCCTAAGTTTGTGGATGATAGGAAGAAGGGAGTCATTTGAGAAGTGAACTGGGAAAAAGATGAGGAGAACCAGATTCAAACAAGGACATTCCCAGTTATCAAAAGAACAAAGAGATGGCTAAGAGAGAGAAGAATGGGAAAGGGCTCCAAGAAAGGTTCAACCTTGTCTTCTCAAGTCCCATTGGCTAACTCTCATGTTACATCTTGTGTTTAAAGATCATTCAGAGCACAGACTAAAGTTAATCAGAGTGCTAGGCCGGTGGAAATAAAAAAGGAACCAGGTCCTACCAGGATCACCAGGGCCAGAACCAGAAGCGGAAGTAATAAATCTCTTGTGTATTCAGTGGTAGTTGATTTGGAAGCCTCTCTTGATATGGACAGTCCTTCAACTCATCCAGACTCAGAGGTGTTAAATGTTGACGATGCAAATAACACTCAGCAAGTGGATAATTTGGTAAATATTGCTACCACATTGGTAGTAAGGAATGAAAAAGAAACTGAAGTTGGCTTTGATAAAACTTTAATGCACACTAGACTCCTATGGTTAGAAAATACTCTAAATAGCAAGAAAAGGAATGTAGTTCTAGTTTTGGTCCCTATGGAAGACATGGTAAGCAAGTGCTTGGGGAAAACTCCCAAAGTGAAGAAGCTAAAAACTATTTTAAAAATTTATTTTGATGTCGACAGTGGGAATTGGACTAGGGAGATAGCACGCCCATTGACAAATGAGAAAATAGAGCATCCTACAGCCTGGGATTTTACCATTGAAAAGGTTGTTAGACACAATACACCACTGAGAGGGGGGTGAATCAGTGGTTCTCAAAGTTTTCCTTTAACAACCTATGTGTGTATACTGGTTAGTGAATCTAACACAATGTAGACTTACCGGTTAGTGAGGAGACCAACTTAAATGCAATCATAAACACAAAGGACATCTCATAACACCAGGATGTATGAGGAAAAACCAAGATGGGAAAAACCTCGGTGATGAATGCTGCTAGAGTCTACTGCTCCAATCCAGCCTCACAATGAAATCTTTGTTACGATGTTTAGGGCACCAACCCAAGGAGCTACAACCCCTGATTGATTTATGGGCTACAACCCTTGCACTGAGCTACAACACAGTGATCACAATGAAAACATCAAATGTAAGATTAACAATATTGTTACAAGTGAGTCTTGTAACCATTCAATATATCTTACTCTGTCGATGAGATACCTTCTTTGGTGCATTGACTCACTCTTTTGATACTCTCATCTACTGCTCAACTACCAGTGAACTCTATTGGTATACCTCTCCCCTTCTTCTGCTCTATTGGATCTCCTCCTCACTCCTCTGATCTTCAGTCCTCTTAAATATCCTTCTGCCGGTACAAGCTCCTGTTAGTTATCTCTTCAGATATACTCAAGCTGCTATACCGGTTGTCTCTTCAAGCCATATCGGTTAACCCTCTGTTAAACCCTACCATTGGTTTAACCGTCACTCTCTCAGTCACTTCTATCCTTAGCTATTTTCTCTTTGACTAATATGGCTCTCTCATCTAGCATACAAACATTTCGCACCACACCTATACTCTTTCATTTAGCAGCACTTAACAATATCTTTGGCCTGCATATTTATAGCCTGGTTTTCCTGCCAAAGGCCAATTCAAAATATAGGCGGTTAGGGTTTCCTCATCATCCTCAAGGCAAACCAAATCCAATCAGATCTTGCTCAATTTGATCTCCCTAACAGCCATTTATACACTTCCGCCATTAACTTGCCTTCTAGATCACGCTTTTTATCTTTGGCGATCTTCTTTTTACCCTATCGACTAATCTCTTGGTCAACCACCAAGATCGGTCTTTTTGTTTCCTTCATCACCTCAATCTCCTCAATCACCCTTAGCTGGATCTCGGTTCTCCTCCAAACCTCAAGCCACAAACCTCTACAACAACTTTGCAACACATCCCGTGATTTGTGGGATCTTCCATTTATGCCGACCAACTCTGCAACTATCTTGTCAGTGTACATTCCTTCTATCGCTGCATGTAAGTTCACCACCTTGACTCCATGTGGCATCCATGTTGACCAACTTCCAGCTTGACTCTTCATGCTGGTCCAAATAGGATCACCGACCAACCACTCTACCAGTTCCTCTTTCCTGTCGGTTTACTAACCCTGTCGGTATCTTATATTATAGCGGTTCACTCATCATGTTTTCCCTTTTCTTATCTGTCAGTGGAACTCCTTGACCGATCGATAGACATTTCTATCTATAGCATGCACATTCCACGAAGTGGGGAGTCTTCTGCATCTGCACCTTATCCATATTACCAATAAACATACATACCGGTAAGCACTGTTGATGACACAAGTCATCAACGTTCACTAGACTCCTTCTTCAGTCAGGACATTCTTCCTCTATCTGCATCTGCTCAGCTATGCCTTCTCCTTCATCAAATTTGATCATATCTCAATTAGTTTGTCAAAGATGACAAACTCATCACTCTTCATCTGTACTGGCATCTCATCATTCCTTCTCAGTCGGTCCAGTACACAACCCTGTTCTCATGCACTTGAGGCATTCCTTTTGTTTCACCAGTGGATCCTATGAGAGCCTTTGAGAACTTTCCTTTACCTCATCCTCCTTATCTCACCAAACTGTGATGCACACAATGCATAACAGGAGATAAGACTCACTTACCGATGGAGTGACACCTTGTCTTTTGCATCATGCAATGCACTTTCACTGTCAGTCATTGCTTCTCATGATGATGGTATCTTCATCTGGTGGGAGTCCTACTATTCTTCAACCATACAGCATACCGGCGACTTGTTCATTCTTCTCTTCCAGTGTTGATGTGATCCAGGTAACATTTTTCCTCTTCATCACAAACACCATCCAAGCATCTCGCCCTTCCTTCTTGCCCATCCTTGGTAACCACAGACTATCAACACAACACTTATCAATTGACATCATTTCCTTGCCGGTATCGGTAACCTTACCATTCCATCTACACAATTCAGACACTAACTTGTGTATCGGTGTCACCAGTGATCATTCTTCCTTACCTTACTGATGTTCAACAACACAAGGTGATATCCAAGATATCACATCTTGTACTCCTCCATTGAAGTGTTGCACATACATCTCTTCTACTGATAGTCATCCCATAGCGGTTGACATCAATGAAAACACAATTCCAACAATCTCCCCCTTTGGCATTGATGTCAACACAAGTAGTTTCTGGCTTACTACATAGTCTTTCTCTCCCTTACTGTGATCCACGGATTCTTACTCATGTAGTATGTAGTATACTACAAAATATTTCTCCCCCTTTGACAACAATGGAAAGGGGCACTGTTAGGATTTTATTCCACCTTGTATTTACCAATTTCTGATAGAATTCTTTCTCCCCCTTTGTCTTCATTGGATGCAACTCCTCCTTTAATACCACTTGACATCATGTCACCAATTGTTACATCTTCTCAAGTCAAATTACTTGAGATGGGGAACTTAAGCATCAACTAAAACCAATTGAGCATGCAAGTCCGATGATATTTGATAGAGCACATAATTTGTAGAAAGACTGATACCAATTGTTGATATGTTAGTGAATACTACTCACTTGTCGATCAACCTGCAACACTTCCGGTTTGATACCAAATTTCTTTAGAATCAAATGTGATTGTACCATGAATACAACCAACTAGAGGATAGGTAGATACCCATAACCATGAAATTCTCCTGGGTATCCCTACTGCAATTTCCATCACCCGCAATTTGGGCAGTCAGTATCCCTATGAGTTCAAGCATGCCAGCTTTGCATCATGAGCACTTGAACTCCCCCTGAGTCACACATCTTAGGTTCTCAACACCGGTCATGTCCAATACCAGGACTCCAATCTCCACCATATACCGATTGAACTATGCATATGTGATCATCTGATGATCCTTCAACTCCATTGTATCCACCACAGCCTATGACATGATCCTGGATCTACACAATGCCAGACAATGTTATCATCATGCCAAGATTCAAACCGGTTAGTCCAAAGATATGCAAGCCTACATGATCAACAACCAAGCCAACACATGTCTTTCAGGTCTTCATCAACACCACCTGAGACATAACTTCACATTCCATGCTACCAGGGCTATTGCAATGATCTCCAACCTCATCGCCTTAAATAACCTGCAAGTACCTGTTAGTATTCATATCGGTAACATCCTGCACATATCAGTTTCATGTATTGATCCACTATCACTACCGAAGCACCTTCTTGTGGCTCTTGATATTTTTGTGTCTCTGTATCTAATTCCAATTGTTATCTTGTCATATTTAGACACAGAAGTAGTGATAAAATCTTCCATCTATAGGTGTGTAGTCGAGGAAGCCTCTACACACACTTATCTTCTCATTTTCTTCCTTCATACCGGCAACACCATGTTCTTCCATGTTGCCTTCTTCACTGAGGGGGTGAATGATAAATTCAATGTACTACTCCTCCTAAGGTTATGCATCTCCTTTAAGCCTTAGAAGATATCATCTATGCATTGAATGCACAGTGCCGATCCATGGTCTTGTTCCTCCATACCTGCTTGGTCTCATTCTTCTTCCCATTTTCAGGCTTGGAGCAGGTCTTTCCTTCTTCTGTTGTTGGGTCCTTCCATTTCCTGATTCTTCATCACAGCCAGAAGTAGTGCTATAGTAGCACACAACATCCATCCCAACTTCATGTTTGGGGAATCTCTTGACATACCTATTTGACCATCTTCTTCTGGTCATGTTGTTGTGACTGTCAACCGAAACTAGTGGACCTCTTGCTCCTACAGGAAGATTTCTCTTTTGGTTCCATGCAGGTCTCTGACTTCCATATTCTCTATATCCACTTTTCTATAGAGCATAGTTGTTATACCGGCCTCTATGTGACTGCAGGTTCCTCTTCCTACACTCAAACTCTCTATGGCCAAAACCATTGCAGTTATGACAAACAACATTTGCATAACCAGGAGAGGGGACATGCATGCATCTACTCTTAGATACATTTGTCTTATATGCATGCTGTCTATGAGGTCCAAGATTATTCTTTCTAGATCTCATTCTACATTCCTCTACACTGTTTCCATAAGCATTACATGCAAATCAGTTACCAATAAAGGATGGCATATGACTTACAAATTTATTTTTCCATGCATCAGGAGATCTTACCGATTTAGCATCTCCATTTCTTCTTCTTTGAGAATGGATCTTTGGTTGTCCATTTTGTGCAACCCTTCCTTTTGGTCTCTTCTTCTCCCACGCTTGCTTTTTCCCTATGGGTGGTAGCATTTCTTTGTCCTCTGCCAGTAGGAGGTCTTCTTTGATGCTTCCTCATTTTCCTACTTCTAGTGAAGTTGTCTTCTCCCATCCTCCCTTTACCTTTGGGATCTACAATGTTCCTTCTTCTTGTAGCACCAGTCTTCTTTCTTGTTTGTAAGTCTTCACCGGTTGTGGTTAGATCAACCTTCTTCTGGGGAGCATTTCTCACTGTGAAGGTTTGGCCTTTGTTTTCTCAATTTGAAGAAACAAACAAAATGTCATTGTGGGAGACATTCTTGCTGGTGGAGCATTCACTGACACCACTACCTAAACCTTCAGTGTCCTTAGCATGCTTTTGTTTCTTTAGCATTTTCTCCAAGGCATCACTACTGCAATCAAACTAGATTCTTACCTTGAGCTCATCTTGACACTTCTCAAGGTCATTTCGAAGAATCTCCATTTCTCCAAGTAGCTTCTAATTTTCTTCATTTTTCACTTCTAGCCTAGATGCTAGATCTTCACACCGGTACTCCTTCGTGTCTTCTACCCGAGACTTCATCTCTGAGGTTCATCTCTGAGGTTCTTTTCTCAGATTCTTCAAGGCATATTGTCAACTGCTTCTACTCCACTATAGCAACATTCTTGAATAGCTTGTATTCCCTTCTAACTCTATTGAGTTCTTCAAGTGCATTTACAAGCTCTCCTTGAAGGTCAACTTCTGCTTCTTCTTCTTCTTCTTCACAATTAGATAGATCTTGATGGCTAGATCTATCTGCCATGTCTTCTTCTTCTTCTTCTTCATTGTAAAACACATCATGTCTTTGGGATCCCTTTGACTTATCATCATCAGATGTGTGCCTCTCATCTTCTGATTCTTGAGCCATGAAGAGGTGAGTTCCTTCTTCATCAATGTTGTAGTTGTTGGTTGATCTACCTTCATCATTTGTAGAGGCATGAGATATATTTCTCATTTCATCTTCATAAGACGATCCTGCTGTAGTAGGCTCATTTCCATAAAGCTTATTCAATCTCTCCCATAAGATTTTTGTTGTTTTGCATTTGTCCACTTGTGAGGAGATATCACTGGTGAGCCCACTAAATATAGCCTTCATGCCTTCTTCATTACACAAGCATCTTCTTTCTTCTTTAGATTCGGTGGGAGGACTAACATTCCTAGAGAGACCATTAACAACCGACATCCATACATCAAACCCTAGAGAGGATAGGAAGACTTCCATTTTGCGACTCCAAATAGAATAGTTTGATCCATCAAACACTGGAGCAGAGATTAACACTAAAAAAACCATTGTATCCTTAAGCAAGAATATACCCAAGTTGGAGAAAGCTCATCTAACTGGGAACCTATGCTCTAATACCAATTGTTTGACACAATGCACCACTGAGAGGGGGGTGAATCAGTGGTTCTCAAACTTTTCCTTTAACAACCTATGTGTGTATATCGGTTAGTAAATCTAACACAATGTAGACTTGTCGGTTATTGGGGAGACCAACTCAAATGCAATCACACACACAAAGGAAATCTCATAACACCAAGATGTATGAGGAAGACCCAAGATGGAAAAAAACCTCGGTGAGCAATGCTACTGAAGTCTATGGCTCCAATCCAACCTCACAATAAAATCTTTGTTACAATTTTTAGGGAACCAACCCAAGGAACTACAACCTCTGCCTGATTTATGGGCTACAACCCAAAGGAGCTAAAAACCTTGCACCGAGCTACAACTCAGTGATCACAATGAAAAAATCAAATGCAAGAATAACAATATTGTTACAAGTGAGTCTTGTAACCATTCAATATATCTTACTCTGTCGGTGAGATACCTTCTCTGTTGCACCGACTCACTCTTCTGTTGCTCAGCTTCTGATAAACTCTACTGATACACCTCTCCCCTTCTTCTTCTCTGTTGGATCTCCACCTCACTCCTTTTCTCTTCAGTCCACGCAACTATCCTCCTATCGGTACAAGCTTTTTCCAGTTATCTCTTCAGATGTACTCAAGTTGCTATATCGATTTTCTCTTCAGACCATACCGATTAACCTTCTGTTAAACCATATCACTGGTTTAACCTTCACTCTCTCAGTCACTTCTATCCTTAGCTATTTTCTCTCTGACTAATCTGGCTCTCTCATCTAGCATACAAACACTTTGCAACACACCTATACTCTTTCATTCAGTAGCACTTAACAATATCTTTGGCCTGCATATTTATAGCCTAGTTTTCCTACCAAAGGCCAATTCAAAATCTAGGTGGTTAGGGTTTCCTCATCATTCTTGAGGCAAACCAAATCCAATTAGATCCTGCCCAATCTGATCTCCCTAACAGCCATCTATACACTTCGTCCATTAACTCACCTTCTTGATCGCGCCTTCTATCTTTGGTGATTTTCTTTTTACCCTATTGATTTATCTCTTGGTCAACCACCAAGATTAGTCTTGGTGTACCACCAAGATTAGTCTTGGTGTTTCCTTCATCACCTCGATCTCATCAATCACCCTTAGTTGTATCTCAGTTTTCCTCCAAACCTCAAGCCGCAAACCTCTGCAACAACTTTGCAACATGTCTCATGATTTATGGGATCTTCCATTAATGTCGACCAACTCTACAACTACCTCGTCAGTGTACATTTCTTCTACCGATGCATGCAAGTTCGCTACCTTGACTCCATGTGGCATCCATGTCGACCAACTACCAGCTTGACTCTTCATGTTGGTCTAGATAGGATCACTGACCAACCACTCTTCCAGTTCATTTTTCCTATTGGTTTACTAACCTTGCTGGTATCTCATATTATAGCGGTTCACTCATCATGTTTTCCCTTAGTTGAACTGTCGGTGGAACTCCTTGATCGGTCGCCAAAAATTTCTATCTATAGAATGCGCATTCCACAAAGTGGGGAGTCTTTTGCATCTGCACCTTGTCCATATTACTGGTAAACATACATACTAGTAAACATTCTTGATGACACAAGTCATCAACCTTCACTGGACTCCTTCTTCAGTTAGACCATTCTTCCTCTATCTACATCTTCTTAGTTATGCCTTCTCCTTGATCAGCTCTAATCATATATCAATTGGATTGTCAAAGATTAAAAACTCATCACTCTTCATCTATATCGGCATCTCATCATTCCTTCTTAGTCAGTCCAGTGCACAACTTTGTTCTCATTCACTTGAGGCATTCCTTTTGTTTCACTAGTGGATCCGGTGAGAGCCTTTGAGAACTTTCCTTTACCCCATCTTCCTTATCTCACCAAACTGTGATGCACACAATGCATAGGAGATAAGCCTCACTTACCGATGGAGTGACACCTTGTCTTCTGCATCTTGCATTGCACTTTCACACTCTATCATTGCTTCTCATGATGACTATACCTTCATCCGCTGGGATTCATGTTGTTCTACAACCTCACAGCATACCGGTGACCTATTCATTCTTCTCTTCCGGTGTTGATGTGATTCAGGTAACATTTTTCCTCTTCATGACAAACACCATCCAAGCATCCTGCCCTTCCTTCTTGCCCATCCTTGGTAACCATAGATTGTCAACACAACACTCATCAGTTGACATCCTTTCCTTGCCAGTGACAAACTATGTTAGTACCAGTAACCTTACCATTCCATCTACACAAGTTAGACACTAACTTGTGTACTGGTGTCACCAGTGATCACTCTTCCTTACCGGTGTTCAACAACACAAGGTGATATAGAAGATATCACATCATGTACTCCTCCATAGTAGTGTTTCACATACATCTCTTCTACCGGTAGTCATCCCATACCGATTGACATCAATGACAACACAATGCCAACAAAGATGAATATTGGTACTACTTCTTGGGCCATAGATGTTCTTCATCTAGAAGCTTCAATGAAAAAGATCATAACCAGGACTTGGAAGGATGAAAAAGATAAAAAGGAACTAAAAGAATCCTTAAAACAAATGGCAGAATACATTGACGCAATCCATGGACTAGATCCCCAACCATTATCTACACAGCCAACACTCTTCGATCCTAAATCCCCTAGCAATCAAAAGTTACTCGTAGAAGTACATAGGAATAAAATGGTGCATGGGGTGTTCCTTGAATGGTTGGATACTATCAGGAAAGATGTAAAATAATATATTTGGCATCTGAGCAAGGCATATGATGATGTTGCTAAAGTCATTTGAGAGTTGGGAAAGGAAAATATAACTTGGAAGAACAAAGAAGCCAAATGGACCTGAATAGTAGCTCACATGAAAGAAATACAAAGGCATAGTGTAATGAAGTTCCTTGCAGAGAATCCTTTATAGGGATTTGATGACAATGTTATGTACATTTGCAAAAAAAACATTGAATGGATAAATTCGGTAATAAAACATGGCTATGAGGAATTTGTAAAACTTGTGCGAGAATTATCTGAGTTGGTGCAAAACATGCTTAATTATCTGAAATGCATATGGGTGAAATATATGAAGGAGGATGGAAAAACTGTTGACACTGCTAACGCCATAAGAAAATCCTTTGAAGTGCAAATTGGTATGGCTAAGAGTGCAACGGTGGTCACCAAGAAAGATTTCTCCACCATTCCTAAAATTGAATCCTTACTATTTTTATGCATAGGTCATTTGAACAATCATGTGGATAAAGTAAAACAGGTGCATCGTGATAAGGAGGTTTTGCAACAATGGATTTTACACATAGGCATTCCGAATGAAACTGTCATCCAACAATTCACGGAGGCATTCACGGAGTGGAAGAAAGATCAAGTTGGTCGCCCATTGTCATGAAATGGATATATGTTCTTGTGTTTTCTTTGTTCTCTGCTATGTTTACTCAAGAAATGGTTTTATAAGTTAGTTTTTAAAACAAACTGCTTAACTTACCCTCGGGAAGAGTGGTGTAACTCTGTGGTTACTAAGTGGTTAAGGTGGGAAGTTTAGCTATATATTTTTAGAAAAAGACTTTAAAAAGGTCCAAGAAATTTTGAGAAAAATTAGCAGACTTTTGTGTTGGATATTGTGTATTTTCAATGAAGACATTTTATTAGTGAATAAAATTAGACATTTTCAGCAACTTTCAAATCTGTGTGTTTGAATGCAAAAAGAAGAATCTTTGTTGGGATATATCTGCTTGTGGAGAATATGTTGCTTCTTTGATTATCCACTTTTTATATGTTTGTGAATGAATTTGATAATTAATCCTTTCGTTAACTTTGTGTGGATGTTCTGGTTCCCCTTGTCCTGTGAGACACAAGAGAGACTCAATCGAAGTCCATCATTTTATAGTTTCTTTAATAAAAAAATTCTAAGTGATGTTATTTTAATTGTATATCTGTGGGTTTACATATAGAGTATTTATCTTCTTGGCATTCATGTGGTGTTGACTAATGAATGTGAAAAGCCTTTTCTCGCTTTCTGGTTAAAAGTTAAGTTAATATTTGTGTATATTTAAAAATTCATTGAATACCATAAGGGAAGTTGCACCCTTACGCAGAGGGTAAACTATTCATCGGTTTACCCAACTATTGGTTCAATTTTCCTTTCACAAAACTAAGGGCATACAGGAGTCATTCATCGTAAAGTTAAGAAAGGCTAAATATGTTAACCAACACATTCCACTAAGCGTTTCATGCTTTCCCAAGAAATTCTTCCTTGAATAGTGCCAAAACAACAATCAAATATTTCACGTGGGTTGTGTCATGTTACTACCTTCATGTAGACTCATTTTCGATCACCACCATGACAAAAATCATTACTGGTTTGATGATTTCTTCACCAGTCCTTAAACGCTACTAAAACCTTAGTAAAACTTCATCAGAAATTTGAAACAAGCCTTTTGATAGTCATCACAAGTTCTAGTTTTCTTCAAATACTCCTTTCCATGATACAAGCTCACATTCCAACCTGCAAATCACCAATCATCGTCGATCGTCCAATTTAACCAAAACATCTCTACATTACCAGTTAAAGTCCTATTTCACAGACTTCTATTCTTTTCTAGTAAACCCTATCTTCTGGTAAACCAAATCTCTTAGATGACAAAACAAAACATGAGGAACATCAATAATCACCATTTGACATCAATTGCCATCAATGACAATACGAATAACTGATCAAGTCATCTAATCACAAAATCTCAATCTCTTCATCACAAATAGTCTTCTATCCTCTACCAATTCAGTCATCCATCTTCAACTGCATCACCTACATCATCTCAATCTGCACCAGTTATGCCAAATGCCAATAACCACAATGGTCATGTGGTTTGAATCTTCCTTGATGTATAGATTATTGTCAGCACTCCCCTTTTTGAATCATTGCTCCTTCAGGTACTTATCTAGCCTTGAATACCATGCTCTAGGAGCCTGATTTAAACCATACAGGAATTTCTTCAACCAGCACACAAAGGTTTAATCGTCATGTATCAGAAACCCTTCTGATTGCTCCATGTACACTTCTTCTTCAAAATTTCCATTGAGGAAAGCATATTTTACATCCATTTGATATACCTTATAACCCTTGTGGGCTGAAAAAACTAGAAACATCCTAATTGCTTCTAGTCTAGCTAATGGTGCAAATGTTTCTTCAAAATGAATGCCTTCTACTTGAGAGTAGCCCTTGCACACAAGTATAGCTTTATGCCTAACAATTTTACCTTCTTCATGCATCTTATTCCAGGGTAGACCCATTTGGTGCCAACGATGTTCTTGTCTGTTGGCCTAGGGACTAATTCCCAAGTCTTGTTCTTCTCAATCTGCTACAACTCTTCTTCCATTGCATCCATCCATTTCTAACTTTTACTGGCCTCATTGAATGTCTTAGGTTCCATTTCAATCATGAGGCAGAAATTGACTTGTTCATCATTACAAGCAAGTCTTCTAGTTTGCACACCATCACTCTTATTACCTAAAATCTTCTCTTTCGGGTGGTTTTTCTGCACATACCAGTTAGGGAGCTTATTGGTTGCTTCTTCTGGTTCATTGTCTGACTGAGCTTCTTCACCTTCATCACCAGAATCATCATACTAGTTCACTTGTTCTTATCTTCCTTTATGCATATCCTCAACAACTCTTACATGCACACTCTCAATGACTCTTCTTAGTCTTTTGTTGTAGCATTTGTAGGCCCTACTGTGAGTTGAGTAACCAAGGAAGATCCCTTCATCACTCTTGGAATCAAAACTACCTAAACCATCCATGTGTCTCTTGATAAAACATTTACTTCCAAATACTTTGAAGTATTCGACTGATGGTTTCTAATCATACCACAGTTCATAAGGTGTCATATTGTTGTTTGTTCTCAACTGAACCTGGTTCAAAGTATATGTTGCAATATGAACCGCTTCCTTCCAATACATATCTGACAAACTTGCCTCATTCAACATGGTTCTAGCCATCTCATCTACTGTCATGTTCTTCCTTTCTACCACACCATTTTTTTGTGGTGTCTTGGGGGTTGAGTATTGTCTTCTGATTCCATGTCTCTCACAGTAATCTTCAAACTCATTTGATGTGAACTCTCCACCCCGGTCGGATCTTCAGCATTTCAGCTTGCATCGACTTTCCTTTTCTACCATCTTTCGAAAGATCTTGAATCTATCAAACGCTTGTGATTTATCTTGTAGGAAAGTGACCCATGCCATTCTTGAATAGTCATCAATGAAGAGCATAAAGTATCTCTCACCGGCAAGAGCTCTTGTCCTAGTCGGACCACATAGATCTGTATAGACAAGTTCAAGTGGTCTTGAGGTGTTGTGTTCTTTTGTCTTGAAGCTCACTTTAGTCTTCTTTCCTTTCACACATTCATCACAAAATGTGCTTACCGGTTTGATGATGAGTGGTATATTTCTCACACAACCCTTTTTGCTAACTGCAACTAGATTATCAAAATTTATGTGGCCTAATCTGTTGTGCCACAACCAGATTTCGTCCACTTGTCCCAACATGCGTTGGGATTCAAAACTTTCTTTCAAATTGTATACATTTCCATCTATCCTCTTGCCTTCTGCTACAACCTGACCGATACTCTCCTTATTTATCTAGCAACCGGTAGAATCAAAGGTGAATTTATAACCTTTGTCACACATATGACTCGCACTCAACAAATTGTGTTTTAGGCCTTCCACATAATATACATCATGTGCTTTCAGTTTGTCTTCAATATTTAGAGTACCTTTTCCCTTTATGTTGATAAATGAGTTGTCTCCAAATCTCACTGAGCCACCATTCCAATCTTCAAGCTTGATAAATTTATTTTTATCACTGGTCATTTGGTTGGAATAGCCAATGTCTATAACCCACAAGTTTCTTCTTTCTGCATGAAGGGTAGTCTGCACTATCAAACTTGATTTTGCATTGTCCTTTTCTTTCTCAACCCAAACCGGTTGAGTTTCCTTCTTCTTGTCAACTGCAATTTTATGCTCTAGTTTGGCTACAAGTTCCTGTTCAGGAGCAATCCTCTTCTCCTTGATTTTCATGTTTTTACACTGCTTTGCAATATGTCCAAACTCGTGACAGCTATGACACTTTACATTCATATTAAATGATGAGTTTGAAAAATTATTGTAGGAAACCGGTTGAATTCTCCTACACTCACAACTTCTATGTCTTGATCCATTACATTGATAGAAGATGACATTCATCTCCTGAAGTGCACCCAAAGAGTTTATATTTTCATAACTCATAGTGGGCTTATTCATTAATCTATAGTTAGCTAATGTATGTCCAAATTTGTTACATTGGTAACAATAACCATGAAAGTTTGGAACATACCGGTTTGGTTGCCTTGGTCCTACAAACATCTATCTCATCGAGGGTCTTCCTTTCATGCTACTAACTCTAGTGAACTCTTCATGATCAACCTTTTCTTTTCTCCTAAGATCTGCATTCTAGTACATTGAGTGTGGCCTCTAGTTCATTGATCATGTATACCATTTTGTGGGGCAGTTTCTAATAGCTTTTGCATAAGTCTTCTTACTGCTATATCCTTTCTTAATGTGAATGTTTTCTTGTCTTCACCTTCACTTGAAGAAGCGAACTGTATTTCCTTACCGGATTTATCTTTGTTGTTTGAAATTTTTTCTTCTTCAAATCCTAAGCCACCAGTATCTTTAGATTGCTTCTATTTGCTCAACATCTTGTCCAAGGCTTCTATGTTACCCTCATATTTGCTCCTCATTTTCAGTTCATCCTTACGCTTTTCAAGCTCCTTTCTAAGCTTCACTATTTCTTCTTCCAGGTCTTGATGCTCCTTTTCCTTTTTCATCAAATCAAAGGATGTAACTTCACATATCCTCTTGGCTTCTTCCAACTGGAGTTGCAAGTCAGAACTCACTTGATTGGACTCCTCCAGAGATTGCTTCAAGTGATCTTGTTCTTCTATTGCAGCAAGCTTGATTTCTTGAGTTCTCTTCTTGTCTTACTTAACTCCTCAAGAGCACTTATGAGCTCACCTTCTAGATCCTCTTTTGCTTCAGTGTCTTCATCTGCCTCATCTTCCACAACCAGTTCATCTAGTGCCATAAAGAGATTAGCTTATCTTTCATCTTCATGGAAATCATCTTCTGATGTACTCTCTTCATTTGTGGCATCATCCTCAATCATATATAGGCTATTCTACTTCCGGTAGCTTCTTCTTTCTTGCCGATAAACTTTATTTTCTTTTTTTTTACCGAAAGATCTGCCAAAACTTCTTTGTTCATCTCCACCGGTTTCATTATAGGGACATTTTGCAGCAAAGTTTCCAACTTTACCATAGTTGAAGCATTTAAGTGGTAACTTTACTTTGTACTTATTGGATCCTCTCTTGAGATTTCTGACAAATTTTGCTACCTCTGCATCCAAGTCTTCACTGGATCCTTTATGAGCAACCTCTTCCTTTCTTTTTTTGATGGAGTTGAAAGTTGCCTCTTTCCGTGAAGATGCTTCACCGGTTGTCCTCAATTCATAGGCAGTTAAGGAGCAAATAACTCATACATTGTGAAGGTTTTTAGATCCTTAGCATCCTCTATGGAAGAAACCTTAGTAGCATACTTAGATGTAAGAGATCTAAGTACCTTTTTGACAATAATTTCATCATCAATTTCCTCTCCAAGTCCTCTGATGGTGTTCATAGTTTCATCTACTTTGTGAAGGTAATCTGCAATATTTTCTTCATCTTTCATCTTCAAGCCTTCAAGCTGACCTCTTAGTGATTGCAACTTGGCCTCTTTGACTTGGGCATCTCCTTCAAATAATATCTACAATTGATCCCGTCTCCTTGGTGGATGCGTAGTGCATAACCTTGATGAACTCATTATTTGATAGCCCGCTTAGAATAGCATGTTTAGCCTTTGCATTGTTCTCATCCTCCTTCTTAGCATCCGGATCAAAGGGACAAACACTAGGGACAATATACGCATTCTTGACAGACATCCACACATCAAAACCAAGAGAGGAAAGATAGGTCTCCAATCTTTTGCTCCAGAAGGCATAGTTAGATCCATCAAAGACGGGGGCTTTTGAGGAGGCATACTCATTTCTTCCCATTGTATTCTTTGACCAAAATCTACCCAAGCTAGAGAAAGCTTCAATCAACCGAGAACCTAGGCTCTGATACCAATTGTTGAACACAATGTATCATTGAGAGGGGGGGTGAATTAGTGGTTACTAAAATATTTTCTTTTTAAACCAAGCTTTGAGTACCGATTAACAACCTAAACACTAATAAATCAAACCAGTAAGATATGAGAGGATATCAAAAGAGGAAAACACACAAATGCATAATCCACAACACCAGATGTATGAGGAAAATCCTATATGGGAAGAACCTCGGTGATAAATGTTGATGGAGTCTACTGCTCCAATCCAGCCTCACAATGAAACAATAGGTTACAATTATTTAGGGCACCAACCCAAGGAGCACCAACCCCTATTGATTTAGGGCACCAACCCAAGGAGAACCAACCCTTGCACCAAGCACCAAATCGGTGTAATACAATGAAATACAATTTTAATGCAATGATAGCACCTAGTTGAAAATGAGTTCTGCAACACCTGATGTCTGTCAATTATCACCTTCCTATGTTTCGCTGGTCCTTCTACTATCGGTTATCAGATTGCTCTCTCTAATTACTTTTAGTTTACTTTCTTCCTTTCTTCTCTTTCTCAGATCCTCACCCTACACAATACCACACTTGGATGCCTTCCTAATCATTCAATCTCTACTGGTACACTTGATTGTTAAGATTATAACAGTTCACTGGTTACTCTATCTCTACCAGTTAGAACCTCTCACCGGTTCAGCCTGCTAACTCCACACTCTAACTCTCTATGAAATAACTCTTGGGCAAATAGTCTCTCTTCTTGCTCAAGCTCTCTTCTTACTCTCAACTCACATCCAACATCATCCTCTTCAGTCTCGAGTTCATATGTTTATATTTGAGGGTTCCTGCCAAAAGAAACATTCAAGTGCTGGTGTGCTAGGGTTTTCCTCTATCAGCTCAATCTGTATCAGATTTGATCGAATCTCCTTTTCTAGAAAGATGATTTGAAACATATCAAATAACACTGCCATATTCTTGCCTTCCAATGCATGTTTTCTATTTTAAGATGTCTGCAACATGATTTTCAGCATTGCTCTGTCAATCACCTTTAATGGCTCGATTGTTTCCTTCAGCCAACAAGTACAAGGATCAGATCATAATGCAAGGTCGGTTCAATCACCTTACCACTCTGTCTCCCTCGATCTGCAACATCCTACCATCATTCCATAATTTATGGGCTCTTCATTAATGCCAACCTTCTTGTCAACTATCACACTTGACGATGAACACTTCACCGACCTCTGCGTGCTCACCACCTGGTGTCCACCTGTCATCTTTGTTGACATTCACCTATGCTTAGACTACAAAGTTAGTTTGACATCCTTCACTAACCAAGACTCACTATCAGTTCAACTCACCTTACCGGTATAACCTAACTTCATTGGTGGACCTTCATACCTGCTAACTTTTCCTCTGTTGGTGGATCAGCTTGGCCTACCATCAAACATGTTGGTTCATCCACTAAGTCCATTTACCGATTGAATTATACATATCTTTGTCTACTGGTGATCACATCCCTCTATTCTTCTTTGCTTCCTTACTTGCTTGTCGATGGTCTTTCTTTACCGGAAGATGTTGCACTTCATGTGTACCAATAATGTGTGCAGAAAATGATGGAGACAAAATGTGAAATTCAGTTTCAAAGTGTCTACACACCAATGAGACTCTTGGTGCAAGTTATAGGAACTATATTGAAATAGCTCAACTTCCCAAGGGGCATCCCATTGTTATCTATCTCACAGGATTCCTAAGGTCCCACTCTCGCTCTCAGATCACTGAGAAAAGTGTCTTAGGAATGAAAACTCCAAGAAGGAGTGATGTTTAATCATTAGTATGAATGCATTCCTATATATGTATGGTATTGAATCTATGATGATTAAGCTAGCATAAAAGATGATGATAAGATAAAATATTAGTAAACTTATCCTAGCATGATATACTAGTCTAACATGGATATGCTATGATATTTAAAATGCTTCTAATGCTATTAAGATGATTTTATCAAAGAAAGGCTAAATGCTTAGTAAAATGACTATAAGTTTGATGCATGAAAGACTTGAATTTTTAAATGAGAGGATGAGAGCTCTACTTATAGGAAAAATAGAGCAATGGATGGTCAAGATTGAGTAATCTTAACAAGGGCCAGGATTGAAATTTAATCAATCCATGTTTACAATTCTCACCAATGAAATGGTGATAGTTGTCAACAAAAGGTTGCTTGAGAGGAGACGAAAGAAGCATTAAATGCATGAGAAGACATGAAGGTTAGCCTAGGAGGTAAGGGTTAAGGTTAGGCTAGGGTTATCCATTGGATAAAGCTTTTATCCAAAGGATAAACTCTTGTGCAAGGGTTAAAGAAATAACCAAGGTTAAAGTCATGAATGCTTGATGAGACCCTTGGGTTAGATGAGGGTTGAGTTAGAGAAAAAGTCTCTAATCATGCAAGAAGGTTGAGTTAACCATTAATGGTTATGTAAGAGCCTTAAATGGTTTGGAAGACTTTTAGGGTTAACTTGTTGAGGACATAAAGCCTTTAATGGTTTTTAAAGACTTTGGAGGCTTTGAGAAGTGACTTCCCTTTGCCTAGGAATGTGACAATATTTAGGAGATGGATTAGGCTAAATTGGAAGGGATTAGAAGAATCTAGAAGGGGTTTAGGAGGCAAGTGGGAGATGTAGGAAAATGCAGGTGGAGGGAAAAGGAATTTAATTAAAATAAAATTACTTTATTTAAACTAAATAGAAGAAACTTGCATAAATACAAGTGGGAGATTTAAATAAATAAATTAGATTTATTTATTTGCAAGGATCAATTTAATTAAATGTAAATTGAATTAAAAAAGGGAGAAAGGGGAATTAATTAAATAAAGTGATTTATTTAATCAAAGGCTAGCAAAGGTTTAGGTGAACTTAATTAAATAAATTGAGTAATTCATTTAATCAAATAGATGAATGTGAAGAAATTAATTACATAGAATTTAATTAGTAAGGGGAAGGGGTTTTAAAATGAATATTAAATATTCATTTAGGAAAGTGGTGCACATGTTGATTCAAAGAAAATTTGTCAGATATGTTGTCAAAATTTGATCGATATGATGTTGTGTGTCAAGATGTCGATATGATGCCCCAAATTTGATGAATGATATTGATGATGCCCCCTCAAGAGATGAATCAAATATTTTTTGAAAAATTTGTTGATTTGATGAGCGTTTTTTGATTAATTGAATTTTGAAATTTTTGACTGTGTGGAATGCACATTATTGATTCATCTCTCGATAATGATGTTGATAACGTTAAAAATGAAAAAGTCAGAAAAAGTCATGCCCCACTTATTAACCTTGTTGATTTTACCCTATAAAAAGGTAAAAAGTGACTTTGAAAAATCATTTGCACACTTGGCTCTTTGTGATTGTGAGCTTTGAGCTCTGACGAAGATATCAGTTCCATATGCTTCACACTGATTTGAGCGCGTTCGTTGATACTGGAGGCCCGCCGCGTATGGCCCACCTGTAAGTGGTCGAAATCTCTCCACATTTTTTCTTTATTTTACCTTTTTTTATCACATTTTTAACTTTTTTAGTCAAAATTTGGCAGTTTAGCGCGTAGGTTAGGTCCTATAGTGCATACGATAGACAAGTTAGTGCGTAGGGTAAACCTAGGTAGGTTAGCATCTAAGTAGCATTTTGTAGCATGCCAATAGGATAGGTTAGCGTGTGCAAATATTTAGCGCATAGGGTTGACAGGAGGGCGCTTGGGGTAGATAGAATAGCACATCGGGGTTTTTAGCACATAGGGTTGACAGGATAGTGCAATGGAGTTGCCAGTTAGCACGTAGGGGTTTTAGCATGTAGAGTAAAGTTTCTAGTGCATTGGAGGAAAATGATAGCGCATAAGTAGCATCTTAGTGTGTAGGAGCCCTGGTTTAGCGTGTAGGGTCCAAAATTCAGTGAAAAAGGTATGGAAGAATGCGTCGCGAGTGAAGATAGATGAGATAGATGGCTTAGGGATTGATACGCACCTGATGATTGTTCTAAGATGGGTCTTGAGCCAATGTTGTGCCTATTGTGATGATGATTGTTGAGTCTTCTTTTGAAGTTTCTTTCTATATGGAGTGCCAAGCTGTTTGATTGTTGATGCGGATCATGATTTAAAATTTGATGTGAATCTTTGATGTTTGCCTTCTAATATGAGTTTTGAGTTGATGTTCAATATGAGTCTTGATTCTTGATTGTCGATATGATTCCTGATTTGATGCTTTCGATATGGATTTTCATTTGATTGCTTGCACTATGGATTTTTTATGCTGCTTGCATTAAGGATCCTACTTTGATTTTTGATATGGATATTTGATTTGATTGCTTGCGTTATGTTGCTTTCGATATGGATCTGATGTTGCTAACTTTCTCGATATGGGTCTTCGATTTGATTCCTTGCGTTATGGGTCTTTGATTTGATTCTTGTGTTATGGGATTTGCTTGATTTCTTGATATGGGTCTTGATTTTTGATATGGGTCAGATTTTTGATATGGAACTTGGATTGATTTCTCGATATAGGTCTTGATGTTCGATATGGGTCAGATTTTCGATATGGGTTTTTGATTTGATGCTTCATTGTTTCAATTTGATGTTGCTTTGATTGGATATATCGGATAGATTTGGGAACTGATGATGGATACTTGTTGTTTTGCAGGCAGAGCTTGGCGTGCTTTAGTATCGAGAGTAGTTTTCAAGACCATGGTCATTGATTCTGTGCTTATCACAGGTTGATAGAGATGTGATTGAGAGATGCGGTTTATCATCCTTACTAGACATGCCTCGGTACATCATTAACTGGGGTTTGTTGATAGATTTAGCAGAGAGGTGGCATAGTGATACGAAAACCTTCCACTTGGCTATAGGAAAGATGACAGTCACACTAGAGGATTGTTATCGGATTCTGCGGATTCCTATAGTTGGGGCTCTGGTATCATATGAGTAGACTGGGGAGGGTGGGATAAAGGCTCTCCATCGCATCTTCTAGGATGATCAGATCAACACGTATGAGATCCCATGGCAGGAGTTTTTGGATTTTGGTTACGCTCTACTACCATTGGTACTAGCAGGGTTCATTGGTGGATTTATTTGTCCCGACCGTAGGTCGAAGGGACTAGTTGTGGGATGGGGATTGGTGTTAGAGAACATGGTGATGCAAGGGTGCAGGTTTCCATGGGGGTCATGTATGTTAGCCCATCTTTATAGAGAGCTTCACTAGGTGGTGTATCAGGGATACACTAATTTATCAGCTGGAGTGACACTGTTTCAGGTGTAGGCTTGGGAGCATATTCCTGTGTCGAGACCGATGGAAGATAGGGATAGTCCAGTTGGTTAGGCATATGTTTATGGTTATATAGGTGTAGCTGTACATCATAAGCTGGGAAAACTAGAGCATTGGTGGAGAGCTCTGGATGATATCGATACTATCATTTGGAGACCATATATGGATTGTGAGGTGTGGGCAGAGGACGGGCTAGAGATACCCTATATATAAATGTCAAGGTACCTAATCAGGTGGATGCCCTTTATTATTGAGAGATTCTTGTACAGTCATGTTCAACGACAGTATGGTAGATAGCAGGCGATGCCAAAAGGAACTTGTTTATATGCTCATCAGAGACAAGATGTGCCAGAGTGGGGACCCACCATAGATAGTGGAGTAGCTGTTGAAGAGTACATGTTGCTAGTGGGAAAAATCTAGGATTATGGGGTTGGGGTTGCAAATGCTGGGATGATGGAGGAGTTTTCCACCTACTTCGTGGCACATTTCGTAGCACGTATATCTGATCCGATAGAGATGGTATCTTCTTTTGATGATAAGGAGGATGAGCAGCCATCGAGGTGAGGGGTTGTCAGATAGAGAGATGAGGAGGGAGAGGAGGTAAGAGAGGGAGGTGGAGATGATGGAGGAGATGGTGGAGGATGTGGGGGAGTAGATAGAGGAGGTGGGAGAGGGGGTGGAGATAGAGGGAGAGGATGTGGAGATAGAGGAGGTGGTGGAGGAGGTGGTGGAGGAGGTGGTGGCTTAGATAGGGGATGCGGTTTCGTTCTTGGTGCTGGTGGGGCTGGTAGGGTAGGTCCAGTGCTACTGACGGTGGGTGGTGCAGAGGATGATAGGAGATCTTTCTAGAGGAGGAGATCTGATGTTCTACCTCTAGTGGTACCTCAAACAGGGAAAGGTGTGGGTGGGACCATGACACAAGTACCCATTCAGATTAGGGTACCCACCCATCAACAGTATTCACAGATTAGAGTGCTATAGGTCACAGTGCAGGAGCTGCAAGCATAGGTGTTAGCACAGCAGTGCTAGTTTACGCAGATTATGGCAGAGCGGGATACGGAGAGAGAGCATCAAGGCCAGGTAGAGGATCTTGCTAAGAGATTGGAGAGAGAAATTACCAGTGCCCCTGTAGCGTCGTAAATTGTACGCACTTGCTAGGGTGGTACAATTTCACACCTAGTTTAGCACCCGCCTTGGTACATTTTACATTTTGCATTGCATTTCTCCTTTAGCACTTAATTAATCAAATTAATTAGGTCTAAGGTCCTATTTCATTATCCTTCACATCATAAAGTCGGGCCCTTTCATTAAAGTGTGCCCCTTTTCATGTTATTCCTCCAACACATCATCTAATCAAAAACCCTAATTAAGTCCTATTTTGAACTTGGGGGCTTGATTTCGGAGGTCAAAACATCTCAAAATCACCTGTAACTTCGGGATTCTCTCTAAAATCATCGTATCTGACGGCCCTGAAAATTTGGTGAAAAGTTGCCAGGACCATGGCGCCCGGAGTGCACACGGTCCCGGACATTTTTCCCAAAATTTTAGGAGCACGATCCAATCATAAAATAAAGCTTAACCCCAAGAAATTGGTAGGATATTCAATCTCTAGGTCGGCCAAAAGACAGAATGACGACCTAGGGTTTCATACATAAGAGCTCTCTTTCTTCATTGGAATGGATCCGAATTTTGTTTTCAGGAACCTCATATGCAGCGAAAGAGCAAATATTTGAAGACTTCAACAACATTCAACATCCCTCTATCAAGAATTTATCAATTCCATTCATCCATTTAGGGCTTGGAAGACATTGAAGAACAATAGGAGATTACCAACTAAAGATTGGCTTGTACCTCTCCCTTGGGGGTTGGGTATGATTTCATGTTGTTTTCATGTCTTTGCATAAGCTTCAATATATCATATATTCATGCTTTAGATCACTTTGCATCTTGATTTAGAGCATTTACATTATCATTTACAAGCAATTAGGGTTTACTTTCTAGGTTGCTCTAGTTTGCTTACTCGCATTTTAGATCTTGCACACACACAAGGTTTGCACACACATTACTTTTACAATAAAACTTGGCTATTCGTGGAGGTGGAAATCACCAAAGCGGGGGTTTGACTAAGGCAAAACCCTATATAGCCACCCAAACACCCTCTTCAGATATAAGTGCAGGTTTCGGGACTCGGACGACGCCGCAGGTTACAGATCCAGGAAAAGTAGGTCAAGACAGCACTCCACACCAAATTGTAGAGCAAAAGACCAGGACAGGGGCGTGGGGCACCCTGGTCTTGCCAGGACAGGGGTGTGGGGCACCCTGGTCCTACCAGGACAGGGGCACTAGGCGCCCTGGTCCCTGGGACAGAGGCGCTGGGCGCCTTGGTCCTCCTGACAGACAACATTTCTGACAGTTTTCCAGAGTGCAAAACAACAATTTCAAAGATATCCCTTTGGGATTTGATTCAAACTTCTTCCACTCATCATGGAATGTTAGAAGATGCCTTGAAATATTTGAATGTTCCTCCACCGAATACATCTAGTAATATAGCATCTTTGGTTAACTCTGTGATGAATCCTAAAGCTCAAATTGTGTTTACCCAAGATGAGTTGCCCACTAGTGAAATTCAACATCAATATGATCCCTTGATGATTGTGGTTATCATGAAAGACACTGCTATAAGATGAACACTAGTAGATAATGGCTCTGGTCTTAATGTGTGTAGCATTAATCTTTTGCATAAGATGAATGTGGATACATCCCTAATTGAGCCGGACTCTCATCCTATTCGAGGCTTTGATAATGTGGCTAAAACTTCATTAGGTACTATCATCTTACCCATCACAGTGGGGCCTATTACTTTGCCTACTCCTATCCATGTTATGTCGGGAAATCTAACATACAACTTGTTATTAGGGAGACCTTGGATTCACAGTATGCAAGCTGTCCCCTCTACATTGCACAGACAAGTTAAATTTATCTATAACAATAAGACATATACCTTGATAGGTGATACTAATTTCCAAGCTTTTTTACAAACATCTACTTCCAAAGGGGGTTCTTCTAAGCCATCCTCGTCTAGTGATGACTCTTTAAACAAGATACCTATCGATGAATCCTCGCTCTCTGATGATCAAAATTCTTTTGATGAGTCTGGAGCTCCTGAAGAAGACTCTCCTCGACTTGAAACTACACATAAGAAGGATTTTGATCCTGAGAAGGTACTCGCAGACGACGATTGGGGATCCCTTGATTTTAATCCCACCTTTGTAGGTGAATATAAGGTTCCTTCTAGAGAGCTTAAAGTTGAAAAGAAGGAAGAAGCTAAAAATCAATCAACATTACCTAAGCCTATGAGCAATAATTTTGTGGCCGCCTCTCAAACTTCTTCTCCTCACACCTCTAATTTTGAAGAGTTTGATTCTTTGTCTTATGAAAAACCGCCTTCTCTTTCTGAAATGGTTGATTGTTATGGTCGTGGTTTTCACATTTTTGCCAAGCATGGGTATCATGGAAATGGTTGTGGCACTCACGAACAAGGGATAAAGGTTCCTCTAGAGAATAATCTTCACAATTATGCCTTTGGACTTGGCTACAATCCCTGCCAGCGCACTAAAGCTTCTAAGAGACCATGTATTAGTGTTAATGCTATTTCTACATCTCTATCAATGCAACACCCCGAGTACATTGATGAGGATCCTTTGTGTGCCTATGCTTTGGATGTTTTTCCTACCGATGATGCTTTAGCTGAGTTTTTAGGAGCATATGATACTCTTCCTCGTTATCATCACAATAGGGGACTCCCTTATTGTTTGAACACTGAAGCCTATTTTGGAAAAGAGATTGATAATGATGAGATTGTGAAAGAATTCCCTCAGTTAAAGGATACTCCTCAACAAAGTAATCTTCTCATAAGTGACACCACTAATGTTAAGATGGATCCTTGCAATGAAGAAAGAGTTATTAAAATTGGAAAATGTTTGGATGAAGAGGAACAAAAACAATATGAAGATTTATTGCATGAATTGCCCGAGATCTTTGCTTGGACATACTCTGACATGCCTGGTATAGATCCTAAGATTGTTACTCATAACATTGTCTTAGTTCCTGATGTTAAGCCCGTGAAACAAAAGATTCGAAAAATGAATCCTAAGGTGGCTCTACTTGTTAAGGCTGAGATTGAAAAGTTATTGGAGGCTGGATTTATCTGCCCTATTGATTATTCCCCATGGATTTCAAATATTGTCGCTGTGGCTAAACCAGATAATAAAATAAGAATGTGCACTAATTTTCGAGATTTAAATAAGGCTTCTTTAAAAGATGATTTCCCTCTTCCAAACATTGACATGATAGTTGATTCTACGGCAGGACATGCCTTGTTATCCTTCATGGATGGTTTTTTAGGATACAATCAAATTTACATTTAGCCCTCAAGATCAATTCAAAACTACTTTCACCACTCCTTGGGGTACGTTTTGTTGGATAATGATGCCTTTTGGACTTAAAAATGCCGGTGCAACTTATCAACGAGCGATGACCCTTATCTTTCATGATTATATGCATAAGATTTTAGAGGATTATGTTGATGATATTTTGGCCAAATCCATTCTTCGCATAGATCATATTAAAATCCTTCGTCAAATCTTTGAAAGAATTCATAAATATCACATGCGCTTGAATCCTCGAAAATGTGTTTTTGGTGTGGATAGTGGAAAACTATTAGGGTTCATAGTTTCGCATCGTGGGATTGAGGTGGACACTAAGAAAATAGATGCTATTGTCAACATGCCACCTCCTAGAAATGTGTCTCAACTTAAAAGCTTACAAGGAAAGATTCAAGCTATTCGTAGGTTTGTATCTCAACTTGCAGATCGTACTTTTCCTTTTACTCAACTTCTCAAAAAGAATATCACTTTTCAATGGAATGAGGATTGTCAGCAAGCATTTGAAGATTTAAAAGTGTATTTGGCTAATCCTCCTATCCTTCAACCGACCGAACCTTCTAAACTCTTTCTTCTTTATACAGCTACTTCCTCTCATGCTCTTGCAGCATTATTGGCACAACATGATAAAGACGGTAAGGAGTGTCCGGTTTATTATATAAGTTGTACCTTACTCGATTATGAGACCCGATATTCTGCGATAGAAATACAATGCTTGGCCTTGGTGTTTGCGACTCAGAAATTGAGACATTATCTCTTAAATTCAGAAGTCCACGTCATGGTAAAGTTTGATCCTTTGAAGCATCTTTTCTCTAAAACTGATTTATCAGGACACCTAGCTAAGTGGGTTATGATGTTAACTGAATTTGACCTTAAATTTGTTTCACAAAGAGCAATTAAAGGGCAAGCGTTGACTGATCACCTAGTTGAGGCCCCTTCACCTTTCTCCTTCCCTAACCCTGAGTCTTTTCCTGACGACTTCATTCTTTGTACAGAGAAAGATGAAACTTGGGAGTTATACTTTGATGGCTCTAAGTGTCGTACAGGATCGGGGGCAGGGGTGGTTTTGATTTCTCCTACAAAGAAGTCTATTCCCTTATCTTATCGTCTCAATTTCCTATGTACCAATAAAATCGCTGAGTATGAGGCTCTTATAGCAGGAATAAAGGCAGCCTTAGCTTTGAATATAAAACACATACATATTTTTGGAGATTCTCAACTGATTATAAGACAAGTAACAAGACTATATCAAGCGAAACAAGACAAATTATCACAATATAAAGACCTTGTTATCTCGTTGTTACAAAAATTTGATTCTTACACCATGGAACCTGTTCCTTGAAAAGATAATCGACATGCGGACGCAATGGCATGTGTGGCTTCTTTGATATCTTTAGAGGACCCTATGGTTGATCTTAAATTTGTTATACACAACCCTATTTCTCCAGCTATTGTAGATGATTCTAGCTTGGTGACATGTTGTGATTTTATAGACTCAGATGAATGGTATTCGCATATCATAAGATATTTGACTGATGGTACCTTTCCTGATTCCGCTAATAAGAACACTAGGGCTAGAGTTCCAAGTTGTCCGCTAGATCTATCATTCTTTCTAATGTTCTTTACCGAAGGGGTTATAACGGTCTTCTCCTTCATTGTCTTAACAAATCGAAAATCCCTATTGCTCTTGAAGAGGCTTATTCAGGTGCCTGTGGGGGGCATTTTGGAGGCAAATCCTTGGTTCAAAGGTTGCTTCGTATGGGATATTATTGGCAAACTATGCAGCAGGATTCTTTTTCATTTGTTAAGAAATGTCATCAATGTCAACAACACAATAATTTGATTCATGCTCCTACCCAAGAACTTCATTCTCATGTAGCTTCTTGGCCTTTCTCTGCATGGGGGTTGGATCTTATCGGTAAAATCTCCCCTCCTTCATCTCAAGGACATACTTTCATTATAACCGCAACAGATTACTTTACAAAGTGGGTAGAAGTCGTTCCCCTTCGCTCTACTACTGCTAAAGTCATTTGTCGATTCCTTCTAGAAAACATTATTTCTCGATTTGGGATACCTTCCACTATAATCTCTGATAATGGGACATCATTTAAGAACAAGGACGTGAAGAAATTCCTTGAGAAGTATCATATCAAACATCGATTTTCTACACCATACTATCCTCAATCAAATGGTCAAGCCGAATCATCCAATAAGATAATTGAACAAGTTCTTCGTAAAACTATGAATAAGCATGGTAAGGATTGGAGTACTCAGCTAATTTATGCTCTTTGGGCCTACTGAACGAGCATATGAATTGCTACCGGAACTACACCTTATAATCTTGTTTATGGTGCTGATGCTATTATGCCTTTAGAATTAGAGATTCCATCACTTAGAGTTTCTCTCAAAGGTATAGTAGATGATGACGCTTATAGAGAACAAAGACTTCAATAGCTTGAGATGCTTGATGAACAGCGTATAAATGCTCTTGAGCATATTCAAACGTATCACAAAACTCTACAACGAAGCTATAATGATAAGGTTATTCAACGTTCCTTCTCAGTGGGTGACTTAGTGCTCTATGAGAATCAACGCAATGTGAATGCCTTACCTGAAGAAAAGGGAAAATTTAGTTCTAATTGGCTTGGACCGTATATTGTTATTGAAGATTATGGATCAGGTGCTTAAAAAATAGCGGGTGTAGACGGTACGTCTCTTAAAGACCCTATAAACGCTATGCACTTGTAGATACTATGCTTAAGTCCTCATTCCTTATCATTCATCTATTTCCTTTCTCACTTCTTCAAAATTGGATAATATGTTAGCATATCTTTGTTAGAGCAAAGGGAATTAAATGATGTTTTGTTTAATCTATATTGCTTCGTTCCTGACAAGCGTGTTTCTTTACTTTATGGTTTGTCTTGAATTCATTTATGTAAATTGCAAAAGATTTACATTTTTCATTATGTTAGCATATTATACAATATCTTTATGTGTTAAGTTGAATCGTGTCATGTTGTGTTTAAATTCAAATTAAATCACATTAGTTATATGATTCTTAGGCTTAACACATATTTTCTTCCCTATCATCAATGTAGTACTTGATCAAAAAAATTTTATTAAGTCACACATGTATCAATTTAATCATGGAGCATTGAGAAATCAATCACATGGAAATTAAATTCGGAACATACATGTACATCTACCAAATGTATTAACTTTAATCAAAATACCCATTGTTTTTAGACATTAAAGATAACATGTTTGAGACAAAGAAGCATGTATATATATATATATGTGTGTGTGTGTGTGTGTGTGTGTGTGTGGATCAATATACAAAGGTAGGTCACTACACATCCAAAATGTGACCTACCCTGCATCATAAGATCATCTCCTATCCCTAGGGCTGGTGGCTGGAGAGTGACAACTAGATGCTCCCTCCTGATCCGGCTGTGCAGGTGGGCCCATAGGGGTATACCGTGATATAGATCGTGAATGGCTCCGAGAGGAACTCCTGCGATCCCTATCCATAAGGATCGCGCGATACGAGGTAGCCTTGGCCTGAGCTGCTGCTAGATCACGCTATACCCGCTGAAGGTCCTCTGATAGAGCTCTCTCTCCCTCCCTCCATATCTCTACCTGTACTCGAAATGGGGAAAACAAATCATCATGCTGACCCGTGTTCCCTTGAGGTCTATAAGCAACCTGTGAGGAACTAGGGATCTGCGCCGTCGTAGAAATATTTGTCACTGCTTGCTGGATCAGAGAATGCCACTCCTACACATTAGCTGTAGCAGTAGAACAGATCATGTATTAGTACCATTTTATATCATCAAAACATCAATCAATCAATATAAACCTACTATACCTGGATCTCCCTCACGCCAGTAGGGATTGTGATATGGTAGCATCTGTGACTGGGAACTACTAGGCTCCCCACGCTCAAATAATCTGTGCACGATGGGTGTAGGTTGGCTCGTACTAGAAATATGTCTCCGTATTGCCTCATGTTCCCCCTTTTGGGGAATAAGAGGAGGATCCAGGGCTATGGTATCATCTCCTGAATGGTGGGGAGTGGCATTTGACCCCTCCTCATCATCTCTATCCTCATCCTCATCCTCGTCCGCATCCTCACCTGCATCCTCATTCTCCTCATCTATATCTGTGTCATCATCCTCCTCTTCCTCGGCACTAGGCTGATCCCCTGTGGGTGGATCAAGATCTCCTGCCTCATCATGACCCTCTCCCTCCTCCGACCTGGATCCCTGATCCTCATCTCAGTCTCCATGTCTCCATGGGCCTGGATGGCCTGTCGGGTGATCTGGTGGAAAGATAGGCCCTAGGTATGATCTCATAAACCATGAGAGATACCTGCGTTGTGCCCCGAGATCTGCAGCATAATCAGTGACCACATCCTGGTCGGACCCCTCTATATCTGTGATCTCAATATCATCTATCATAGGTCTCGCCACTGCTCTGGGTCTGGGAAGGACTCGTGAGTGTCGAGTGTAGATGGGCACATCGGCTGGAACACACTGCTCTAGCCCAAACTGCCTCCGTACTCGGTCAAAGTAGAATGGGACTATGATGTGTGGATATCGCCCTCTCAGTAGGCAGTTCCTCTATAAGCATGCTAACTGTCTCTCCATCCCATCCCATCTGTGCATCCGCAGATATGGTCTCCACACAGTCACCTCAGTTGTCAATCTGTCAAATGTCACTCTCCAATGCAATAGATCTCCAAATCTCCACTCATTGGTAAGTGGATAAGCAAATACCCTAGGTCACTCACTAGCCACACTCATCGGATAGCCGACAGGCCTGGTGCATGTAAAGTGCTCAAATATCCACACTTGCAGAAGTGTGCATGTCATCAAGCTGCAACCCTGTCCAAAAACATACTCCTCGAGGTCGTGATATAGATGTGCAAGCATACTCTGACCCCAGGCATACACTCTCCTGTGTCTCTCCATAGCCCTGATGCACCATGTGAGACCCCCATGCATGTGTGTACCTCGCCCATTAGGGCAGACGGCTAGTGCAATGATGGCTATCATAAGACATCTCATGAGGGGCACCTCTCCTGTAGGATGTAAGAGCCAGCTGACCATGATACGACCTCTCATCTCACTCAGCATGACTCTCCCTATACAATATACCTACTCCCTCTGATGATCCTCTACTGACCGATCGGTCGCATATGTCACGGTAGCTCCTCTGATCGGTAGGCGAAGAATGCGGTACACATCCTCAAGTGTCACTGTCATCTCCCCTACTAGAAGCTGGAACGTGCATGTGTCTGGATCCCATCGCTCCATGAGTGCCATCAGCATTGCGGGATGAAATCGAATGGCCGGCATAAGAATCATAGACCACAAACCCATGATCGACAATGTGTCTCTCTCTGCCTGAGTCAACCAGGGAATCTGATCTCGCAAACTGCGAAGAATCTGCCCCACCGTATGCTCTCTCATGTATGGGAGACCCTGCAACACAAAAACATAACTATAATCAGTACTCAATCATCAAAATCATTCATGCAAACTGTCGAACATCGTATTCTAACCCTGACATCTCTCACCAAGTCCTGATTGGGACCATGGCGCCCTGTCAGGGACCATGGCGCCCTGAAGGGACCATGGCGCCCTGTCAGGGACCATAGCGCCCCACAGGGACCATGGCGCCCTAGAGGGACCATGGCGCCCCACAGGGACCATGGTGCCCTATGTGGGACCCACGGTCAGATTCCAGGGCCCACAAACGATCACAAAAAGTCAAATGCAGAAAATCAAAAGTCAATGTTCAGTCAACTCACCTCGTCCAGTGGCTCATCATCGATCATGGCCTGTCGCTGGATCTCAATCCTCGCGGGACACTCCGGTCGTCGTGAAGGCATGATGATGGCTATGTGGGCTCTGCTGCAATAAACAATATTCAAAAATCAACAAAGTGACAAATGCAAATGTCACTTTCAAGGTATATACTTTCATTCCTTTACATTTACTTTCAAAACCCTAATTTTCCTCTATCATTCATTTCATCATAACTTGAGTTTGGGAGATGCGATTTTCGAACCGTTTGTTGCGTCGGAATCGTATTTTCATTCCCCTACTCTCGGGATGTTCCAAAAAGTGCTCTGATGAAGCCTTTTCAATGAACATCCCTCATCAATACTCTCTTACATAATTTGTCGTAAGTAAACATGCTACCCTGTTTCACCTCCCTAATAAGCAAGTCGAAACAGGGGGGGCATATAGCTACTCAAAAATTTCATCACTTTCCTTAGTAAGCATTAGGTGATTTTGTGATCTAACGTGTGTTTTGTAGGGTGCGGTTCCTAACTGTGTACTGCAGATACCGCTAGGGGCTTCGTTCGACGAACTTATGGATATACCCTTTTTCAAATGATGTTTACTTTCTGTACTTTAGCTTGCATATGCACGTAGTACTCATATGACCGCTAAAGTGGGGGCTAAATGTAGCATCGTAAATTGTACGCACTTGCTAGGGTGGTACAATTTCACACCTAGTTTAGCACCCGCCTTGGTGCATTTTACATTTTGCATTACATTTCTCCTTTAGCACTTAATTAATCAAATTAATTAGGTCTAAGGTCCTATTTCATCATCCTTCACATCATAAAGTCGGGCCCTTTCATTAAAGTGTGCCCCTTTTCATGTTATTCCTCCAATACATCATCTAATCAAAAACCCTAATTAAGTCCTATTTTGAACTTGGGGGCTTGATTTCGGGGGTCAAAACATCTCGAAATCACCTGTAACTTTGGGATTCTCTCTAAAATCATCATATCTGACGGCCCTGAAAATTTGGTGAAAAGTTGCCAAGACCATGGCGCCCGGAGTGCACACGGTCCAGGACATTTTTCCCGAAATTTTAGGAGCACGATCCAATCATAAAATAAAGATTAACCCCAAGAAGTTGGCAGGATATTCAATCTCTAGGTCGGCCAAAAGACAGAATGACGACCTAGGGTTTCATACATAAGAGCTCTCTTTCTTCATTGGAATGGATCCGAATTTTGTTTTCAGGAACCTCATATGCAGCGAAAGAGTAGATCTTTGAAGACTTCAACAACATTCAACATCCCTCTATCAAGCATTTATCAATTCCATTCATCCATTTAGGGCTTAGAAGACATTGAAGAACAATAGGAGATTACCGACTAAAGATTGGCTTGTACCTCTCCCTTGGGGGTTGGGTATGATTTCATGTTGTTTTCATGTCTTTGCATAAGCTTCAATATATCATTTATTCATGCTTTAGATCACTTTGCATCTTGATTTAGAGCATTTACATTATCATTTACAAGCAATTAGGGTTTACTTTCTAGGTTGCTCTAGTTTGCTTACTCGCATTTTAGATCTTGCACACACACAAGGTCTGCACACACATTACTTTTACAATACAACTTGGCTATTCATGGAGGTGGAAATCACCAAAGCGAGGGTTTGACTAAGGCAAAACCCTATATAGCCACCCAAACACCCTCTTTAGATATAAGTGCAGGTTTTGGGACTCGGACGACACCGCAGGTTACAAATCCGGGAAAAACAGGTCGAGACAGCACTCCACACCAAATTGCAAAGCAAAAGACTAGGACAAGGCCGTGGGGTGCCCTAGTCCTACTAGGACAGGGGCGCTGGGCGCCCTGGTCCCTGGGACAGAGGTGCTGGGCGCCCTGGTCCTCCTGAAAGACAGCATTTCCGACAGTTTTCCAAAGTGCAAAACAGCAGTTTCAGGTGCAGTTTCCGGGACAGAATCAGGACAGTGGCGCTCGCGCCCCCATCCCAAACATTTTCAATCAAATTTTGACTCCAGGTACGCATCTGCATTCTTGTCTTGTCCTTGTGTTTGCAGCTTTCCATTGTTTAAGTTCAATTCTGCAATCTTGTTATTAGTTCATACTTGCATTTTAGGGTTAGGAATTGAACTTGCATAATCTTACCTTTCAATTACAACAAAGGAATAGAAATCCTAATAGGTAGTCTGTGGCTCTCTCTTTCACAAAAAGAAGTAGCCAATTGTGTGATACCTCTAGGCTCTTTCGTATTCCGTAATGTGTGTCAAAAGGTAGGATTAGGGCATGATAACCTAGTCTCGCTTTTTCTCCCACACAGCCCCGATGCAGGACACGCTAAGGGAGATATGGTATACGACCAAGAAGGCCGAGTATTACAGGTGTTTATATGAGGAGGTGGTCCCTAGAGATCACAAAGCTCCTAGTTATGCTGCCAGTCAATCCGGTCATAGTCATACGAGGACAGAGAGAAGAGGTGTTACAGGGCCTCCCCAATGTGATCCACCTGGTGGAGATCTAGGGGCTGGGCCATCGACTTCGAGACTATCAGCGTCAAGGGATAGTCATACCTGAGAGACTTGTCTCTATTGTATTTTGATCATTTTGTTGTATTTTGACAGACATGGTATCCCTTGTACATTTCGACCATTTTTTAGATATATATATATATATATATATTACACTGATTTTCTCTGATCCACATGTGATGTGTTATGGATGATGATTTATGATATGCATTATGTTTCTAGGATGATGATTTGATGCTTAGATGATAATGCTCATGATCTTGATGATGATGTGAATGTATGATTCATGATGATGATGCATTGCCTTGATTTCTTTTATTTATGAGATGTATCTTGAAAATGAGATGTATGATAATGATAATGATGTGATACTAATGCAAGATTAAAATGATATGAAACTAAATGCAAGTTTTTAATGATATGCAACCTAATGCAAGATTAAAATGATATGAAACCTAATGCAATAAAAATGATATGCAACTTAATGATCACTTTAATTTTGTCATTGTCATTCCTCTTTAGTCACTTGTTTGTGCTATGTTTTTGTTTTTCATCATTGAGTTTTTGATATGTTGGACGTTAATACAAGAATCATGGTATAATTCAACCATAACGACCTGAGTAAGACTTACATGGATGTTTGATATTGCAAGATGGCACAAGCGTCGAGGTATAATTGAACCAAGATGACCTGAGTGTCATTTGTGCAAAACAGACAAGAGTTAACCATTTGTATGTGCAAACTGGTTTAATGTCTTCAATGATATGTTTCCAATCACGTCTCAAGACAAATTTGCACCATACAAATGATCGCCTCACAGATAGAAAACCAAAAAAAAGTATTAGATTCCTTTGTTGCTTCTCTAGCTCAATGCTTCCTCGACGAGCTCGGGAGATCTAATGATTCAAAATTTCAAGATAAAATAGTCAAAACTTCATGCTATATGTAAAAAAATTATAATTCACACAATCATCCATCATGTGTGTGTTAAATTTGTAGTAGGATAATGGCCTGATTTTCTAGCCTAATGAGCAATTGTTGACAGTAGTTCTCTTAGCATGTTGTGATCTTGGTTTGCCTGTTGTTGTCAGAATATTGAAGTGAGAGGAATGCTACCCCTAGTCATAGATAACTATTGATGTGGATACATACATTGATTACCAAGACATGGTGGGATATGATATGGAGAACTATTTTTGGATAACCAAGGACAGTGACTACGCTAAGTATGTTTGGGATAATGTTGCATGAATAAGTGTTGGGTGATGGCCTTTAGCTGAGACTAGATAGATAAAAATATATAATTATTGATAGATAGAGGAGTCATTCTCTCACAAATAGCGTCTGTTGCCAGGTTTTCACTACTTGCTTTTATTGCACTTTTTTTTTTTTGTGCATTGGACGACTCAAGTGTAGAATTTCTTCAGATGGATGTTGTTGGTCGGTTCATCAAGCGCATCCCCTTCTGAAGTTGTTAATGTCACAAAATTTTGTACATGCTAAATTTAGTGCCCTAATGAAGCCTTTCATTCATTCATTTTGAAAAGGTCAAATCATGAAAGAGAAATCAGAAATGCACTGTTTTTGTCTAACTTGTTTGCTTCATGTGCAGATACAGGAAAAGTGAGACAGCATGTGGGTTAAAATGTGGCTCCTACGAGGGTTGATCTTAGCATGTTGTAGATCATAGAGATATTTATGCTCCATTGCAGATGAAATGGTGTGGCTGATGTAAGGCCAAAAGAAACTCAAAGAAAATGCAATCGGCCTATGTAAATGTTTTTTACTTGGGTGCCAAAGAGGGTTTTAAAAGGCCAGAGAACTTCCAAGTGGTTTTAGTCGCTAGGCAGGAAGACCATTTATCCCACATTGGCTACATGGAGGGAGTTTATCGCATTTAAATATAAGAACACATATAACTATAGTGTCAAAGCTTACGGGATTTTGACAAGAAGTGGCTCATGGCCCAGTGGACCCCGCGTGTGCGCGCATCTCAATGCATCCAAATTTTGTGACCGGCTAGTGGGAAGATGTTAAACGTAGAGCAAGTAAGGAATATTGGACGTAGATCGTGGTGATCCAATGGTTGTCGCTATGTCATGATGGTTAGATGTACGCCTAGTTATCTCACACAACATAGCGACTAATGACGTGGCGGAGCAGAGAGTAGATGAAGAACCAAGGTGGACCCGCAAGTGAACTAGTGGTTGACGCATGGAAACATCATGGCATAAGTGAGACCCTCTCAGAGAGGTTAACAAGCATGCAGATCAAGAAAGACCAACGGTGATTACCAAGATCTGATGGCTGTCGCTAAGGCGCAAGGAAAAGTTGCATGCCCAGTTATCTCACGCGACTAATGATGTGGCGATTTAGGTGGAAACCAGGTGGTGGCCACGGACCAACCAGGAAGTGACCCATGGCGGGTCCAATAGACGGGGAGAGCGGCTAAGGTGAGTTAAAGGTTGAGCAAATCATAGTTGATCAACGACAATAAGAGAAGATCTGATGGTAGTCACCAAGTCGTGGTGGGAAATTGCTCGTTAGGATTTCCATCGCGACCCAATGACTGAGGATGGAACTTTCATCGGCCATCAGAATAACATGTTTGAGGTCACGCTGAGAGCTTGATAAGGAAGCATTTATTTGGGAGCATATCATCAGCCATCAGAATAAGTGTTTCAGTGCTAACCCGATGACCTGATGGAAACCGTTGAGGGAGTGCATGGTTTGGAAAATGTCATTGGACATCAGAGTAAGTATTTTGATGCTACTCCGATGACCCAATAGAAAAGCAAGTCAAATTCAAGCGTATCATCGGCCATCAGAATAAGTGTTTCAATGCTAACCCGATCACCCAATGAAGAAAGCAATGCTAGTTACAATCAGAAGCCGAAAGTGGTGGCAGGCAAGGTAGCGTCTAGGGATCCATACGAAGTGAGAAGAGAAGCCATCAGGTAGTTTGAGGTCTGATTTGAGCTTGAGAGAAAGTATGCATGAGTCTTTCTCATGATATTGAAGTAATAAGGATTGTTTTTTAGCACCATATGGGTCAACCTTTAGTTGACTAAGAGTTTGAATTGCATTGCATGAGTTCTTTTTGCATGTTTTGAAGCCTTTTTTGGTGGCTTTTTATTTCTACAAGAGGATCAGTTTTCAAAAGAGATATTTTTAGTGGGAGTTCATCTTCACTCATTCTGGAGTTATCTTTCCTCTACCTTTTGGAGGGTTTTTGTATAAAGGGAACTTTTTTTTATCTTTCTTCTCTAGTTCTTGATCATTCTCTTGTTGGTTTTAGCAGAGAATTCATTCTTGTAGCTCTTGTGCAGTTTTATGACAAAATACTAAATAGAAATTATCAGCTTATGCCTTATGTCTTTACAGTTCATTTTCTTATTCATGATTGAGAACTAGTTTATTGTGTTATTGTTTAAATAACCTTTAAATTTTTTTGTCTCATTTATAAGTCACAGGTTGTGCATTGTGATAAATTGATTCATTTGGTTGATTATGAAAGTTTTCTTTCCTTTCAATTTCTTGAAGTTTAAATCCTTTGCATGAAATATTTATGTGTTATGAACTAGAAGTCTATTTGTGTAGATTGGTGTTTTTAGGAGAGTATCTCTGTCATTTTGAGATATCTTATTGATGTTTCACCTTGGTTTAGCATTTGCAAGTCTTTCTATTTTCATTTTTAGTTTTCCTATCCCTTTTCTCAGTAAAGATTTAGAGCTATTCACAGGGAACCAGCCCTTCATCTGGAGGTTAATTCTCACTATAGACAACCCACATGCCTGAGAATCATCCCATGTGTCACCAAGTTGCTTGAGCTTTTAGCTTGTGCATTATGGGTGCAATTTGAGTGACAACAGTTAACTGATAGGCACCTGATCCGTAGGCTGATATGATGACAAAAGGACCCAACCAATTAGGTTCAAACTTCCCCTTCTTTTCTCGATCATGTTGATTTCTTGGATTTTCCTTTAGCACGAGATCACTGAATTTGAAAGCCCTAGGGTTGACTTAACCAACTTACTGCTTAATACAGGTGAACCAGTCTTTTATACTGGTGGACAGTTTTATCAGGTAATTGCAATACCGGTAAAGATTAATGCATGAAACAAAAAGACAAAGTCATCCACAACACTTAACACCAATATTTGTAGGTGGAAACCCTGTAAGGGGAAAAACCACGGTGGGAAACCTTACCCACAATCAGATGATACTACTGTAGTTAGTAAGTGTATACAAATGGGGTCTGCACATGCAGAAAGGCCAAGCGCCTAGAGCTCACTACTTAAACAAAAAATAGGAGTCACACTGACTACAATTGGATAGTTAAATCCAATAAGGATGTACTGCTCAAAATAGCATCTTCATATGTTGGATTCAGTACCAGTGTAGTTCTGATATGCTTTCACAAAAACCTTGCTTCACCTTCAAATGATGTCTGCATGTATAGCTTTGCTTAATCTCGCATATACCTTCACACAATCCTTCTTCGCATTCCACATCCGATCTTACAAATAAGATCTTACATTTATATCATAACCTAGGACCAATTTTAGTAGGTCGGCTCTAAGAGATATTACAATACAATCAATTTACAAATAAATTAATTCCCGATGCAATAACCGATTCAACATGCCGGCTTAATGTATTTACAACAATAATAAGTCATCTCCATAGCGTGTCATGCTAATCTGGAAAAGATAAACCTGTTGGTGTATAACCTAGACCTATTTGCCGATAACAACAAATATGCTAATAAATTATTTTCCAAGACAAAGTGTCCAAATGATGTCTTCAACATAACCAAGTGTTTTCCATGCTATTCCAAGTGTTGGTGATCATTATATCCGGCCAGTGTACCAAATACCGGTGACTGTGCATAAGTCATTTGTTTGTCGGTGAATGTTGCTAATTCTCCAAAATGCCAAAGTTGATAAGGTTTAGTAGGTGTTGACATTAAGGTTTAGTAGGTTTTAGAATGTAGTACCAGATTCTTAGATATATCAATTTCTGCAATTTTATCACAATAGATAGTTATAGGTTCCTTGCATTTTACCTTTATGTCTTTCAACATTTGTTTAAGCCATAGTACCTGTGTACAGTTAGTTGTTGTTGCAACATATTCTGATTCTGTTGTTGATAAGGATGTACAACTTTGTTTCTTACTCAACCAAGAAACTAGTCCACTTCCAAGAAAAAATGCTCCGTCGGTGGTGCTTTTTCTATCATCCACGTCTCCTACCCAATTTGCATCTGTGTATGTACATAATTCAAAGTTTTCATCTCTAGGATACCATAATCCAAGATTTGTAGTGTCTTGCAAGTACCGAAAAATCCTTTTTATTGTTGATTTATTATTTTCTCTAGGATTACTCTGAAATCTTGAAACAATACATACTGCATTCATGATATCAGGTCTGGTCTATGTCAAATACAGTAAACCTCCTATCATAGATTTATACCTAGTTGGATTAATAGGTGTAGATTCATCCCTTAGTGATAGTTTGTCATGTGTAGTCATAGGTGTGCTTACCGGTTTAGAGTTTTCCATCCCAAATTTATTTAGTAACTCTTTTAAGTACTTTGATTGACTCAAGAATATACTTTTATTAGTCTATGAAATCTGCAATCCTAAAAAGAATTTTCTTTCTCCAATCATAGACATTTCAAATTCTTGTTGCATTTCAATAGAAAAGTCTTTACATAATCCATCTTCTCCTCCAAATATTATATCATCAACAAAAACTTCTATAGCCAAGATGTCATCATTAGTCACTTTATAATAGAAGTTGTTGTCAGCATTACCTTTAGAAAAACCAATCTTCAAAAGATACTTATCCAATCTTGCATACCAAGCTCTTGGAGCTTGTTTCAATCCATACAGAGCTTTATTTAACCTACAAACCATATCTTTGTTATCTGTCAAAGAAAATCCATCAGGTTGTTCAATGTAAACTTCTTCTACAAGATCTCCATTCAGAAATGCACATTTAATATCCATTTGATATACTTTGTAGTTCTTATGTGCTGCAAAAGCCAAAAATAATCTAACTGCCTCAATTCTAGCTACCCGTGCAAAGGTCTCATTATAATCAATTCCTTCTTTCTGAGAATATTCCTTACACACTAGTCTTGCTTTATTTCTGATAACCTTACCATCTTCATTAAATTTGTTTCTGAATACCCATTTGGTTCCAATTACATTTTTATCTTTAGGTCGGGGAACTAATGTCCAAGTGTTATTCTTCTCAATTTGTTCTAATTCTTCTTCCATAGCTTTAATCCAATATTTATCTTCACATGCCTCATTAACTGGTGATGGTTCAATTTGAGAAATAAGACATACCTCTTCATTTGCCAATCTTCATCTTTTCATAACTCCTTTATACTTGTTTCCAATTATCTGATCTTCAGAATTATTCAATCTTACATACCGGGGTGTCTTTATTTGTTGTTGTTCCTCAGTCACAGTGGATTTTTCAGATGATACCTATGTAAATGGATCTTCACTTTGTACCAGTGGGTTTAGTGTAGGTTCATTTGTTAGAATTTTTGTTGCTGGTTTAGAATATATATACCTTGAAGTTCCTTTGAATTGTTCATCAATCTTCACATTTGTACTCTCAACAATTTTCTGCAATCTTTTGTCAAAACATCTATATGCTTTACTCTTAGATGAATAACCAAGAAATATTCCTTCATCACTTCTAGGATAAAATTTCCTAATATATTCATCTTTTCTAATATAGCATTTACTTCCAAATATTCTGAAATATTTACTTCCAAATATTCTGATAACATACTTCTTGCTACATCCAAAATAGTTTTGTTTTTCCTTTCAACAACTCCATTCTGTTGTGGTGTTCGAGGTGCTGATAGTTGTCTTCTGATTCCATTCACTTCATAGAATGCATTAAATTCCTTAGATGTAAATTCTCCTCCTTGATCTGATCTTAGATATTTGATTTTCTTACTGGTTTCATTTTCTACCATAGCTTTGAATAGTTTGAACTTCCCAAGTGCTTCTAATTTTTCTCTGAGAAAAGTAACCCAACACATTCTAGAATAGTCATCAATGATTAGCATGAAATATCTATCACCTTGAAAGCTTTTATTTCTAGCTGGACCACATAAATCAGTATGAATTAAGTCAAGAGCATTATTGGATTTTTCTAGAATACTTTTAAAGGTAGTTCTAACTTGTTTTCCAAATGACATTCCTTACATACTGTATTGTGAGGTTTGACAATTTTAGGTAAATCTCTAACTGCCTTAGTAGTACTGATTTTCACCATGCAATCAAAGTTTACATGGCAAAGTCTCTTATGCCATAGCCAACTTTCATAAATATGTGCAATCAAGCATGTCTTTTCACTGTTATTCAAATGAAAGATATTACCTCTAGTTTTATTACCGGTTGCAATTTCTAAACCAGTTCTATTCATGATTTTGCATTTTCCATTTTTGAATTGTAACTGAAATCCTTTCTCAACTAATTGACCAACACTCAAAAGATTATGCTTTAAACCTTCAACATAGTAAACATTGTTAGTATTACACTTACCATCAAGAGATATTGTACCTTTACCTTTGATCAGACAAGCTTTATCATCTCCAAATCTCACTAGACCTCCATTATATTCTTGAAAGTTCAAGAATTTACCTTTATCACCTGTCATATGCTGTGAGCATCCTGAATCAATGATCCATTCATCCTTTACTTCAATTTTAGCTGCCAAGGCCTACTCTATCGATTGGACTATGGGTGTCGGTTGATCTTCTATTATAGCAACAAAAACCCATCCATTGTCTACCGGATCCTCATCAGAATCATCAGTCACTCCTTCATCAGCAAGATAACAAGATTTATCTTTAGTCTTCTTAAATTTGTATCTCTGATATTCCGGGTTAGGCTTGTATGTTCTTCTACCTTCTTCTCTTAGTCTAGAATGTCTATCAGGGCATCTTGAATCCATATGACCAATCTTATTACAGTTAAAACATTTAAAGGGTGTTTTACCTTCATACTTACTTCCAACTAGACCTTTAGGCATTTTCTTGGCAAATGGTGCTTCAAGTTCTTCAAGTTCTTCATTTTCTTCATTTTCTTTCCCGCTTTCTTCAAGTTCTCTTGCATAAAAGGATTTCCAATCAGATTTGTCAAATGATTATGCAAATAATGTTGATGCTTTAAAGGCTAAATCTATCTTTATAGTAGCAACAAGACCAAATTCCTCAATTTCAAAGGCTGAAAGTTTTTTAATCAATGTATCTCTAGTTACTGATGTATTAGGCATTGTTCTTAACTTATTTATAGCAGTGACCTTCATTTTATATGTTGGTGGCAATCCTCTTAAAACTTTTGAAACAATTTCATCTTCACTTAAGGTTCCTCCACAACATTTAATACCCAAAACAATTTCATTTACTCTTTCCATAAAAGCAGAAATCCTTTCATCTTCTTCCATTTTCAGATTTTCATACCTGACCCAGAAGCTTTCAAGCTTTGCAATTTTGACTGTGGAATATCCTTCATTCAATGTTTCCAAATGATCCCAAATAGCTTTAGCAGTTGATCTATCTGATAATCCCATGATTTATTGATCTGTTAATGCGCTCAAAAGTGCTTCTCTTGCTTTGCAATCATTTTCTTCATCTTTAGTCAAGTTAGATGGATTAGCTTGGCTTTGAGTAGGAGCAATATAGTCATTCTTTGTAACATCCTAGATTTCCTTTCCAATGCAATTTAAATGTGTCTCCATTCTAATCTTCCATATGCCACAGTTGGTTCCATCAAGTTTTGGACTGTCCTTCCTGAAATAGTTAGTAGGCACTGGATCTCCTCAAGCTGTTAAACTTCTACAAAAGAGGACTAGGCTCTGATACCAATTGTTAGGTCGTGGAGACAACTGAGAGGGGGGGGTGAATCAGTTGTCTAATAAATTCAAAACAAAAACAACTTAACCAACTTACTGCTTAATACCAGTGAACCAGTCTTTTATACCGGTGGATAGTTTTATTAGGTAATTGCAATACTGGTAAAGATAAATGCATGAAACAAAAAGACAAAGTCATCCACAACACATAACACCAATACTTGTACGTGGAAACCCTGTAAGGGGAAAAACCATTGTGGGAAACCTTACCCACAATCAGATGATACTACTGCAGATAGTAAGTGTATACAAATGGGGTCTGCACATGCAAAAAGTCCAAGCGCCTAGAGCTCATTGCTCGAACACAAAATAGGAGTCACACTGACTACAATTGGATGGTTAAATCCAATAAGGATGTACTGCTCAAAATAACATCTTCATATGCTGGATTTAGTACCGATGTAGTTCTGATATGCTTTCACAAAAACCTTGCTTCACCTTCAAATGATGTCTACGTGTATAGCTCTTCTTAATCTTGCATATACCTTCACACAATCCTTCTTTGCATTCCACATCCGATCTTACAAATAAGATCTTACATTTATATCATAACCTAGGACCAATTTTAGTAGGTCGGCTCTAAGAGATATTACAATAAAATCAATTTACAAATAAATTAATGCTCAATGCAATAACCGATTCAACATGTCGGCTTAATGCATTTACAACAATATTAAGTCATCTCCATAGCGTGCCATGCTGATCAGGAAAAGATAAACCTACCGGTGTATAACCTGGACCTATTTGCCAGTAACAGCAAATATGCAAATATGAATATGCTAATAAATGATTTTCCAAGACAAAGTGTCCAAATGATGTCTTCAACATAACCAAGTGTTTTCCATGCTATTCCAAGTGTCAGTGATCATTATATCCTATCGGTGCACCAAATACTGGTGACTATGCATAAGTCATTTGTTTGCCGGTGAATATTGTTGATTCTCCAAAGTGCCAGAGTTGATAAGGTTTAGTAGGTGTTGACATCAATGAAAAAACCATACCAAAATACCAACAGTCCTGTATGCCCAAAATGTCGGATTGCATTGTACATGCCAATCCTTTCCTGCATCATTTAGTGTTTTCTTAAGGATTTTCAAGATTATTTTGTTTGATGCTTCTGCTTGACTATTCTCCTGTGGGTAGTATGGGGTGGAGAAGCGATGTTGGATTTTGAATCTTTCACATAGCTCTCGTACGTCTTGATTTTTGAAAGGACGTTCATTGTCTGTGATGATGGAACTGGGAATGTTGTATTTGCAAATGAGATAATTGAGAATAAATGAGGTGATTTGTTTACTAGTTACACTGGTCATCAGGACTGCTTCAATCCACTTTGTGAAATACTCTATTGTAGTGATAATGAACTTGCGTCCATTGGAAGAAGAAGGATGAATTCTCCCTACTAAATCAAGTCCCCATTGACAGAAAGGCCAAGATGTGGTAAACAGTTGTAGCTCTTGTGCTGATGCATTGATCAAATTGCCATGAATTTGGTATTGAGGACATTTCTTTGCAAATTGATAAGACTCTTTCTCCATTGTTGGCCAGTAATATCCCATTCTCTGAAGTTTCTTGGCAAGAGTAGAACCACTTGAATGTGTACCATAGATACCCTCGTGAAGCTCATGTAAGTCATAGTCAAATTTGTTACGATCGAGGCAATGAAGAAGAGTACCATCTAGACCTCGATGGTAAAGTGTGTCAGCGGTTAAGGTATAACGGGCAGCTTGTCGGATGAAGCTGCATTTTTTGTTTTGAGACAGGTCGAGTGGAAGGGTATTATTCTTAAGATAGTCATAGATTGTTCCGTGTAGGGGGGAGTCTGAACCGGTTAAGGCATAGATGACTTGGGATGCGGAATTGTCGTAGGTGGGGGAAAATAATTTCTCTATCAGGAACTTGTAATGACTTTGTTTCTCTAGAATTTGTAGCAGTGAAGCGATAGTGGCCATTGGATCGACAACTCTATTGTCCAACCTTGGTATTCGTTCGAAGGTGATGTGTACAAAGTACTATTTGAAATCATCCACCATTCTCTTGTACGGCAGAAGCTTATCATCCTTTGTCTGGTATTCATTGTTGATCTAATTGATAACTAGTTGAGAATCTCCATAGACTCTTAATTTTGTGATTCTCCATTCCACTACCATTTTGATTCCTATTACCAGGGCTTCATATTCAACGATGTTGTTGGTGCATGGAAACATCAATCTATAAGATCTGGGAATTGTGTGCCTTTCAGGAGTGACGAACAAGATGTCAGCACTTGATCCATTTTGGGTATAAGAACCATCAAATTACAGGGTCCATTGTTTGGGTGCGACAGTGAGTACATCCATGTTTGTAAATTCCACCTGCAGTGGTTGTTTATCAGGTAATGGTGCTTCATCCAATTGATCTGCAATTACCTGTCCTTTGATAGCCCTACATTTTGTGTACTAGATATCAAACTCACTTAGAATCATGACCCATTTAGCCAATTGGCCTGTAAGAGTTGCTTTGCTGAGTAAATACCTGAGTGGATCAAATTTTGCTACCAGCTTGATTGTATGAGCTAGCATGTAGTGACAAAACTTTTGAGAGGCGAATACCATAGCTAAGAAAGCCTTCTTAATGAATGTATAATTTAGCTCATATCCATTTAAATTTTTACTGATGTAATATATAGCTCGTTCCTTACCTTCTGGATCTTCTTGTGCTAGCAGTGCCCCTAGTGATACTTCAGTTTTTGATATGTAGAGAATATGTGGCTTGCTTGCTATTGGTGGTACCAAAACTAGCAGATTCATTAGATATTATTTGAGTTGATAAAATGATTTGGCACACTTGTCTTCCCATTTGAAAGGTATGTTCTTGTGGAGAAGATGATTGAATTGGAGACATTTATAAGCTATTTGGGCTATGAATCGCCTGATGGATTGCAGTCGTCCTTGTAGAGATCTGAGTTGTCTAATGTTCCTTGAAGGTGGCATCTCCATGATAGTATGTACCTTCACTGGATCTACTTTAATGCTCTTTTTCGACACAATGTAGCCTAATAATTTGCCTGATGTGACCCCGAAGACACACTTCTTAGGGTTTAGTCTGACTTGGAATTGCTCCCATATTTGAAATATTTTATCTAATATGTTTAGATGTTTGGCTTGGGTGAATGATTTAGCCAGTAAATCATCCACATAGTCCTCCATGAAGGTATTCATCATATCATAAAATATTGTCGTCATGGCTCTTTGATAAGTTGCCCCAGCATTTTTCAAGCCGAAAGGCATGGCATTCCAACAATACGTTCCCCATGGATAGGTGAACGCAGTTTTATCTTGATCCTCTTGATTTGATTATAGTCAGAGAAACCATCCATTAATGATAACATCGCGTGGCCTGTTGTTAGATCCACAATTATGTTGATGCCTGGCAAAGGAAAGTCATCCTTTGGACATGCTTTGTTGACATCTCTAAAATCTGTGCATATTCTGATGCTTTTGTCAGGTTGTGAAATTGGCATAATGTTTGAAATCCACTCAGTATAGTCTATAGGTCGAATGAATTTGACATCTAGTAACTTCTTTAGATCAACTTTGACCAATAATGCCACATGCGGCTTCATCTTTCTTAATTTTTGTTTGACTGGCTTAGCTCCTGGAGCAATGGATAAATGATGCATGATCAGGTTCGGATCTATTTTGGGCATATCAACATAAGACCAAGAAAAATTGATTTGCTTTTCCTTGAAGAATTTAATAAAATTTGGTTGCTCTTCCTCTATCAGTGATTATGCTAGGTGTATGGTTTTGGTTGTTTCTTATGTACTAATGTTTATTGATTGAGTTGGCTTAATCGATTTGGGTGACCTTTCTTGATGATGTTTAGGAAGAGTGTCAATTGTCCCATCTTTAGGTGCCTTAAAAAGGTTTTCACCCTCAGATGTGTCCTTTATTTTTACTTTTTTGTGATCTAGTGCTGCCATTGACTGGTTTTCAGCATTAGATCCTTTGTTTCTTTCATTCTTGTGACTGAGAGACTTGGCACTCCCTTGATTGTAGATATCGTTATTTTTTTTGCTAGTAGAGCATGTTTCTGGGTTGACTGAACATTGATACTAGACAATGGATTCATCATCTTGGAATATTGGTATATCACAGTTTTTCAGGTTCTTCCAGTTTATGAGATTAGGAAATACGAGCGGTAACGAGTCATTTGGTGGGTTGAGATCGGCTACGGTAAGTGTCATGATATAGGCATCGTTATAGTTGTTTGGGATACTGGTTAGGTTTATGATATTGCCAAGCTCTTCGATGGTATTATCTTCGATGTAGCCTTGTTCATATTACCGCTTCTCATTCTCACTATCCTCGTAGATATGTTGTGGTTTGAATTCAAGTGGTCGAGACTCTACGCCTTGTCCCTCTTGAGAAAGGGGTGTGTATGAATGGATGGTATCTACCTTAATATCTTCAGTAACATTTGAACAGCTACCCCATTCATATTCATTCGAATCAGTTTCAAAATCATTGTCCCAGATTATCTCGTTGCTTCTAATAGGTATGTTGTATGGTGAGAAAAGATCTCTGATAATTGATACTTGTACTCTTGTACTCTTTCCATTTGTTCATACACCGTCTCCCTGTGTTGAATAGTAATTTCTTCGAGTGGTGGATCCACTTTTTTTTAACAGGTTCTTGCACATGATGTACTTTCTTATAAGAGGCTTCTTCCCTTTGAATGGCTAGTTCCTCTTGTTGTTTCTCATTTTCTTTCTCTTTCCTTGTCATTTCTACTGCTTGGTGTAGTGCCTCTTGCCATGAGTTTTCATTATATTTCTTCTTTTCTCTCCACTGAGGTTTATGCTGGTGATTTTGCTTCTATCGAGGGGGTACGTGTCATCCATATCCCAGTCCTATTTTATCTCTTGCAAATTGTGTAGGAAGTTGCAGAGGTTTTGTAATGCCCTCTTGACGCTAGCCAATAGGTCCTTTGCCATTGTATCCTATCTGTTGCATGATCTAAAATCCTTTTCCATATTGTTGTGTTGGTATGGCCATCTTTATGGTAGCATCTCTACATTCTTCTTCATCCTTGTATAGCCAACTAAGGATGTCTTTCTCTTCTGATTCATTGGCCATTGTGCCCAATTGGATAAATTTACCATCAAACTTGGTGATGGGTTGTGTTGTTTGATGTGTTGATGCAGAAGGTTGTCCATAAGATTTTGGCGATGTACTCCCCCATTCCTTGATCTTTGATTTTCATCTTTTGTTTGAAGTCTATGGATAAAGACTTGAGTTCTTAATGATTATGATTGGATACTGAGGAAGCTTGAGCCTCCCTATTGTGTGGAACTAGGCTATCTTGAGTTGCCCCCATAGCATTGCAATGGTGAAAAGGGTTATTATATTTTGATATAGAAATTTCCTTTCCATTATATGGGAACTTGATACACTGATTATATATCGAAGGTACTGCTTGCATTTCATGTATTCAAGGATGACCCAATAGAATATTGTATGTTAAGTCTATGTCTAAGACTTGGCACATAGTATCCTTTTGTATTGGTCCTACCTGAATAGGTAGTATTATTGTTCCTTTGGATGACCTTTCTTCATCATCATAGACCTTGATGGTGATCTTTTTGTTTGGATCAATAGATTTCTCAAAGAAGCCCAATGCACAGATAAGATTTAAAGTACAGATAGTGAGACCATCTCCTCCATCTATTAACACTCTTTTTACTCGATTTTTATAGACTAAGATTTCGATATGGAGCAGAGTGTTATGCGGATGATTCAAGGAGACATCATTGTGTTTGGAAAACGTAAGGTTATGAGGCCCTGTCATATGAGCCACCATGGCTTGGAATTTATAAATGTCCAGATCTTTAGGAATGTTTGTTTTGACAAATGCTTGTTCTAAGATATCTTTGTGTTTTGGGGAGAGTTTGAGTAACTCTAGTATGGATATTTGAGCGAGAGTTCTCCGCAGTTGATCAACCAAGTTATATTGAGTCTTGGGGATAGTTTTGGATGTTGATGTGTTCCCTTTCAAGACGTATTTTTGTACTCTAGTTGTCACATTGATCGACGCATGCTCTTGTTTGTCCTTGATTTTTATGACATTTACTTGGTTGTCATCTATCAATATGTGATTGATGGTGTTATTGTATAGGTCATTTATACGAGCTCCCCTGGTATCATTTGATGTTGAAGCTCCTCCCTTGTTGTAATTCAGAAGAGGATTTTTAAAGGTAGCATGGTCACCGTTATTTTTTAGACCATCAACTATTAAATTGCCTCTATCGATCATGTCCTGAACGATGTTCTTCAGCCTCTTGCAATCATTGGTGTGATGTCCTTTGTTGCGATGAAAATCACATAAATGCGAGTCATTCCACCAAGGTGATTTGACCTGGGGTTCAAAGTTGTTCATGATTGGCAATGTGATAATCTTATTCACCAAGAGTTCTTGAAACGTTGATTCTAAGGTTTTCCCTAATGGTGTGTGGATGCGTCTACACGAGAAAGTGTTGGTGTTGCCTCTTTGGTTTGCATTGTTCCCTCGGTTGGTATTGTTGCCTTGGTTATTGTTGTTGTTTTGGTTAGCATTGTTGGTGTTTGATGTTGAAGTTCCTTGATTGGTATTTTGCGGATAAGTGTTAGTGCCTTGATTAACACTTTTTTTATTTTTGATGCATGGTGGGTTACCTGATAAAGCTAACACTGGTTGTTTGGATTTCACATTATCAATTACCCCATTATTAACAACATTTTTGTTCCTTGTCAAAAATCTAGATTTGTCTAAAGTGTTGTTGTTGTTGTGATTGCTAAATGGGTTAGTTTTTGATGAATTGGCTCCTTCCTTAAAGAACTTCAATGTTCCTTTCTTGATGCAGGCTTCCTCTACTTGGATTCCATTTTTTATCAATTTGGCAAAAGATGGTATGCATTGGAGTTTGAGTTGATAACTCATCTCGCTATTCAAATTATCAATGAAAATTTCCATCTTTTCTTTTTCAGGTACGTCTCGAGGATATCTCGAAACCATGTGTCTCCATCGTTGAAGAAACACCATGAATGTTTCATTGTTCTTTTGCTTGGTGTTACACACATCCAGCATGGTGATTGCATGTTGAATGTTATAGGAGTATTGTGTGATAAATTTGTTTACCAACTCATCAAATGATTTGATGGGAGGTGTAAGTTTAGATAGCCACTCCATTGTTTTCCCTCCCAAGCTTCTTGGGAATAGTTTTATTAAGTAAGTGTCATTGTGAGCAAATTCTAGGCTCATGGTACAAAATTCCCAAACATGATCCTGGGGATCACTTTTACCATTGTACTTGTCATACTTTGGTATATCTGAATTTGGGGGAAAAGGTACCATGTTTAGTCTCTTGTCAAAAGGATAAGGACAGATTTCGTCCAAGGATTACCGTACTATAGTTCCTTGTTGCATGTCTTGCATTTGTTTTTGCAGCATTTGGATTTGTTGTGTAAGAGCAACCATGGGCGCATTCGTACTCCGAGGGAGAGCTTCCCCTCTTTCATTAAGATTATCTCGAGTGCGGGCATGGTTGTGTTCATGGGTTTTGTCTTGTTCGTGTATTTTTTTGGGTCATGTGTTTCTTCTTCTCTTTGTTGGTCTTGATAGGTATAATTTCTAGACCTTGTTCTTAAAATTCTTTCGTCTACATTCCTTAAGTTTTCAGTATCAAAATCTTCAAGAAGTCTAACTCCTTTGCTAGTTAGCATGAGTATATATTTTTCCTTATCTGCTTCAATAAGTATTTCCATGAGTTTTTGGAATGTTGCATTTTCTTGACATTCTTGGAGAAGTTCTTCTGTGATCTTTGTTTTGCCCATATTGGCATACTCATCAAAAGGATTGGATAATCTACGACCTATACTCGATTTTGGTTGTGATTCCCTTTGTTTGTTTCTCTAAGATCGCGTGACAATGGGCATTTAGTAAATTTCTATTGGGATGAATTCTTCATTTTCTATTGGAGTTCTAGCTGGTGTTGGTGGTTCAGGTCGCGCTATGTTATATTTGATACAAATATGTGGGAATAAAGCAGGGTTAATCTTTCCTCCATGATTTAGGCATTGGTTGAATGCCGCTTTCTAAATGTAAGCTCTACTTCTCAAAGGTTCCTTGTCAAACTCATTTGTTTTCCCTTGGAGATACAATCGCATATGACGCAAGAATGCACGATGCGATGCAAAGAGTTGACGATTGATATAGAGAAATTTATTCCTTCTTGCAAGTGCCTTAAAACTAGGTTGTATCTTCTTGAACTTAGTTTTGTGATGAAGACTTGTTCTTCTCAAAATATAGAGAGTGGTCATACACAAATGATCAAAGGTTGACGTTGATGTTGGATTTGGATACTTCGTTTGAATACTCAAGTTTACTTTATCAAGTAGAGGTTTAGTTAGATTCGCCTCCATGATAAAGTGTGTCAAATGACATGGATAAAGTCTCTTGATATGGAAATTTGATTTGACAACTTAAGGATTAAACTAGGTATTTGTTTTTGATAGAATCCGTTGGATGGTGAAACCTTGATCAATGTTATGATACTGCCTGATTTTGTTGGATGAAGTCTTATCTCGAGCTAGTTTAAAATTCAAAAAATTTACTCTAAGGACACCTTGTTGATTTTGGAATTGTTTTCTCTGATAATTTGATTCGGATTTTGATTGTTGAGTTTGATAAAAAACCTGAAAGGGTACTCAAGACTGTTGATGAAATTTTCCTGAAAGGCCTAATTTGCTCTCTATTTTTCTGGGTTTTGAATATGCGCTAAGACAAAGAATGAATGCACTAATTAATGTTCCAGATGCACCACAGAAGGTTCTTTATGTGCTAAGCTGCCTCTCCTATGCGTTGTTTTAGAATATTTGAAACTGACTTGGTTGGATGAGTTACGCGCTATTGTGTCCTTGATACGTGCTACTATTTGAGCTAAAAGCGCTAAGATATGCCTCTGATGCGCTAAGCTGATGTCTAAATGCGCTAGGATGGTGCGGAAAAGTGCTACTAAGAGTTTTACCAGTATGATACTAGTTATGTACTAATATGATTGTTGAAAGCGCTATGTTTTGGTTGAAATGCACTACAGAATGTTTGCTACACGCTAGGATGTTGCTCCTATGCGCTAATCTGCCCTGTTTTTTTGCTTCTATCATTTTTGGATTTTTAACACATATTTTTTATGCATGACTTTCTGAAAAATAAATTGCAAACACAACACATAAAAGAGATAACAAATTTTGTCTATGCTAGACAAGTAGTGTATGTTCTGTGAGGATGTGTTCAAATCCCCGATGTTTTCACAGGTTTAGATAACAAATAAGACAAATCAAATAGACTCTTTATTCAAGGTTCATCAACAATATATTAGCCCACTAGTCTTGATACTCCATCAGCTCAAACAGTCATGTCACCCCCTAGGGGGCGCCCATTTTTTTGTCTTTTGCCAGAAATTAACTCAAAGTGAATTACTTCACAATTGAGTAGTTATCTTGGGAGATATATGGTGAGTGACCTTGGGGGCAGATTCTTCCCCACCCTTGCACTATGATATTGAAAATGTTTGGTTACTGACTTAGCTCAAAGTTTCTAATGCTAAGGTTCGTAATCAAGCTTTTGTTCGGTCTTCAGGATTAACTCCTTCGGGAGGCTTCCCAACCTTTAAAACAAAGGCTTTGTGTATCTTAAAGATACTGGAGGAAGAGTAATCACTGAGCAAAACTGTTGAAGGGGACTTTCGTCAACCTCCACTTTTGATTATAGTGGGTTGGAACACTTGGCGATAAAGTCGTTTCCCACTTAGGTCGCTCCCCTCTCACCGGCCATTAATGGTGCTCTAAGAGCAACTCGGGAGGGTAGACCTGCTAAAGGATTTAAAATGCTTGAAGTAAAGAAAGCTTTTAGGAGTGGTTTGGCTTTTTGGTCACCCAGTTAAGGGGAGAGCATATACCTTCCACTTTCAAGACAAAGCACACAAGTATTCTTTTTAATCCTCAAAGCAATGATTTTCTAACTTCTACTTGGAGATTTTGCTCCAAAAAGCATGGTGTTCTCTTTAACTCTTCCTAGCAATGATTTTCTATCTAAGAAAGTGAAAATCTTGGTCAACATAAGAAATAACGATATTGGTCAACAAAAGTAAAGTCGATAAGTGAAAATTTCCTTGCTTTTGCACAAAATAAAGTGAGGTTCTTTTTATCCTTGCCAAAATGAAAATGAGTTCGTTTTATACACCAAAGGAAAATGTGATTCTTTTTACCCTTTTGCAAACTGAAAAGCAAATTTGTTTGTTTTTTTTAAACCCAAATTTGAAGTGTTTTGCCTAACTTGCAAAAATGAAAAGTTTGGTTTGTTGTTCTTTTTATCCAATAATGAAGTTCTTTTTAAAACCCAAAGGAACATGTGGTGAATTTTAAACTCAAAAGACAAGTGAGATTCTTTTCAATTTTAAGGATAATGAATTATTTTTATCTAACTAAAAGTTAGAAAGAATTAAAAATTTTACTTTAACTTATTCTAAACCTGCAAGAAAATGGTTAGTTACATGCAAGAAGAAAGTTAAAACTAGAATCTAAGGTGGGCTTACACAAGCCTAAATTTTCTCCCCTCGGTTACAGTTTTTGCCTTTTTCTCTATCAGAGTCATGCGCTAGACTATAGCATAGATGCACTACATAAAGTTACTGATGCGCTAATGAAAGGTCCAGAAGCCCTATACCGGTTACCAAATGCGCTACGATGTTGTTCCAATATGCAGAATAAAAACTAGAATGTTATGCACTAACAGAAAATCTAGGTGCACTAATGGAATGGTTCTGGTGCACTAGATAATATTTAGGAGATGGATTAGGCTAAATTGGAAGGGATTAGAAGAATCTAGAAGGGGTTTAGGAGGCAAGTGGGAGATGTAGGAAAATGCAAGTGGAGGGAAAAGGAATTTAATTAAAATAAAATTACTTTATTTAAACTAAATAGAAGCAACTTGCATAAATATAAGTGGGAGATTTAAATAAACAAATTAGATTTATTTATTTTCAAGGATCGATTTAATTAAATGTAAATTTAATTAAAAAAGGGAGAAAGGGAAATTAATTAAATAAAGTGATTTATTTAATCAAAGGCTAGAAGAGGCTTAGGTGAACTTAATTAAATAAATTGAGTAATTCATTTAATCAAATAGAAGAATGTGAAGAAATTAATTAAATAGAATTCAATTAATAAGGGGAATGGGGTTTTAAAATGAATATTAAATATTCATTTAGGAAAGTGGTCAGATTTATACATCTACAGGTAACATACCTTTTATGTCTACTTACACACTCCATCCTTCATATCAGTTGACATCATTACTTACTTCACCCATATCGGTCACCACTACTTACTCATCGGTTACCATTCCATACCGGTTGACATCAATGACAACATAATCTCAACAAATGTCACTTTTATGCAGCCAAAGTTAAACAGTTTTAGTTGTGTTGGTCACTTCCTTTATAGAAGTGTGACATAGCATTGTGATTTTACCCATTCAATTTATGACATTCTTCAATAGCACACTTTTTTGGTTTGTAAGATTTGGTTAATGTAAGTAGGATCTTCTGATAACATCACTTTCTTCTAAAATTCCACCAACAGCTCGGATAGCCTCCACAATATCATTCACTCTATGTATGTAGTTCTTAAAACTCTTATCATTAGTCATTCTGAAAACTTAAAATTCCTCCTTCAAATTCATAATTATTGCTTGTTGGGTCTTCAAATCACCTTCATATCCATAATATAACTTGTTCCAAACCTCCTTAGCTTCTTTCAATCTTTTAACCTTACCAAATACTTCATCACTTAGACAACTTATAAGTATTGGTCTAGCCTTTGCATTTGTGTCTTGAGCCTTAAGTTCATCTGGAGTTGAAGGTCCATTCTAAGGTCATTTATAGCCATTCTGAATAATCTCCCAAATTCCATTCTGCAATGTCTCCAAGTTAGATTTCATTATTTCCTTCCAATAAGAAAACTTTTTTCCATCAAACATCAATGCTTTAACATGAATTTCCTACACCATTTTTTGATCTACCTCAAGCAGTTAAGCTTTCCAAAGAGGAACCAATGATCTAATACCAATTGTTGAACACACAGTAGGATGAGAAGGGAGGTGAATCGGTCTGAAAATTTAAAACAAATTAATTATATAAACAATATCAACTAATTTAGCAACAACACTTTAATCATCAACACATGAGCATCAACCATCAACACATGAACACCAGATCTACATGGAAAACCCAATACTGGGAAAAACCACAACAAAAATCTAACTCACAATGTGAATAAGAATGATTACAAATTTTTAGGCTCATTTCCAAGGAGCAATAACACCTGAAATACTTTCAAGCCTAAGACATACTGCCTTAGGGAAAGATACAAGGACTTGCACAATTGAGGCTCGCTGCTTTAGGGAAAGATACAAATTGTTGCCAAAGGACTCATTGTTACTCAACAACAAAAGAAATAGATGAATTGAAACTGAGAAGGATTCTCCTAAACATGAAATTATCCTTAAACAAATGGATCAAGCAACCAACATCATGAAAAACATCTATAATTTCTATTGTCACAACACATTGTCTTATTGAATAATCACCTTCAAATTTCTTCGCAATCTGACTTTTACATGTTCACAAACTAAAATCTACTTGCATACACTTATCATAAATTAACACACAATCCACAAGCTCAACTCATACATCTACACTCCTTAAATATGAGATACAACATTGAAAACCTAATCAAGGGTCGGCCAAAACAAAATAAGAAATATTACACAAAATAAACCACCAATACCAAAATACTCATAGTGATCCACTCTAGGAGAAAGAAGGAACCAACACATATTATAGTAATTCCTTCCAAGATCAATCCAATGATCCACACAAGGTAATACATTCTCCAAAGTTGTTACCAAATGCAACGTGTAGATATAGCAATCAATCGGCCATAGAACATCTTCTGATACAAAATACTTCATGTGGATCTGCACACGTCATGGTGAGACCCATAACAACATCTCAATGCAACTTCCAATTGATATCTCAATATAACTTAACTGGATACACCAAGTCATAACATAACTTAATATCCTAAACAAAAATCAACAAACCTTTCTGGCGGAACAAAGAAACCATTTGAGAAACATACTAAGAATACTATGCATGCCATGAAACAACATCCAGTAAACCACAACATAATCAAAAACATATTTGGAGGGCACCGAAGGCTTCTCGGACTATTCTAACAGACACACTTCTTGATAGAGAACAAAGATAACTATCCAAAACAAAATGCCACAACCAAGTGAAGATGGAGGAAATGGGTGTCTGAATCAAATATTCAAATTGTTCCCAACATCCAACAATGAAGTACTTGCAAGAAACATACATGCAAAATAACTATCTAAACTAAACACTTGTGCATGCTACAAAAACCTACTCCATTGCACTCTTATCAACCAAGATCTTGTGTTCAATAATGATTCTCTCAGAAGCACATGCACAAGAGGCTATGGTGAATAAAGATTTGAGATGAATGCAAATGATATGAAAGCAAGAGAAAGCAAAAGCATGAGAAAACAATAATATGAGAATACAAAAGTAAACTAAATTTCTAGATTATTCAAATGACAGGGGGGGTTGGATTTAAATAGTAGTCCTTAGGGTGAATCCAAGCATTAGGATATATGTGGGATAAAAGAAATGTAGAAATGAAGAGTGATTATCATGCATGCATTAGATGAGTGAAATGGATAGAGGTGAGAGATGATAAATAAAGGGTGTAGTGGATTTGTAGGAGATTTAACAAAATAGATTAATAGAATATACTAATAAATTAAATGAATAATAATGGAATAATAATTATTAATGAATGATCATTATAAGATAATAAAGATCAATAATGGAGAATATATAATGTGATGAAGAATGGAATAATGAGAAGCGAATATTATGAATATTATAATGGAAAATTAAATAATGGATCCACTTGATGATGTAGGAAAAATTTAGTTTAATTAAGAGGACATTTTAATGGAAAATTTTATGTGTCTACATTTTGCCCCTCTTTGAGATAATGTATCATGTTGCGTTGTTTCAAAGAAAAAATTGATCAACTGATATATTCCCTAGAGATGTCCTAGTAAGGATGGTGATCGATATGATAGTCCAAATGAAGATGTAGGAAATGGGTGTCTAAATAAAAAATTCAAACTATTTTCCAGCATCCAACAATGAAGTACCTAAAAGAAACATGAATGCACAAAACAAATATCTAAACTAAACACTCATGCATGCTACAAAAACCTACTCCATTGCACTCCTATCAACCAAGATCTTGTGTTCAAGAATGATTCTCTCAGAAACACACACACAAGAGGCTTTATGTGTCTTATCTCATGCACCTGACCAAAAGTATTGAACTCAATCTACAACACAAAGCACAACTGCAACAACCAAGAGCATCTTTGCACCAACATCCATCCGGATAACCAAGTTTGACGTCAATGACAACAATATAAGCTCATGTTTCCAACATTATACATGTTAGATCTTGTGTCTAGTTTTCCTTTCTATATCATGGTTAAATTTCTTAGTCAATTTATGAATGAGAGATAATGGAGGATGAAGGATAATGGAGGATGAGAGATAATAGATGAATGGAAATGATATTAAAGCCAGAGAAAGCAAAATCATGAGAAAACAAGAATGTGAGAATGCAAAAGTAAAATAAATTGCTAGATAATTCAAATGAGAGGGGGGGTTGGATTTAAATAATAGTCCTTACGGTGAATCCAGTTATTAGGATAGATGTGGGACAAAAGAGATGTAAAAATGAAGAGTGTTTATCCCACATGCATTAGATGAGTGAAATGGATAGAGGTGAGAGATGATAAATAAAGGGTGTAGGAGATTTAGGAAAATGGATTAATAGAATATACTAATGAATTAAATGAATAATAATGGAATAATGAATATTAATGAATGAGCATTATAAGATAATAAATATGTATAATGGAGAATATATAATGTGATGAAGAATGGAATAATGAGAAGCAAATATTATGAATATTATAAAATTGAATAATGGATCCACTTGATGATGTAGGAAAAATTAAGTTTAATTAAGAGGAGATTTTAATGGAAATTTTTTATGTGTCTACATTTTGCCCCTCTTTGAGACAATGCAGCATGTCACGTTGTTTCAAAGAAAAAATATGGATCAACTGATATGCCCCAGAGATGTCCTGGTAAGGATGGTGATCAATATGATAGTCCAAATGAAGACGGAGGAAATGGGTGTTTGAATCAAAGATTAAAATTGTTTCCAACATCCAACAATCAAGTACTTACAAGAAACATACATGCAAAACAAATACCTAAACTAAACACTCATTTATGCTACAAAAACCTACTTCACTGTACTCCTATCAACCAAGATCTTGTGTTCAAGAATGATTCTCTCAAAAGCACACGCACAAGAGAATTTATGTGTCCTATCTATTGCACCTGACCAAAAGCATTGAACTCAATCTACAACACAAAACACAACTACCAAAACCAAGAGCATCTTTGAACCAACATCCATCCAGATTACCAGGTTTGACATCAATGACAATAATATAAGCTCATGTTTCCAACATTCTACATGTTAGATCTTGTGTCTAGTTTTCCTTTCTATATCATGGTTAAATTCCTGACTCAATTTATAAAATTTTATCCCAATTCATATCCCCTTTGGTGTCAGTAGACCAAAAAGTATATCTATTCTAAAGCTAGCAAATATCAATATTCTTTACCCTATAAAGTATCATGTTTACATAAATATATCCACTAAAATAATCTACTAAACTCAAAATTATTTATCTAGAAATAGTAGCCTACCATTTTTTTAAAGTGTTATCAAATGACTATGCATTGATCTAAAAATTAACCCAGATCTCTAAACTTGCAAAGTCATCTTGTGGTGCAAAATCAACTAAATGTCATTGGTAGATAGTGAGATATTAAAGTTTCCAAATACCAAAATGTTGAAAAAAGAATTCAAACCGGATTCTAAAGATTTAAATGAAGGATTTTTTCCCTATTTTTTTTTCAAATATGGTGTAACAATTTTTAGAATCGTAAAGAACTTTGAAATCTTGAATTTAAAGAAATGGGAGGCCAATAAAGTATTGAGATCAAAATTTATGCCTTCTAAGTCTTGTGCATATTTTTCAAAAGTACTTTTGAAGACAAAAATATATCCTATAGTTTGGAATTCAAAATAATGATTATTTCTTAATATTATAAAAATAATTTTTAAATAAGAATATTGAAAGTAAGCAAAGGTATAGAAACTAATTCCTAACACTAATATTGTGCGAGAGATAATGCAATTTTTCTTACAATTCCTTAACTATTAACGAAAAAAAATACATTCATAACGAGATAATAAACATACATAAAGATATACCAGAATGAACACATGATATACATGGGGAAACCCCTTTAGGTAGGAAAACCCCACACCCCAAAAGAATGGTAATTTGTATTTCCAGTAAGCTCAATAGTTACAATACAATATCAACACTTAGCTTCTTTCAACAAGAGTTTACAATCAAAATCCCACAAACTGGATTAATTTTGGTAGCATAATGCTTCACCTACAAAACATAACATGCATAATGCTCTCCAAGACAACCCTCTATAAAGAAATACAACAAAGGAGGAAGATTCTAGATGAAAACGGAAGAGGGGATCATCCAAAACACTTGCCACATTTTTCCAACCACCTATAAGCATGAAAATGGCACATGTATACCATCCTTTGACTCCTCATTTAAGACTCTAAAGTTGTAATGAAGTTAAGTAGTGGAACAACTTTCTACATTAACCTTGAAAGGAGGGTAATGCAAAAACTTTTACAGATCCTTACAACAGCTATAGAAGCTTAAGAAAAATAGACATAAATAGCATGCATACCACAATACAGTGATTTATGTGGGGAAGACCCTTTTGAAAGAAAAACTCCACACTCCAAATCCACCCAATATATTATTCAAAATTCAATAACAAATTACAATATACTTGTAGAGTAAACTTTTCACAATACTATCACCAACCATAGATTCAAAGATAACTCAATATTTATAACTCTTACACACAACCTCCATCTCATGCACCTCATATATAGGAGATACAATACATGAACCCATCAAACGATATTACAAAACCAAGGGCGAAAACCACCAAACAAAGTGGCACCCATCTTATCTCCAATCCTAGATTCCCTATGATGTGTCAAAACAAACATTAACATGTGTGCCTCCCTTTCATAGCTCGTTTATGTGTCTGATGCATTTTTATATTTTCTATTTTAGGAGACCCAAATTTTGAAGGCCACAACTTTTGAACTAGGTGTCTGATTGATGAACTATTTGAAGTCTCAAAAAGCTCGCAACATTCTCTATCAATCTATAACCTGATATGCTAGTTACAAACACTTTCACACAATTTTTTAGTCTCTAAAGCCCTCAAAATTGACTATGAAACTTTCCTTTGTAACTTTTGAAAACAAAAACTTTAATATCTTCAAATCTACACATGATCTTGCAATGAAAAATTTATCAGAGTGCTTATCTAGCCAATTTGAAGCTTTACAAAAAAATTTGGACCAATCCGTGCTCAAATGAAAACTTACTAAAAATAGTAACCTCATGTATATGCAAGGTTGAGACATCATTTTCCCAACATTTTCCCACTTGTCAAACACTTTGCAAAATCAAAGGGAGTATCTACACCATAAATTAATTGGCAGGGGCCATGATGCCCATAGACTCTGAACTTTTTTGTGCTCACAACCTTGCCTAAATAATCTGCAACATTCATCAAAGTTTCTACCCTAACCAGCTTCACCCTACCATCTTCGACCATATCTCTGACAATATGATACTGAACATCAATGTGCTTGGTCTTGGTTTCAAGAAAGGTGAAAGCTCCAAGTCAACACATCAGAAGAACAACTCAAGAAACCCTCTGATAAGATAGCCTAATGCTCATAAATTCAATGGAAATTGTTTTGTTTTCAATAAATTTAGTTATATGGCAAGTCAATGCAGAAATAGGATAATCAATAATGCTTCATCTTTTACTAGTCAATGTTTCAAACGCAATAAGTACGGTCATAAGGAAAATGTATGTAAAAGTATGATGAATAACCTTCAAGATAAGAGAAATATTAGATGTTATGCATGTGGTATGTTTGGACATGTTGCTAATCAATGCAGGTCAAGGAGAAATTAGATGAATTTTAGACCTATGTAGGGAAATGTTATTTGCTATGCTTGCAACAAATCCGATCACACTGATAAGTATTCCAGAAGCAGAAATGTGAATAGGAGAGGTTTGGAAGACAAGAACAAGAATGAGAAGGCATATGAGAAGGGAAAAGAAAAATTTGAGGAGATCAAATATCAGATGAAGAAGAAATGGGTTAAGAAGACTAATTCAGAGGTAGGAAGTGGATCTGCACCTAATTCTAGTGTTGGAACTACATTTGGTAACTAAACCTAGGCATCGGGCCTTGGGGGAATAATAATGAAAATATTTGAAACCCCATATTTGAAGATCTGTGCCTATTTCTAGTGGGTTGTATAAGTGTTTATGATTGTAGTAGATTTCTAGAAGATTTGAACATATTTAGAGATCTGGTGAAAAATTTGTGTTAGATATAGAGCATCTAGAAGAAATGGGGCAGGGTGCAGTTACTGTAGTAAAAATTTAGGTCTATGATGAATAAAAAAGTAACTTTTCCTCTTCATTTTTCACTTTGTGATTGAAGAGAAAAAGTATACAGAGCTTTGCGAAGAAGGCGATCAATAGAAATTTGGTGCTATCGATTTCCTAAGTGATTTGGTGACTAAACCTAATCCAACATCAAAGGTATTTATTGGTGAAAATCCCTCTTTTGGTTGAAGTTTGAAATTTGAATCTGTAAGAATGGATGCATCTGGTACCACAACCCCCTTGGTTGTTAATATCAGTGACCATGCTCATCCCAATTTCAAAAATCATCCATTCATTTCAATGGAGGACGATCCAAAGAGTGCCTTTTTGTCTGTACCCCATGGAGTCTTGCACATTGAAGATATAAGGGTCTACACTCATGGTCTGATTGAAGAATTGGGAAGCTCCCAATTTCTGAATCTTTTCAATAACTGGTTATCCGATCAAAGTTCCATGTTGAAATCAGAATTTCAATAATTGGAAAGCAAGGGTTTTGTTCAATTTGTGAAATTTTCTATGGTGTATGAACAGGAGTGGATTCGATATATTCTGAGTCATTTTCATGATAAATTCGTATGGTTGGATAGGCTGCATAAGATCACTAAAGGTTTGATTCATGCGGTAATAGGGTTATGTGCATCTGATCCATTGCCATCTTTGAAAACAATGAAGAATAGCATTGTAACCATTGCAAATGGATCAAAGTTTGATAAATGTGTAATGACTATTGATGACATTTTTGAGGATGACATCCGGTTTGCATCTATGGTGATAAGGTACAAGATTTATTACTCCAACTGAATGAACTTTGTATCTGGTACTGCAATATACATTGCATATGATATGTTAAGGGAGAACAAGAAGTATGATCTTTGCAAGCTGCTTTGAAGTGAGCTATCAAGAATTTGAAGAAGATCAAGGAAAAAAAGAAGCACCCCTTTAAATATGGTACCCTACTTTTGTGCATATTCTTCTATTTCAAGAATAAGATTTCAGGAGTTGGTCCAATTTAGTGGGCATTTGATAGGCCTGTGGGAATGTAGATTAGGGAGTATCTCTACAGCTCCGGCGATTCCAAAGCTCAAAACAAAAATCTATGGGGATATTTTAAGAACTTTCAGGAGGAAATTCATGAGAGAGAGAGAGAGAGAGAAATAATTTTGAAAGCTATTGTGGAGAAATATGTTGGCACCATATGTTTCATGGTTGACACCGATCAGTGTTTGATGGAAGCGGTGGAACCTCAAACTTCATGGATTTTACCAATGGGATATGAGGTTGATGAACAAATTTTGGAACTGTATGCGCAACATTTATTGAGCCAACTGGTGGACTCTAATGAAGAAAGGTTCAAAACCTACAGAGAGAAGAGCCTAAAACTTCATCAGTAATTTAAGAGACCAATCATTCATAAGAAGGTCCAGAAAGAGGTAGAAGCTTTTGCAGAAAGCATGGGGATATCAAAAGAGGTCGTCTGGAAAGCAAGAGAAGAAAAAATTACATCTAAAGGGAAATCAGTAAAAGTAAAGAAGGAACCAATAGCACTCCCTAAGCCTAAAGCTATAACTAGAAGTATTGCTCCTATTTCTCAACCTCCCAAGGTAAAATCATCTATTAAGCCATCCGGTGGAGTGCAAAAGAAGAAATCAGTCAGATTTGTGGTGGTTGATGATGAAGAAACTGAATCAGGTGAGGCAGTTAGAGAAGTAAAGGGAAAATCTCCTAAGACCACCAAGGTCTCTAAGGAGAAGCCATCCGATAGAACAAGATCCAACAAGAAACCTAAGTCTGAGCTTGATGAGCCACTAAAGTCGGGGAAACTTCAAGGTAATTACACTATTGTGCCCCCTATTGTATTAGATCATATTGTTAATTTAGTTGTCAAAGATGGTAATTTGAAACCACTATCTAAGTGGTATGGAAATTTTGATGAGACTCGGAAGAGGTCATTAGAAGAAGTCGTAGTTGAATATATGAATGTATATAGTAAAGCCCTGATAGAGTTATCATTTGTAATTCCAAAGAGTTTGTATGAAATTTCGGATGCTCAGAGGCTAACATCAAATAAAGAAGATGAGAAATTGAAGGAATATATATTAGCAATTTTGTGTGCAGTTATTACTAAGGAGGAGATAGATAGATTACTTTGGTTAGCCAAGGATTAGTTGGAAAGAATGTCTAAGTCAGTTGATTCATTGTAGAATTCTTTAAGCCAGCATGAAAATCATGTAGTTTCTTTGCTTAAGAAGATTCGGAGTTTGAGCTATGATCGAGAAAGGATAATTGGCAAAGTTTGAGAACTTAGGAGTCATATTGTCCCTAAGTTGGATGTAATGTTGAATGCTCTTCAAGATGCTCAGAGTGCTCTCAAGACAGGTGATCCAGATGATCTCAAGACCGTAGAATAATAGTCTTATCTTCTTAGTGGATTTATAACATTTTTGAGAATTTGCAAAAGGGTTGGGATAGTCACTTGGACTCTTTGAAGAATCTGTATGCAGATATTTTCAAGTTTTTGAGAAGACTGTACAACATTTTTGGCCTCAATTCTTGATTTTTGGTATCTTACCTTTGTCATTGATGTCAAAGGGGGAGTGCATAGGAGTAAAAAATATTGATCTAAGGGGGAGTTCCTTAATTATTTGATTCCTTAATTCTTTAGAATCCGGTGATTACATTTTTGGTTGCAGTGTATATATTTTGGTTTTGATCCAACACTTAATCATTTTTCACTAAGTGTTGCCATCAATGCCAAAGGAGGAGATTGTTGGCAAGAGACACTGAAGGAATGTTGAGATGTTTTCATTGATGGCAACTCATATCAGAATTAGTATCCACACTTCATGATTTCATCATTCTGAAAGATTGAGTAAAGATTGCTTGAGTCTGGTAAGGTTCGGTAAATGAACAGTATATCCGGCAAAGTGCACAGTATTCTGGTTGGTAGATTATTTTGGTTGTGTATTTTGCTATGCAGATTTTGGAGAAAGCTTGTGGTCACGCAATTTACCTTATTCTAGGTTTATAGCCTCCATGATAATTCTTGTGAAATTTTGAAGATCCAGTAATCATGTTTTGGTTAGAACAATGGTTATTAGTGGTAACGTGTGATAATTTAGTTTGTGGATCTTGCGAATCAATTTTTGTCATTGTTTGTGTGTTATGCATTGATGAGATGGATTGAGGGAAGTGTGTAGACATTTTGTTTTGGTTCACATAATTGTTTTTGGTTCGTATTGAAGTCGACTTGTGTACACGTTTCATCTTTTGTGACGTGTTCTTGAAGCCAATTTGGTGGTGACCTAAATTAGTGATGCGAATATATAAGATAGGTTTATTTGATCATTTTGGGTATCGATGATTGTGTGGGATATGTGTATGAGTGATTATGCATAGTTTCACTTGCACAAGGTGAAGATTGGTGCTCCAGTATGTTGCACAATATCATAACTGAGCAATATTGCAAAGCAAAGTAAGAATATGTTTTGTGCTTTACTAGAACTATACTCAAGCATTTGTTGATGCTACTTCATAGTTCAAAACCACATTGTAATCTCTTACAAACATTTGCAAGGCAGTGAACCTTCTGGGTTGTATCCCTTTCTTGTAATTTGAGCAGTGAGCTCTAGGAAGTGTGCATGAATGCATGTGCATTCCCCTTATGTAATATTTCTATACTTTAAGCAACGTATATTAATATTGTGGGTTAGAATCCCACTGTGGTTTTTCACTTCACCAGTTTTCCATGTAAAAATATTGGTGTTATGGTGTTACAGATTCTTGCTTTGTGTTTCTGCACTTTAATTTCTTTCATATGCATTAAGTGGTTTTATGAACAGATTGTCAAAGTAAAAAATTGTAGAACACTAATTCACCTCCCCCTCTCAGTGTTTCTTGGTTCCAACATGGTTCTTAACTAGGCAAATCACACTTTGATTGTCTCAACAAACTATCATTGCACCTTGTTTTATCCCAATATCTGAACATAATCTCTTAATCCAAATGGCTTTATTACAAGAATTAGTAGATGTCATATACTATGCTTTAGTATTGTACAAAGTAACCAAATACTATTGTTAGCTCATCTAACTAATTGCACCACCAAATAAAGTAAATGCATAAGCATTGGTGGATATTTTATTATCAATATCACTTTCCCAGTTTGAATCCACATAACCAAGAATATCAAGGGAAATCGCGTCTCCTACCAAATTACCATGATAACACAAAGAATACTCTGAGGTATCCTTCAAATATTTGAAGACTCTTTTCACTGTATTCCACTGAAATCTTACAAGATTAAACATATATTCAGAAAGAACTCTCACTGCTTGGAAAATGTCTGATCTAGGAAATACCATAGCATACATCAAACTTTCAACTGCACCCTGGTAAGGTACTCTACTCATGTCTCCCATCTCTAGTGGGATGTAGGACAATCTAAAAAAGATAATTGTTCCAACTGTAAAAGGAACGCATAGTGGTCTATTATCTTGCATAATGAACATTTATAAAATTGAATTAACATACTTGCGCTAGCCTAGCCAAATCTTTTTGTTCACTCTATCTCTTCTAATTTCCATCTCAAGAAAAAAAATTTCCACACCAATATCTTTCATTTCAAATTTAGCAGAAATTTAAGACTTTAGTTTCGAAATCGTACATTTCCCTTTACCAATGAATAACACATCATCAACATATAATAAAATGTATATGAAATGATTGCCATCAGATTTATAATAAATACATTGATCTGATTTAGAATTCTCAAATCCCAAACTCAATGAGTACATATCAAATTTTCGGTACCACATCTTAGGACTCTATTTGAGGCCATACAAAGACTTCTTCACTTTACCGACCAAATTAATTTTTCCTTTCACCACATAGTGCCCTAGTTGTGTCATATAAATATCCTCCTCTAAATCACCATGAAGAAAAGCAGTTTTCACATCTATTTGCTCAACCTCTTAATCATAAGAAACATCAATAGAAAGAAAAAATCTAGTGGATGTCAATTTTGCAATAGGAGAAAATATCTCACTGGAATCAACACCCTCAACCTATGAGTAGCCTTTTGCAACCAACCTTGACTTATACTTTTCAATACCTCCATCTGAACCAATTTTTTTTGAACACGCATTTACAACCAACAAGTTTTCATCCTTCAAGAAATGGTACAAGATCCCATGTATCATTCTTTTTCAAACCTATCATTTATTCTTCCATAGCAATCTTCTAGGATTTTGCATCATTCATAAATACATAATGCCTCTTCTACAAATCTAGGTTCACCCACATTAATATTCAAAGCAATAAAACATCTTCAATCATTAGGTGACTACCTTTCAGGTGGTTCGTTGTGTCTTGTAGACCTTCGAACAAGTGGAGTTGGAGGTTCTTCCTCCTCTTCTGAAGATTCAAAGCTAGATGAGCTCTCCTCAACTTCTTTCCTATCTAGGGGTCTCAAATCAACTCTTTTAGGTGTACAAGGAAATTGAATCACATCTTCCTATTTAGTTTGTTCTGACTAAAATGTAACAAAAGGAGACTTAATTTCTCTAAAAGTAATAATTTTACTATATATTACTTTTTATGCAATAGAGTCTCAAAGTTTGTATACTTTCACACCATAATAGTATCCAATGAAGATACATTTCACAACCTTGTTCTCCAACTTTGTTCATTTCTCCTTTAGCACATGTGCATACATTTTGTAACCAAAAACTCTAAGATGTCGCAATGAAGGCTTATGACCCAAGTATGCCTCCATAGGTGTTTTATCAACATGGGCTCATGTAGGAGACCTATTAACTAGGTAGCAAGTAGTGGCAATAGGTTCACCCCAAAAAAATTGTTCTAAACCAACACAACTCAACATACTCCTAGTCTTGTAGATCAATGTCATGTTCATTTTTTCTACAACTCCATTCTACTTTGGAAAATACAGAGTTGTCTTCTATCTATTAATTCCATGGTCTTTATAGAATCTATCAAATCATTAGATCAAAATTCATCTCCATTATCAGTCCTCAAATATTTTCTTTTCTTTCTGGTCTATAACTCAACCATTACTTTAAATTCTTTAAATCAACTAAAAACTTAAGATTTACTCTTTAGAAAGTATACCATTCCCTTCTACTAAAATCATCAATTAATGAAACATAATATGTGGACTTTCCAATGGAAGGAACATCTATAGGACCAAACGAATCAAAATGAATGAATTTCAAAACACCACAAGATTTATGAGAACTCGAGTAAAACAAAACGATGATTTTTTTTCCATAAATGCAATGCTCACATAATCAAAGTCAATGTTACAATCATTCAAACCTTCAACAAGGTTTTTATTTTTCAAGGTCCTTAGACCCTTTGCTCCATTGTGACCAAGCCTCTGATGCCATAACATAGTCTTCTCTATAGGTGGATTTTCTTTGGAAGAAAGAGCACCCTTGGGTACCCAAAAGCCATGTCCATCTACTAAAGGTTAAAACCTCAAAATTCTAACGAAGTACCCACATATTTAATTTTCACAAAAGTGCTATTACACTTGTAAAGCGGAAAAATCGCGATCGAACCCTAGTTGCTCTCCCCTCTTCCGACTCCGAGGAGAGAGAAGGGAGGTTCGCTAGGATTCGATGGTTTTTCACTTAGGGGAGAGACTTTACATTCAAAAGAGGGGTTGAAACTCATAAGATCCAATCCCACGCAATGCAAGATTGGATGCTAAATGAATTTCAAGGGTTAGGAAAGCAAGGCTACCCTCTTTTGTAAAGAATGTTGTTAAGGAAATTAAGCTAAGCATGCATAGAAAGTCATAAAGATTCGCTTATAAACTGAGTTTGGGTTATAGGATGAAGCTGCGGACCTGGAATTAGCAGTAAAATGTCGATACGGCGCTGTCCTGCAAATTTGAGCAAAAGTTGCCGGGACGATGGCGCCCGACGCCACGGTCCTCCGAAAAATCCGCGAAACGAAGGGGGATCTGTTCGTCTCTGCACAAGGATTCCAGATCTTCAATTTCAGCTGCGTACCTACAACCTACACACAGAAAAGCGAAGACGATTGGGGGGTTAGGGATTGGGGGTTTGCCTTTAGGTCAAACCCCGGTTTTGGAATTAACCAAGAAATGAGCAAGAGCTGTAAATGTAAATGACTGTCAAACAAGTACTAATACCTTGTTCTAAGGATGTTGGTATCCTTATGTGCGAAGGTTTAGATGTTGTATGTTGTAGCATGTAGTATGTGATCTCCTCTTCAATGGTTGAATCCTTGTCTTGAATGCAACACTTAGCCTTGAATGGAGACTTAGAAGGAATGCTTGAATGCTTGAATGCTTGAATGCTTGAATCTTTGAATCTTTGAATCTTGCTTTTGCCTTTTTCTTCATCTCTCCAAATGAGAGAGGAAAATGTAGTTTATATACTTGTCATTTAGGGCTGATAGACTGATTTTTCCTGACCTTAGGCCGACCAGGAAAGTTAATTTCCAAATTGCAAACAAAAAGACCCGAGCCCCTTAGGAGATCGGGCCCAAAATAGGACCCAGGGACCAGGGCGCTGGGCGCCATGGTCCTGGGGACCAGGGCGCTGGCCGCTGTGGTCCCACCTCCCGGGACATCAGGGTGCAAGGAGGTTCAGGCCAGGGTACTTGAAAAATGCAGTTTTCAGTGTCGTGAGCAAGTTTCAGGGTCTCCATTCAGGTTGCGTGTTGCGTTGCCATCGTGAAGACCGAAATGCAGTCGAAATTGCAAGTGTCGCAATTTTAGGACGCTACATTTAGCCCCCACTTTAGCGGGAGTATGTATGCACATACTTCCGGTAAAGTACAAGGAAACAACATTGAAAGACTTTCACCACGTCAAGGAGGCAAGATACACCAAGCCCCCAGTGGACTAAGGATCTTACAACTTTGATTGACAAAGTAAAAGGGAAGATCGCGAGGAAGAACCATGACTGTCAGTAGTAAGGCTCCCTCACTATGAGTCATGCAAGAAAGATATCAAAAATTTTCAAGGCAAGGCTAAATTTGCCAAGAAATTTTCAAGTATCTTGAAAAGATATGAACGGGATGTATGCCCCCCTACGTTAAAGCGATCGCACACGCCTCACCGGGGGTGATTTCTTTAAGGTAGTGATACATATAAGGAATGAGAAAGGAGCACGTTATCACAAGGATTTAGCCCCCAAGTGTGAGATAAACCCAAGGATAATAGACACAAAACATAAAGCACGAGGTGACTTCGCTTTCCTCGGGGTCAGTATGCTGTATGATAAGTCATGTATATATATCATATGTATGTATGCATAATTGTTCTTCATTCCCCAATCAAGGAAGGTCACCTAGAAGAAGGGAACACATGTGTCTTTTGAGTCAACATGAGAGAGATCGAGAGATCTCAATGCTTTGCATCGTCCTCAAGTAGACAACACTAAGGACAACAAATAGAAGAATGGGAATAACATATAGAAGAAGTAACAAAAGAGAGGAGAAGAGAATCTGCTATGCTAATGTAACTAGTCTAGCATGTCATCTACCCCCCGATCTTGCTGATCAATGTTTCGGGAAGGCAGGGAACGCGCTAGAGGAGGAACATCCAACACAGCAGATGGAGCTATCACAAGATCCAAACAAGGGCTATGTTCATGTTCCGAGCCACATTGTTCTTGTCTAGGAGCTAGGATAAGTGCTTTAGAAAATTCAGTAGATAAATGGTTATCAACATCAACAAGTTCATATTCACTATCAGAAGCAAGAGGAGTAACATTTTCATCTATATCGTCATCAAGATTTATAAAAATAGGATTTTTAACTCGCACAGGATCAAGACCATCATGCATCTTATGTTTAGGAGATTTAGGCTCAATGTCCGGCTGAGGAGAAAATGGAATAATGCTTGTTGAAGGTGTTTTTGGAGATTGCAAAGTTTGAGAAGCAGCTGCCTGAGCTCTAAGACGACGCTTTCGTCGGCGTTCACGTGCAGAACGATTTCGTCTAGTCTTAGTAGGAAGTGGAGAAGATTGAGGAGGAGGAATGTTCTCATCCTTAGCACTTGGGTGTTTAGGTTGTGGTCTCTTAGGCTGGATAATAGGAGAAGAAGAAGGTCTCTTCTCTCTATAAAAAGAAGGAGGAGGAACTGCTCCATATAAAGGAGGAATTTTTGGTTTAGGGAGAAGACCAAGTCCATCATGACGAGGAGGTATAGGTCTACTCTTAGGAAGTTCATTAGGTATAGACATAGCCACATCCATAGGGATGGGTTGAGATTCTTCTTGAGGAAAGACATTAGTTTTATCTTTCAAAGGAAGAACTTCCTTCTCAAGAATGATAGGGATGTCAAGTTTAGGTGTTCTAGGTTCACTTAGAGATAAGATCATATCTGTTTTCCACTTTTGATAAGATTTGAAAAGATGATCACTTCGTGGAGGAAGAGATTGGAATTGTTTAGGCCAAAAGTAATCAAGAGGAACACTAGAGGTTCTTTCAGCTGGTTTAAAGAGACTATGATTGATAGTAACAACTTCACCATTATGGGGAAATTTCAAACACTTGTGAATAGGAGAAGCAATAGCTTTCATGGAAGATAGCCAAGGATAGCCGAGCTTCACACGAAATTGTTCGGAAGATGGAATAATAGCAAAGTTCACATCAAGGGATTTGTTATGGACCTCAATAGGCAATGTAATAGAACCAATTGCAGGAGAAGAAAATGCATCAAATAATTTCACAATCACATCTGTTTTGTCATAGATCACTTGATTCAATTGCAAAATAAAAAGAAATTCTTCAGTAATGATATTAACCATGCACGAAGGATCAATAAGCACTCCACGGCAAGGTGTATTCTTAACTTTTGCAACTATGTATAAAGGACCATCAGGTGCCCTAATGGTTTCGCTCGAATCAAATGTGATGGAAGGTTCTTCAGGGATTTCTTGTTGCTCTACAAAGTTAATCACATTCGGAGTCATAGACACAAGACCATCAGATGAGAGAGAGGAATCATTAGCCTCAATTGCATTAGAGGTATGAGAAGGCAATGGATCAGTGAAAATCTGAAGATTTTGATTAGGAGGAGCTACAGATGTATTGCCTTTATCATTCACTCCAGAAATAGAGATAGTATTATTATCAATCAAATCTTGAATTTTACCCTTTAAAGAAAAACATTTTTCAGTATCATGCCCAGGCTGACGATGAAATTGACAAAAAGCTTTGTTATCAAAATAAGGTGAAGTAATCTTTGCAGGATCAATTTGTCTTATAGGAGGAAAAGTAAGCACATTTTGTTCCAATAACTTATTCATAATACTATGCAACGATTCATTCAAAGGAGTATACTTTCTTTCTTTCTTGAAAAATTTAGAAATAGGAGGCACACCTGATGCTGCATTCACATTGTTGTTGATGATGTTTTCATTGAATTTGATGGAATCTCTGTTCGGTTTAAACTTCCCAAATGGTTGTTGACTGCTATCACCCTTATCACTCGGAGCCATAGGATGTGATTGTTCCATTTGACTCACAGTCAGTTGATAATTGTGAAGAGTGGCGCACAACTGTTGGAAAGAAGTAAACTCAGAAAACAGAAGTTTGTCTCGAATATCTTTTTGTAAATTAGAAATAAAGATTCTTTGAATATCATTGTCAGGCACTGGAAAAGAAATTTGAGCATACAAATGCTTATATCTACCAATGAAATCAGTCACTTTTTCTTTGACACCTTGTTTACAATGCATTAAATCAATCAAAGTAACTTTAGGACTTATATTGTTTTGAAATTGTTGAATGAAATCATTTGCAAGTTGTTCGAAAGAAGTAATAGAATAGGAAGGCAACGAGCAATACCATTGTAGGGCTTTGTCTCTTAATGTTCTAGTAAACAGTTTTGCAAGCAACCTTTGGTCATAAGCAAAATCAGTACAAATTGTTTGAAAAGTCTTAACATGTGTTAGAGGATCTCCCTTACCATTATAAAGTTCCAAATGCGGGATTTCGACATGTTTAGGAGGGATAGCTCGAACAATGTCAAGCGAAAGTGGGCTCGCAACATCAAATGTGGGCACACTAAACTTAGATTGATTCATAGAAGCAATTTGTTGTTGTAAAGAAGAGACAGTTTGTGCAAGATTGTTAATGGTTGCTTCGGTCGAAGAGTTCATATTGGATGTGTTAAATTGAGATGGAGGTGTTATGTTATTGAAAGAAGGTAGAGAGTAAGGTGGTGGGACCCTATGATAATTAGTCATAGGAGATGATTGGACAAGAGGAACACTACAAGGAGGGATGGAATGGTTAAATGAATTGCCCCCTTGCGTCATGTTCATTTGTGGAGATATAATAGGGACACTCATTGGAGGAATGAATGAAGAAGTCGGATTGAATGAAGGAATAGGGTTAATTGAAGAAGAGGGATTGCCCCCATGACTGGTGATCATAGGGGGAATATCTTGTATAGAAGTAGCCATTATGTTTGATGTAAAGGTAGGTATACTAGCAATAGGAGTCATCAAAGGAATAGAATGATTGTCTTGTGTAGGAGGTTGTGTATAACCTAAGGTTTCGGCACAACTCTTCATAGGCATCACATTCGAATCCACAATGTGTGCAATACCAAGCAAAATATCAATTCCATTCTTATCACTTTGAAGCATACGTTTTAGACCCTCAATTAAAGGAAGAGCTTGACTATCAGGGTATTCTTGAGACATCCATTGTCGAAAATCGTCAAATTGGTTATCCAATTTCGAAAGTTGTTCTTCAGAAACCTCATGGAGAGCTTCTTCATCATTAGGAGGATTAGAGGAATTACCCATGTCCTCGTTAAAAAGGCTATTCAAATTAGGTTCCATCTCCTCAGTAATTAAACCTTGAAAGGACTTAATTCTAAGGCTTCGTCTAACGGGAATAGTGTAAGTAGGGCTTATTGTTGTAAAACTCATGCACTAGAAAGAGAGAGAAGATTTTGAATTTAGAGGTAGCAATTTTCAGTATAATCAACCAATTTTCTGGATTTAAGCTGTTAAATGCAATCACAACAGTCTCCCGAAATTTCGGAAAAAATGTCCGGGACCGTGGCGCCCGGAGTGCAACACGGTCCTTGCAATTTTTTTCGAAATTTGCAGGGATGAAAGGTATGATGATTTTAGAGCTAATCTGAAAAAATTGAGTGATTTTACGATCTGTAGATAGGCCAAATTAAAGTTGCAAATTCAAAATTGAACCCTACCAAGATTGTCGAAAAATGCAAAATTTGAATTTTGAAAAAGAGAGGGAAACTGAAATTTTGAATTTTATGATTTTAGAGGGAATGTCAAGAGCAATGCAAATTTTGAATTTTGAAAATTGACTCAATTTCACGCAAAATTCAATTTTGAAAGCGGAAATCAAAGTTGTTGTAATTAAGCACTTAATTTCAAAGGTCACAAATTGCAAGAATTTGAATAAAGCACTGAAATTTTTAATGAATGATAACACACTTTTCAGATTTAGGACAGTAAGAACACAATTTTGACACAAAATTTCAGTTTCAATGATTTTTAAATGATTAGAAGCGTTAATCCAAGCAATCTCTAGACCAACTTTGACTGTAATTTTGAAAGTGTTATAACTGACAAAATCAGCCAAAATTCTGGATTTTAGCAAGAAAATACAGCAAGATCTCGCTCCCGAAATTTTGGAAAAAATGTCGGGGACGATGGCGCTCGGAGTGCAACACGGTCCTCGCAACTTTTTTCCAAATTTTCAGGGATGAACGATATTGTGATTTTATTGCAGAATCCAAAGTTACAGTTGATTTGGAGATGTTTTGATTGGTCAAATTGTCGGACAAAGGTTGAATCAAGAGGGTTTCAAAAATTAGGGTTTTGACACTTAACCACTTAATTTTTAGAATTAAAGCACAAATATGAATTAAAAATTTGTAATAGAAGGGCAGATCTGAAACAGGCATTAACATTTAGACATTTCGCAGGTTCAATTACAAAAAAGAAAATTTAGGGTTTTTATGCAATCACCTCTAAAATTTTGCAAAAGATCAAACATGGAAATGTAATCAATTTTTTCAGATCTAAGCATGAAAAATCATAAAGGATGTTCACATCGGGTTCACCAAAATGTAAAGCGGAAAAATCGCGATCGAACCCTAGTTGCTCTCCCCTCTTCCGACTCCGAGGAGAGAGAAGGGAGGTTCGCTAGGATTCGATGGTTTTTCACTTAGGGGAGAGACTTTACATTCAAAAGAGGGGTTGAAACTCATAAGATCCAATCCCACACAATGCAAGATTGGATGCTAAATGAATTTCAAGGGTTAGGAAAGCAAGGCTACCCTCTTTTGTAAAGAATGTTGTTAAGGAAATTAAGCTAAGCATGCATAGAAAGTCATAAAGATTCGCTTATAAACTGAGTTCGGGTTATAGGATGAAGCTGCGGACCTAGAATTAGCAGTAAAATGTCGATACAGTGCTGTCCTGCAAATTTGAGCAAAATTTATCGGGACGATGGCGCCCGGCGCCACGGTCCTCCGAAAAATCCGTGAAACGAAGGGGGATCTATTCGTCTCTGCACAAGGATTCCAGATCTTCAATTTCAGCCGCGTACCTGCAACCTACACACAGAAAAGCGAAGACGATTGGGGGGTTAGGGATTGGGGGTTTTCCTTTAGGTCAAACCCCGGTTTTGGAATTAACCAAGAAATGAGCAAGAGCTGTAAATGTAAATGACTGTCAAACAAGTACTAATACCTTGTTCTAAGGATGTTGGTATCCTTATGTGCGAAGGTTTAGATGTTGTATGTTGTAGCATGTAGTATGTGATCTCCTCTTCAATGGTTGAATCCTTGTCTTGAATGCAACACTTAGCCTTGAATGGAGACTTAGAAGGAATGCTTGAATGCTTGAATGCTTGAATGCTTGAATCTTTGAATCTTTGAATCTTGCTTTTGCCTTTTTCTTCATCTCTCCAAATGAGAGAGGAAAATGTAGTTTATATACTTGTCATTTAGGGCTGATAGACTGATTTTTCTTGACCTTAGGCCGACCAGGAAAGTTAATTTCCAAATTGCAAACAAAAAGACCCGAGCCCCTTAGGAGATCGGGCCCAAAATAGGACCCAGGGACCAGGGCGCTGGGCGCCATGGTCTTGGGGACCAGGGCGCTGGCCGCTGTGGTCCCACCTCCCGGGACATCAGGGTGCAAGGAGGTTCAGGCCAGGGTACTTGAAAAATGCAGTTTTCAGTGTCGTGAGCAAGTTTCAGGGTCTCCATTCAGGTTGTGTGTTGCGTTGCCATCGTGAAGACCGAAATGCAGTCGAAATTGCAAGTGTCGCAATTTTAGGACGCTACAACACTCAACAGTATATGCATCCAACTTCTACTATAGTACTCTTCACCATTTTACACCCTACATCAGAAAAGACTACTTGCACACCCACATCTATTGGTTTGCTCACAGATAACAAATTTTGTGCTAGTCCAGGGATATGCAACACACCACCAATCCTTTTACTCTAAAATTAGGAAAATTGATTCTAACTTTGCCACAACCAACAATATCGAAATGTGAATCATCACCCAAGGACACCTTACCTCTATTAAATTCTTTATATTTAGAAAACCAATCTCTATTGGAAGTCATATGAAAATAAGCACCTGATTCAATCAATCATGCATCATTACCTACATGAGTGGCCAAAGTTGCAATGACTGCATCACCATCCTCCTCAAAATCATAATTAGAATCAAACTTCTTCTTTATCTTCTTCTTTCCTTCTTTGGAGTCCTTACGGATGTGTCGATTTATTGCAATTCCAACAAATGAATTTGGACTCTCCTAAAGATTTCAATCTCCCTCTTGACTTGGATTTATTATGCTTCTCATTATTCTTTCTTATTTTCTTGCATCTTCCCTAAATTGTTAATCTTTCCTTCGAATTGATGGATACCTTCCTCTACATCTCTTCACCAAGCAAGGCACCCACCACATCTTTAGACTTCAAAGCAATAGAAGTACTACCAATAGCCATAATAAGAGAATCACATGAATTAGACAAAGAACAAAGCAATATCGAACATTTCTCCTCCTTATCCATCTTGACACCAACATATGCCAATTGAACCACCAACATTTTGAATGCTTCCAGATGGTCTATAATTCATTTACTTTGTCCATTCTCAAAGAATACAATTTCATCCTTAAGAAAATATGATTCAATAAATATGTGGCTTGATATGTCTCACCAAGCTTATTTCATAGCTTCTTTGCAGAGGTTTCTTCATGAATATTGATTAGAACAGAGTCTATCAAGCATAATCTGATTAAACCCTTAGCTTTAGGATCCATAACATCATACTAAGTAGTCACAATAGGATCTAAAGGTCTTGAGACATTCACATCTACAGTATTTCATAGGTATCGATCTATTAGTAGATCCACCATCTTCAGCTTCCACATCTCAAGATCACTTCTCAAAAAAAATTCCACCTCTATTCTCCTTGATGAACTTTCCATCTAAAAATTTCTACAACAAGATCGAAAAGTATCTTCTACACAAGCTCCCACTCAAATCTAGATTAGCTCAGAAAACCCAACAACCCATAACTAAAATCAAAGGTGGTTGGGCTCTAATACCACTTGTAAGAAAGCTAAGTAGCAGGAAAAACTTCCTACACTAACCTTGAGAGGAGGGTAATGTAAAAAAAATTATAATTCCTTACAACAACTATAGAAACTTAAGAGAAATAAACATAAATAGCATGCATACCACAACACAATGATTTATGCGGGGAAAGCCCTTTCAAGAGAAAAACTCCACACTGCAAAAGTTGCCCAATATATTATTCAAAATTCAATAACAAATTACAATATACTTGCAGACCAATATTTTCATAGGAGTATCACCAACCAAATATTTGGACTTAACTCAATAGCTATAGGACTCTTGCACACAACTTCCATCTCATGCACCTCATATTTAGGAGATACAATACATGAAATTGTCAAATGGTATTACAAAATCATGGGCTAAAAGCACCCAATAAAGTGGCACTCATCTTATCTCCAATACTAGATGCCCTATGATGTGTCAAAACACACATCAATATGTGCACCTCCCTTTTACAACTTATTTAAATGTTTTAGGCATTTTTTTATATTTTCTATGTCAAGAGATGCAACTTTTGGAGGCCATGACTTTACAATTGAGTGTATGATTGATGAATTTTTTGAAGCACCAGAAAGCTCATGATGTGCTCTATCAAGATATAACCCACTACACTAGTTATAGACACTTTTGGGCTATTTTGGATCATATTACTCCTATTGGTAGGAAATGATGGAATATCATTTTGAATCTTTGTCAATTAGAATATGGGATATCATCCAGACTAGGTATACTGCTCCAGCAAATGGTCCTCGAACTCTAGACGAGGTTAAGGAACATGTGAATAATGTAAAGGCTGGAGTTTCAATTATAAATTGCTTAAGTGAGTCATTATTTGATTAGTTTGTTGGATTGAAGTCTGATAAACAAATCTAGGAGAAGTTGAGTAGTGTGTATGAAGGTGATTTGAAGATAAAGATAGCCAAGTTGACAAATATGGAGCACAAATTTGAGAACTAGAGGATGTCTAATCATGATAACATTGAAGGCTATTTACACAAAGTAAATGAGATTGTGAGTGAAATTAAGGGTATTGGTAGAATATTAGAAGAAAGTAACTCTACCCAAATGCTACAAAGCTAAGAAGTATGCTATTAAAAAAAGTCATGATATGAAAAAATACACTTTGGATCATCTTTATGGCTGACTCTATGCCTTTGAGATTGTTGAGCTAGATGATTTATGGAAAAAGAAGAAAGAAGTAGCATTCAAAGCTACCAAGAATATTTTAGATTAATCTAAATCAAGCAATGGCATGGATGAGATAGAAGAAAACTTTATGACAAGACTAAAGAAAGGGTCCAAAAAATACAAAGGTAAGTTACCCTTCATTTGTTTCAATTGTGAAAGAATTGGTCATTATGCTTCTAAATGTATTTATAAGGAATATTATGGTAAAATACTTGATGATAATAATAGGTGAAAAAATAGTTACATGTGGAATAATAGAAATAAGAGAATAGATGATAGAGATGGGTCTAAGAAGAACTTTTGTTCAATGGAGAATTATTCATTTGAAGATGAAGATGGTGATGACTCAAATGAAGAATAATTAGTTTTAGTTGTACAAGAGAAGAATAATGAAAGGTCCAACAATTTGGAAGGTGTGGAGAATCGTGAGAAACCAGTGAGTGTGAAGACTTCCACTACATGAAAAAATAAAGCCTAAAGTGTGGATAAGTGATTTTGAATGTTCTAATCACATGACAGGTGATAAAGGAAAGTTCACTAATTTTTAAAAGTATGATGGTGGTTCTGTAAATTTTGCAAGTTGGGAAGTTGCACCTATTTGTGGTGAAGGTACTATTTTCATTAATAGTAAGCATAAGACTAAGGATGTTTATTATGTTAAGGGTCTAAGACATCTCTTAAGTGTGATTCAAATGTGTAATAAGGGGTATAACCTCATATTTCATGGGTTTGGATGTGAAATCAAAAAATGAAGTTTTGAAAGATTAGTTGCAAAAGGTATAAGGACTAATGGTAATGTCCACTATCTGAAGGATAACAAAGGAAGCATTTTTATGTTGGTGCAAAGAAACAAATGTTTTTTGTGGCACAAATGGATGGAACATCAATTTTCATAATATAATGAAGATTGGTTCTACTCATGTTGTGAGAGATTTACCAAGGATTATCATACATGTTGATACTATGTGAAGGGAATGTCAATTGGGAAAGCAAACTAAGAGGAGATTCAAGAATAAGGAATATTTGACTTCAAACCTTTGGAGTTGGTTCATACAAACTTACATAGACCTACAAGGACAAGAGGACTAAATGGTGAAAGGTACTTTATGTTTCTTATTGATGACCATTCTAGAATGACATGGGTTACTTTCTTGAAATAAATATTTGAAGCATTAGAAAATTTTAAAGTATTCAAGTCTATGATTAAGAATCAAGTAGATGGTAAGATCAAATATTTAAGGTTTGATAGAGAATGATATTTTACATGAAATGAATTTGATAGATTGTATGAAGAACATGGTATTAGAAGACATCTTTATGCTCCTAGGACCTCTTAACATAATGGAGTTGTTGAAAGAAAGAATAGGATTGTTGTTGAAATGGCTAGAACTATGATGAAGGATGCTAACCTACCCAATGTGTATTGGAGAGAAGTTCTGCACACTGTTGTTTACATTCTTCACAAGGTACAAATAAGAGTGAATCACACAAAGACACCTTATGAACTATGAAATGGAAGACCTCCTATAGTCAAGTATTTCAGAATTTTTGGAAGCAAGTGTTACATAAGGAGAGATGAGGAAGATCTAGGGAAGTTTTATGCAAGGTCAGATGAAGGAATATTTTTGGGATACTCTAAAAGGAGTAAGGCATACCAATGTTATAATAAGAGGTTGAATAAAATTTTGGAGATTGCAAATGTTAGAGTTAGTGAAGAATTGAATCAAACTGAGACTGTACCTAAATTTGAGACTGGAATAGAACTTGTTTCTATTGTTGTAGAAGAGAAGGTAACTCCAGAAGATAAAGAAGAAATGAGTGAAAAAGAAAAAGAACTTGAACAAACACCTAAGATACCAGCAAAATATGTGCAGAAGAATCATTCAGAGGAACAAATCGTTGGAGACAAGAATAAAGGAGTTAAGACAAGAAGACTTGCAAAAACCAGTTAACGAGAAAATTATTGTTTCATATCTCAGGTGGAGCCAAAGACCTATGTGGCTACAACAAAGGATGAAAGTTGGGTAAAGGAAATGGAAGAAGAGCTGAATCGAATAGAGAAAAATTAGACATGGGAATTGGTACCTAGACCAATGGATAAGAATGTGATAGGAACTAAGTGGGTGTCTTGAAACAAGCTAAATGAAGATGGAAAGGTCAAAAGTAATGAGACAAGATTGGTGTGTAAGGGTTATTCAGAATTTGAAGGTATATATTTTGAGGAGACATTTTCTTTGGTAGCAAGAATGAAGGCTATTAGGGTGTTTCTTGCATTTGTTGCATATAATAACTTTACAATATATTAGATGGATGTCAAGTCAGTGTTCTTGAATGAAGAACTTGAGGAAGAAGTAAGCATTGAACAACTGGATGGGTTCAAATTGTTAGAAGATCTGGATATGCTCTACAAGTTACTCAAGAAGGCACTTTATGGACTCAAGTAAGCTCCTAGATCTTGGTATGCAAGGATAGATAGGTATTTGTTGGAGTGAAATTTCAAAAAAGGTACTACAAATAGATATCTTTATTTCAAAGTTGAAGGTGACAAATTGTATATTGTTGTTGTATATGTTTGTAATATCATATTTGGAGGCGATGATGATGTATGTAAGAAGTTTGCAGAAGGAATTTGAGATGTCTATGATAGGTGAGATGTCATTTTTCCTTGGTCTTTAAGTTACACAATCAAAAAAGGGAATTTTCATTTCTAAAACTAAGTATATCAAGGAGATGTTCAAAAACTTCATAATGAAAAATTCTAAACCAGTTGCAACCCCTATGGCTACTAGTTGTAAGTTAAGAAAGGATGATGAATTTTTGGATGTTGATTAGAAATAGTATAGATCTATGATTGGACGATTTTTATATTTGACTCTTTTAAGGCTAGATATTATGCAAGTTGTTTGTTTGGTTGTTTGGGACTCTAGATTATGTTTTATGGTATAAGAAGGAAGATGATTTCACTTTGAAAGCATATACAAATGTTAATTGGGTTAAATGTGCTGATGATAAGGGAAGTACAAGTGGTGGTGCATTTGTCTTAGGATGAGTAAGAAAAAATATTTAGTCTCATTATTAATTGCAGAAGCAGAATATATTGTAGCAGCATCTTGTTGTATTCAAGTCATGTGGATGAAGAAAACTCTTAGAGATATCAAGGTAAAGTATGATGAGTCAATTCCTATCATATGTGATAATACAAGTGCAGTTAACATTTCAAGGAATCCAATGATGCATTCAAGGACTAAACACATTTCAATCTAGTATCATTTCTTAAGAGAGAAAGTTGCAGAGAAAGAAATCAAATTGGAGTATGTGACTGCTAAGGAACAAATTGCAGATATTTTTATGAAGGATTTGAAAAAGGATACCTTTGAGTATGTCAGATCGAAGTTAGGGGTCATTGCCCCTCCTTCAAAGTAGATGCATTCAAGTGGTGCATTTTTTCAGGGGAATATTTAAAATTCATTTTGTTTGTCTCCTGGATTGATGTGGTTGTTGCTCTCAAGGGGAGAAGTGTAGTGTGTGGTTGCAAGTAGAGTGTTGCAATGATAAATAGTTGTTCCTGAAAGAGGGAAAGAGAGTCAAGATCAAAGGGGGAGAATTCAATTGTCATTTTATGTTGTCTACCCTTTGTCCTTGATGTCAAAGGGGGAGACAGATAGAAAATGTTGTTTGTTATTGGTGGTACAAGTGTTGCCATCAATGACAAAGGGGGAGAATGTTGTAAATTTGAGTTATGGTAATTTGTGTTGCCATTGTTGTCAACATGATTTGTGTTGTCATTAATGTCATTGTGTGTTGTAGATGGTCTAGTTGTGAGTGTTCTAATATTCTTGTGTGGTATAGTGGTGATGTTGTGATATCCCTGAAAGGTTGGTGTAGTGGAAGTTTCAATATGCAAGAAAGAGTATATAATTTCCCTGTGAAAGAATGTTTTGCATTTCTCTGGATTGTGAAGATTATAGATTGCAATTTTTGATATAATGTTTATGATCTATGTAAATTGCACTATCAACTTTTCTAGCCCTTTGTTGCTCAGATGATAGAATTGGTTGTTGTTGTTCCTGACAAAGTGTATGTCAAAGCTAGTCCGAAGAATTTTTAGTAGTTCTCTTATATGTGGATTCAAGTGTTAAAGTTTGGATGACATGTGTTGGCAACAACAATGAAGGAAAACTAAGAGGGGGGTGAATCAGTTTTCACTGAATCTAACAATTTAATCATGACTTCATATCTGATCAATTGAAGCAAGAACAAATATAAACACCATAACACCAACACACATAACACCAAGATTTTGACGTGGAAAACCCAGTTTAAGGGAAAAATCACAGTGGGAACCTACCCACAATAAGATGATACTTTATAGTAGTATGTGAAAATATTACAATGGGGAATACACATGCACTCTGGCACACTGCCTAGAGCTCACTGCTCAAAATACAATGACCCCAAAGGATACAACCCTTAGGGAAGTCTCACTGACTTACAACAAGATTTGGACTACAATCTGGAACATACCGAAGGAAATACCGAACTCTACAAAGCACTGGTCAACAAAACAAAAATGCAAAACCGGATCATATGATATGATTAATTAAGTTTTTTAGATCACCAAAACCAATACAGAAAGATGTAATAACACTAGAAATACTCCTTACACCAAACCAATATCCCAATAAACCAATCTGCAAGCATTGGAGTAGGAATATGTTGACATCAATGACAACAACATATCCTAGCAGCAGCAATGTCCAACAATATCCCCCTTTGGAATTGATAGCAACATATGAATGTGAAAAACAATCAATGCAAAGAAAGAAAACATCTCCAACAGACTCCCCCTAAAATGAAGCAGATAAAATAGTTTTTCACATGCTTCTCTCCCCCTTTGATAGCAATGCCAAAGATCTGAAAACAGAAAACCAAACTCTTCCCCTTTGAATATAAAACATGAATCTCTCCCCCTTAAAATACATAACCAAACTACTCCACCAGAGGAGTAGCACCAACTCATCAATCCAGACAAGAAGATAAGGTTGTGAAGTCCACCGAATTGATGCAACTTAATGCATCTAGTTTTCATCAGGAGGGGTAGATACCCCTAACTTGTCTCTCAAATAAAAAAAATGTATCTACAGGCAAAGGCTTAGTGAAAATATCATCAATCTATTCCTTTGTAGACACATGCTCCAGCTTCACTTCCTCTTCACTGACTTTTTCTCTCAAGAAATGATATTTGATTGATACATGTTTAGTCTTTGAATATTGTACCGGATTCTTTGACATATTGATAGCACTAGAATAGCACAATATATGATAGTAGTATCATCATAAATAACTCTGATATCCTTCAGCATTTGCTTCATCCAAACTACCTGAGTGCAGTTACTAGCAACAACAATTTATTCAGCTTTAGTAGTAGATAAGGACACTGAATCTTGTTTTTTACTAGCCCATGAAACCAATTTCTTACCTAAAAAGAATTCTCCACTAGTAGTTCTCTTTTGGTCATCAACATCAATATCCCAATCAGCATCAGTATAAGCACTTAACATGAAATCATCATTCCTCAGATACCATAGACCATAATCTACAGTCCCCTTCAAGTATCTGAATATCCTCTTTAGAGCAGTGACATGACTCTCTTTCATATGAGCATGATATCTAGCAGCCATGCACAGCATGCATAAAGTCTGGTCTAGTCTGAGTAAGATAAAGCAGTCCACCAACCATAGATCTGTACAAGGTCTGATTAGCTTTCATAGATTCATCATTTTTAGATAATTTGCAGCCAGTCACCATAGGAGTTCCAACCGGTTTTGGGTCATATAACCTAAACTTCTTCAGCAATTCTTTCACATATATAGCTTGAGATATAAAAATACCTTTCACAGTCTGTGAAATCTGTAAACCTAAGAAAAATTCCATCTCTCCTATCATAGACATCTCAAATTATTTCTACATATCACCGGAAAACTTCATGCTCAAGTCAACATCTCCTCCAAAGATAATATCATCAACAAAGAGTTCAACAATCAAGATGTTATCATTCTCAATCTTAAAATATAGATTACTATCAATAGTACCTTTATTAAATCCCAATTTCAGTAAATAATTATCCAATCTAGCATACCAGGCTCTAGGGGTTTGTTTCAACCCATAAAGAGATTTCTTCAGTTTACATACCATGTCACTATCGTCTGATAATGAAAATCCATCAGGTTGCTCAATGTATAATTCTTCCTCAAGATCACCATTCAAAAAGACTGACTTGAAATCCATTTGATATACCTTGAAATCTTTATAGGTAGCATATGCAAGCAACAGTCTAATAGCTTCAAGTCTGGCTACTGGAGCAAAAGTCTCCTCATAATCAATTCCTTCTTTTTGTGAATATCCTTTGCATACCAGTCTTTCTTTATTTCTAACAACTTCACCAGCTTCATTCATTTTTTTCGTGAATACCCATTTAGTACCAATAACATTCTTGTATTTAGGTCTAGGCACAAGCTCCCATGTGTTGTTCTTTTCAATCTTATTCAATTCTTCTTCTATATCTCTCATCCAATTTTCATCTTTGCAATCTTCAACAACATCTTTAGGTTCAATTTTAGAAATCAAACATACCTCTTCAGCAGCTAGCCTTATTCTAGTCATCACACCTTTATTTTTGTCACCAATAATCTAATTTTTCAAAATGATTCAATCTTACATACTTTGGAGTCTTCTAATTATTCTGATTTTCAATTTCCTGCACTTTCTCACCTCTAGCAACAACATTCAGATTAACAGTCTCTACTGGATCATTCTGCTTCAACTCTTCAGCCTGAATAGGAGTTAGAACAACATTTTGACCATCATCATATCTGCAAGATCTGATATCTTTTTCCTAGTTCTCATCAACCTTCACATTTGCACTTTCCACTATCTTTCTCGGTCTCTTATTGTAGCACCAATAGGCTTTTCTCTTTGTTGAATATCCCAAGAAAATTCCTTCATCACTTCTAGCATCAAACTTTCCTATATCCTCATCTCTTTTGATATAACACTTGTTACCAAAAATTATGAACTATCTCACCGTAGGAACATGACCAAACCATATCGCATAAGGAGTCTTATTGATGTCACCTTTAATATGAACTTGGTTGAATGTATAAACAGCAGTGCTAACAGCTTCTCTCCAATGGATTTTCATAACATTCCCTTCAATCAGCATAGTCCTTGCAGCATCTAAGATAGTTTTGTTCTTCCTTTCAACAACTCCATTCTAATGAGGGGTTCTAGGATTAGATAATTGTCTTCTAATCCCATGCTTCTCACATAATGAATGAAACCCACCAGACTAGAATTCTCCTCCTCTGTCAGACCTCAGACACTTCACCTTCAATCCTGACTCAGTCTCAGCCTTTGCTTTGAATATCTTGAATTTATCTAATTCTTCTTATTTCTCCTTCAAAAAGACAACCCACATCATCCTAGAATAATCATCAATTAGCAACATAAAATATCTATCACCCTGCACATTTCTAACATTTGTAGGTCCACATAGGTCAGTATGCACAAGATCTAGCAATTCATTAGATGTATATTGATTGCTCTTAAAAGAAATCCTTGTTTTCTTACCCAATTGGCATTTCTTACATACCGGATTAGCAAGCTTAACAATCTTAGGCAGATCTCTAACAACTTGTGTAGAACTGTTGGCATTTGGCATTATAACAGACAATGGGAGATCGTTGGCATTTCAATAAGGATATTGAGAATGTTGTTGATGATTATGGATATAATTGATTAAGGATGTTTACTATCTTAATATTATTATTTTGTCATTGATGTCAAGAAATTGATTTTCTAATTCAGTATGATGTTGCCATATCTTGAGAAGTATGATTTGATGAGTATAAAGATGTCGGTAAAAGACACAGAAAGAATATGATGAATAAGGGGATGAATAAGGTATTCAATGGGCAACTATTACCGAGTTAGACAATGATGAGATCATGATGTTTAGATTGTTTTAACATCATACATATGTTGTAAATTGTATGGTTAATACTATACTATGTTACCAAGCAAAGAACCTAGTCGGTAAATCCTAAGGAACCTAGTCAGTAAACCCTAAGGTTATCGCTATCGGTTAATGAAGGTGGAATGTCTACCGAGTGAAGTTTAGTATTTACTGAGTTGTTACTGAGTTGTTACCGAGTTGTAACCGAGCTGTAATAGAATACATTAAATGGTTACATACATTATTTAACGAAGGAAGTTGATGAGCTGGAATTGATTAAATGATTGGTATGTCGTGCATGAAGTTTGTTAATGAATCTATGGCAAAGGAAAATCAGCATGAAGATCTATAGCGCAGATTGAACCGCATTACCCTTGCACAAGTTCCAAAAATGTATGCAAGTTCCAAGGCGGGGTAAAACATTTTTCAGATCGAAGGATACATTGAACCTGGACAAGTTTGAAGATCCGGTGGCTATGATTGATCATGGGAAGTGTGATCAAAGAGATTAAGTGGTTAGCTAATTGTTTATAAATAGGGAGTTGTTGATAAACAATATATGTGGGCAAATGTATGTATAGGGATGCTACATAGTGATTACCGAGAACAGAAGCTTGAAGACTTGTTTGAATAACAGAGTATAGAATCCCAACAGATGGACAAGATTAGTTCTATGTCTAGATTGTATTGAGCAAATAAGAATCTGCTTTAGCATTTTAGATGTGAAGTTGCAGATAGATTTTTATTATTGTTATTTTGTGAAAGTGATAGAAAATCTCTTAACTAAGTGGACTTAACAGTCTTATTTGTAAAACCCTCTAGCAAGGTGGCATTCTGATTGAGTGCTTGAAATCCTTTAACAAGGTCACTTCTCACAAGGTGAATATGCTAACAGATCTAAGGGAAATCCCTTAACCGAGTCACATCTAGCAATGTGTTTGTAATATTTAACAAGATTTGCTTTTAACCGAGCATACTCTAGAAGAGTATATTTCTTAGTGGGTCCGAAATCCCACAGTGGTTTTTCCCTATTTGGGTTTCCATGTTAAATCTAGTGTTATGAGTGATATGATGTTTATATGCTTTTGAGTTTGCATGTTTAACAGTTTTGGTTATATTACTGAAGTATATGTTACCGAGGTTGAATCTAATATTTTTATGGAATATTAAGTTTGTATGATTCACCCCCCCCCCCCCCCCTCTCATCTTGTTGGTTATTGGATCTATACTTACATTAAGTATCAGAATTATCAATTGGTATCAGAGCTCTAGACTCCGGAAGAAAAAGTTTAAAGGTACTTGAGGCAAAGATCCAAAGATGTATAAGAGGGATGCATCGAAGCTGAACAAGTCAAGTTTCTCTACATGGCAGAAAAGGATGAAGTTGCACCTATCAGGAATTGGAGAATATGTTTTATATTATCTGGAGAATGATTTCATCACACCGAGCACCTATCCATTGACTATGGAAGAAATAAAGGAAAAGCAAGAACATATCCAAGCAATGATTGAAATAACATCTACATTGACCGACTCAGAGTTTAATGATCTAGAAGGTTGCAATGATGCAAAGGCAATGTGGGATAAGCTCATATCAGTGTATGGTGGTGATGAACATGTTCAAAGAGAAAAAGTAGATAGTCTAAGAGGACAACTTGAATCTATAAGGATGAATGAAGGTGAGAACATAACCCAGTATAGTACAAGACTAAAGGAGATTGTCAATCAAATCAAAGGAGCAGGTGGAACTATTGAAGAAAATGATATAACAAGTAAGTTGTTAAGAACCCTTCTACTAGCTTATGCAATCCGAGTCTCTGCAATCAATGAATTGAGGTTTGTACCTAATATGCCAGTTTCTTTAGATTCTACTATTGGTAAGCTACATGCATTTGAGTTAAGTAACTTTGATAACAGTGGATCTTCGGTAAATAATGTTGAATCTGCATTTAGTTATTTTCATCTTGATGAATCTAATGATTACAATGAAAGAAAGTATAAGTACTCTGAAGGAGATCATAGTGGAGCAAGTGAAAGATTTCATGTCAAGTGAAAGATTTCATAAGAACATGGAAGAAGTACACAAACTATATGAGGAAATTAGAAAGCAGGAATAGTTTGAAGCACTATTAGCCAGAAGGTTACCGAGAGGCAAAGGTAAGTATAAAGGAAAACTACCTTTGAAATGTTTCAATTGTGATAAAATAGGACATATGGCTTCTAACTATCCTGACAAAGATTCTACTGAAAAGAGAGATTACCAAGATGACAGACAGAAAGATAATCATTATAGAGGACACCAAGACTTTAGAAGAAGAGATAGAAAGACATGCTTAATAGTTGATGAGGAATCCAACGATGATAAATCAGATGAAACTAATACAGAGGAAGTAGTTTATGTGGCTATCAAAGATGGATCAGATGAAGAAACGTATGAAGAAAAAGCCCTAATATCTCACACAAATACTAATGATTCTTGGATCATAGATAGTGGATGCTCATATCATATGACAGGTGATAAACACAAGTTTGTTATGTTAGAAGATTATGATGGAGGCTATGTAAGATTTGGTAATGATGCACCATGTCCAGTAAGAGGTAAAGGATCTATAACACTTCTTGACAATGCAAGATGCAATGATGTTTATTGGGTTGAAGGTTTGAAATACAATTTGTTGAGTGTAGCACAGCTTGAAGGGAAAGCAAGTGTGGAATTCGCTTCCCTAATGTCAATTCGCAAAGGAGAAACTGACTAGTGTAGACAAAACTTGCAACATTTACTAAATATGGCATGAGTAAAAACATACACAACAACAACACAGAGAGATAACACACAGAGTTGACGTGGGAAAACCCTTCCGAGAGAAAAACCCACCACCAGCAAATAATCGACTTTATTATCAGTATGTTAAAACAATACAATAGAGTCTCATCTACTAATTTCCATCACTCTATTACATAGTCATTCCAGACATACAAACTATCAGATCAAAACTCTTCACGGAACACACTTAGCTCTCTAGAATTTCATCATCCAACCGTTGGATTACCGTACATTTTCAATACCAATGGCTCGATGGTTCATCAGAGTAACAGCCCCAATTGCTTGAAGTCTAACTGTCTACCTGTGTCAGTCTGCAATCATGAAAAACAATTATCCCACATGTAGCAGACAACCGGGTCGGTTCGTATTCATTTACACTGACAGTCTCATGCTTAGTGTTCGAGAGTCAATCTTTTGGATCTCGGTTTGACCTTGCTTCCGCAGTCAGTCTCCACTCCATTGGTTATCGACACAACATTCAAAAGGTAAAACCAATGGCCTGATGATACCTGATTGCCTAAGGTGACTCCATCGGGTCACCGGTATAACTCTCCAAAAGATACTCTGATCTTTGATGGCTAGGAGTGATCTCCACCGGGGCATCAGAACAGGAACACAACTACTATGTCGATACCAGAAGCAAGGACTCATCGGCTCATCGGACCAAGTCCAAAACTGTTATCCCGATCTGCATTGCCAATCTGGTAAGATGACTTCATCGGGTCGTCAGAACACAAAGAATAATTCTATGCTGATAAGCGAAATAACCGAGACTAGTAAAGCGGGCTCATCGGGACATCGACATGACATTCAGAATGTCAACCCAATAGCCAATAGGTGACCCGAACTAAGACCGATAGAGCGGGCTCATCAAGACATCGACATACCACTGCACAAGTTATTTCGATAGCCGAAGTTACCCCAATGACCGAAGTCAACTTCGTCGGGTCATCAAGATGACTTCAAACCTGCTATTTTGCTACCCGATAGAGAAGAATACATCGGCAAGAGTCATGCTGATGGAGCTCACAAAACCCTTCATACTGTTTTATCGGCAAGACTTAACCTGATCGGTATGGACAATTGTCAAGTGAATTAGAGGCACATATTCCAACACAGCTAAACAATACAGGTTACCGAATAGAATCTCAGAAAGGAATTGTCAAAGTTCATGACAAGCATGGAAAGTTAGCTAGTACCGGGACACAAACAAAAGGTAATACATTTCACCTTGACTCAACTCAAAACAAGTGTCTGTATGGAAAGATAGATGATACATGGTTATGGCATAAAAGGTTTTGTCATGTAAATTTTGATAATCTGATCAAAATAAGTAAGAACACCAAGTAAGAGGTCTACCGAGTCTTGAAAAACCTGAGAATGCTATGTGTCAAGGATGCCAAATGGGTAAAATGACAAGATCAAGCTTTACAAGTAAGTCTTACACCTCTAAGGTAATTTTAGATCTTGTGCATACTGATCTTTGTGGTCCTGTGAAAGTTCAAAGTTATTATGGTGACAAATATTTCATATTATTTGTGGATGATTACTCAAGGATGATGTCAGTAATGTTTTTAAAAGAAAAATCAGAAGCTTTTCAAATGTTTAAATGGTACAAGGCAAGAGTTGAAAATGAAACAAGAAGACAACTGAAATGTCTTAGATCAGATAGAGGAGGAGAGTTCACATCTGATGAGTTCAACTTATTCTGCAATGATCATGGTATTAAAAGACAAGTCTCTGCACTGAGAACTCCACAACAAAATGGAATTGTTGAGAGAAGAAACAAATCTATTGTGGATTGTGCCAGAACCCTGATGATTGAAAAGAAAGTGCCACAAACATTTTGGAGGGAAGCAATAAGCACAGCAGTTTACACCCTGAACCGAGTACAACTGAAGAAAGGTACTTTGAAGACACCATATGAAATCTTGTTATGCACTCTAAGACAAAGCACATATCTATCAAATATCATTATCTTAGAGAAGAAGCTCAAGAGAAGAAAGTGGTGTTGGAGTATGTTAGCACAAAGGAACAAATAACAGATATCTTCACCAAGCCACTACCAAGGAACACTTTTGAGTATCTCATAAGTAAGTTAGGGGTCCTACCCCTATCTTCTACTCACTGGCTGAGTTCGGTGAAAGCATCAATTTGATGACTCTATCAAATATCTTTTAAGAGTTGATGCCGATTTACACACTTTAGGATGTTTTCCTAAAGGTGTGTAGGAAACAGTGCAGGATACAATATAGGAAACAGGAATTGAAGACAAAATGCTTTGACCGAGACTAAGTTGACACATTACAATAGGAATTCACTTCATACAGGAAGAAATTATGTCTTAATTCTTTAATTTTTGGCATTGTTGTCAAAGTGGGAGAAGACTGGAGAAGAAGACTAGAAAAGACTGAGAAGGTTGAAGAAAAAGCAGAAAAGAAAGATTGAGAAAAGAGGAGAAGTCTAATGTATGGGGGAGAATTCTGATGACAGGAAGAGAGCATTTCAGAATCTCACAAACAACTCATAGCAATCCGAATCAATTAGGTCAAATAAATTGGTTTTGCCATCAATGCCAAAGGGGGAGATTGTTGGCATTTGGCATTATAACAGACAATGGGAGATTGCTGGCATTTCAATAAGGATATTGAGAAGGTTGTTGATGATTATGGATATAACTATTAAGGATGTTTACTATCTTAATATTATTATTTTGTCATTGATGTTAAGAAATTCATTTTCTAATTCAGTATGATGTTGCCTTATCTTAAGAAGTATGATTTGATGAGTATAAAGATGTTGGTAAAAGACATAGAAAGAATATGATGAATAAGGGGATGAATAAGGTATTCAATGGGAAACTATTACTGAGTCAGACAATGATGAGATCATGATGTTTAGATTGTTTTAACATCATACATATGTTGTAAATTGTAAGGTTAATACTATACTATGTTACCGAGCAAAGAACCTAGTCCGTAAACCCTAAGGAACCTAGTTGGTAAACCCTAAGGTTATCGCTATCGGTTAATGAAGGCGGAATGTCTACCGAGTGAAGTTTAGTATTTACCGAGTTGTTACCGAGTTGTTACCGAGCTGTAACAGAATACATTAAATGGTTACATGCATTATTTAATGAAGGAAGCTGATGAGCTGGAACTGATTAAATGATTGGTATGTCGTGCATGAAGTTTGTTAATGAATCTATGGCAAAGGAAAATCAGCATGAAGATCTACAACGCAAATTGAACCGCATTACCCTAGCACAAGTTCCAAGAAATGTATGCAAGTTCCAAAGTGGGGTAAAATGTTTTTCAGATTGAAGGATACATTGAACCTAGACAAGTTTGAAGATCTGATGGCTATGATTGATCATGGGAAGTGTGATCAAAGAGATTAAGTGGTTAGCTAATTGTTTATAAATAGGGAGTTGTTGATAAATACTGTATGCACAGGGATGCTACATAGTGATTATCGAGCATAGAAGCTTGAAGACCTGTTTGAATAACAGAGTATAGAAGCCCAGTAGATGGACAAGATTAGTTCTATGTCTAGATTGTATTGAGCGAATAAGAATCTGCTTTAGCATTTTAGATGTGAAGTTGCAGATAGATTTTTATTACTGTTATTTTGTGAAAGTGACAGAAAATCTCTTAACTGAGTGGACTTAACAGTCTTATTTGTAAAACCCTCTAGCAAGGTGACATTCTGATTGAGTGTTTGAAATCCTTTAACAAGGTCACTTCTAACAAGGTGAAGATCCTAACAGATTTGAGGGAAATCCCTTAATCGGGTCACATCTAGCAATGTGTTTGTAATCTTTAACAGGATTTTATTTTAACCGAGCATACTCTAGAAGAGTATATTTCTTAGTGGGTCCAAAATCACACAGTGGTTTTTCCCTATTTGGGTTTCCACTTTAAATCCGGTGTTATGAGTGATATGATGTTTATATGCTTTTGAGTTTGCATGTTTAACAGTTTTGGTTATATTACTGAAGTATATGTTACCGAGGTTGAATCTGATGTTTTTATGGAAGATTAAGTTTGTATGATTCACCCCCCCCCCCCCCCCTCTCATCTTGTTGGCTATTGGATCTATACTTACATTAAGTATCAGAACTATCAAGAATTGATCTTAATCATTGAATCAAAATTAACATGACACATTCTCCTATGCCACAACCAACTTTTATCAATTTGTGCAATCGAGAAACTTTTCTCACCAGCATTCAAATGAAATATATTACATTCAGTCTTAGTTCGAGATACAATCTCTATACCGGAGGCATTTAGGATTTTGCGTCTACCATTCTTGAATTGCAAATCATAACCTTTTTCAACCATCTATCCAACACTTAAAAGATTATGCTTCAAACCTTCAACATGCAAAACATCATCAATATTATGCTTACCATCAAAAGAAATAGAACCTCTACCACGGATCACACAGGCTTTGTCATCTCCAAATCTCACTATTCCACCATCATACATTTCCATACTCACAAAATTTCTTTTATCATCGGTCATATGATGTGAACAACCACTATCAATCACCCATTTTTCTTTCTCTTCAACTTTAGAAGCTAAAGCTTTTTCCTCAATAATACAACTTGTGGAATCAATAGGTACTAGTCTATCTTCTTTAATGGAAATAAAGACAACTTCATCTCCTTTTGATTCTTCATTTGTAACACCTTCATCATCAGCATAATAATAGTTCTTCTGATGCTAATAATTCTTTTTAGGCTTGTAAGACTTGTCATACTTCTCATGCTTCTCATATCTATCATTCATATCATGCTTATCAAATTTATCATGCTTATCCTACTTAGACATTCTCTCCGAGCATCTCGAAGCAAAATTTCCAACCTTATTACAAGAGAAACATTTCAGAGGCGGTTTCCCATCATACTTACCAGCTCCTTTAGGCAATATTCGGACAATCAATTCTTCAAGCTCATCCAATTCTCTTTCTTTCTCTTCCATCTCTCTTCTCTCTCCTTCATATCTAGATATTTTAGATTCTTCGGGATCATACTTTTGCTTTCCGGATATAGATGCTCTAAATGTTGTCTTAGACTTTCCATGTGATTCACCAAACTCGCTTAGTTCAAATTCCCACCAACATATCTTTTGTCACAGTAGTCACACTTTAGATCTCATCAATAGCAGCTACCTTATGTTTGTAAGCAGTAAGCAAAGATCTCAGCACCTTAGCTACAATTTCATCTTCTTCAAGGGTTCCACTGGCACATTTGATACCTAGGACAAGGTCATTCACCTTAGCCATGAAAGAGTGTATGTTCTCATCTTCTCACATCTTCAACAACTCCTATTTTCCTTTCAAACTCTGCAACTTAGCAACTTTTACTTGTTTATCTCCTTCATACAAGGTTTCAAGCTTCTCCCAAATCTCATGTGCAATCTGAAGTCCCATTACATTAGTCATCTCAGAATCAGTCAAGGCACTCAGCAATGCTTCCTTAGCTCTAATGTTATTTTCAGCTTCCTTGATCTCATCAGCAATAACCGGTCTATTCTGAGGAACAAAATAGACATTCTTTGTAATCTTCCAATAATCTTCTCCAAGACATCTCAAGTGCACCTCCATCTGGTTCTTCCATATAGCATAGTTATTTCCATCAAATCTCGGACCCTCCTTCTTAAAGGTAACACCTCTAATTGCCATCCTAGATCTCCTCAATCAATTAATCTTCTTTCGAAGGATCTAGATCTGATACCAATTGTTGGAAACAACAATGAGAGAAAATTGAGAGGGGGGGTGAATCAGTTTTCTACCAGATCTACAAAATTAAATACAAATATAGATCTGATAAACTACAGCAATAACAAAGATAAGAAAATTGATAGTACAACACACAACACCAAGATTTTGACATGGAATATCCAGTTAAGGGAAAAAACACAGTGGGAACCTACCCACAATAAGATGATACTTTGTTGGAGTATGTGAAAGTATTACAATGGGGAATGCACATGCATTCATGCACACTTCTCAAAATATAATGACCTGGAAGGCTACAACCCTAAAGGAAGTCTCACTAACTTACAACAAGATTCAGACTACAATCTGGAAGAAATGAACTACAATAATAGCATCTACTAATGCCTGATGATAGTTCTAGTTAAGCACAATTGTCTGCTCTGCAACACCAATCTCTGCTCAAACACAATATCGAAGGATGAATCACTTGTTCGCACATACATAAATCTTTGATAATGCAGACAAAAACCTCGACACCTAAATTACATGAATATGACACCTATTTATATAATTCATCAACCTTGACAACAAGGACGGCTAAACCCTTAACTCACAATTAAAAAATTACATCACACGATACAAAGATCAACCACCAGACCAATATAATGATGTACATGACACAACATGGACCTAAATCAACTTTCCAAATTCTCATCACCACCAAAAATTACGCCAAGATCAACCGCAACACACTACACCACCAAGAAAACTGCATAACATGAAGAACATCACCGATTCAAAAAAATCACCCAAAAATCGCACAACGATCAATGTGGAACATCAAGACAAATAGGAAACAATTAGGAAACACCAGAAAGCATGTTAGAATCATCAATAATAGCTACACCAACACCACTTATCAAATCTTCATCGATCAACATCTGAACCTCAAGAACACTCAAACAACAACAATTGTCATGAAGAAAGATAACTTGCGAAGCACCAAATCACAAACCATTTGAAACGAAGATACACAAGACCATTCCAAACTATCTCCCAAAAACTCAGCTCAAGATCTGATCACACTGGAATATACCAAAGGAAATACCGAACTTTACAAAGCACTAATCAGCAAAACCAAACTGGAAAACTAGATCATATGGTATGATCAATTAAGTTTTCCAGATTACCAAAACCAATACAAAAGGATGTAATAACATTAGAAATACTCCATACAGTAAACCAATATTCCAATAAACTAATCTACAAACACCGTAGCAGGAATATGTTGACATCAATGACACCAACATATCCTAGCAGTAGTAATGTCCAACAAAAACCAATCCTCATACCAGAATCCATAACCCGATCAAATCACAACATGTCATCATGAAACCAACACTAAATCAACTAGAGATACTTCATTACTCAAATCACAAATATGCACTAGCACATCTTCAACATACCAACTGAGACAACCAAACCAACTCTCTACAATATCGAAACACAAGAATATGTTGACATCAATGACAACAACATATCCTAGTAGCAGCAATATCCAACATGTTCATTTCGTTTGTATAGTGTTCCAGTTCAATTTTCTAGTGCTAGTTTGATCGACAAGTGAAGCTATATTATTATGAGTTCAATGTTGTTAGTTGGTCTGGTCTTTGGTTGATTAAGGTGGTGTATCCTATTTGGATAATGCTCTTTTGGTCTGGATATACATTGGAGGTTGAGTTTGGATATTTTTATGGTTGTCACCGTGAAGTGTGTAGATTTGTAATGTGTGTTTTGCATTGGAGGATGGCTTTTGGGCTGACTAATTAACATGTTTCATTGTTTATCTACATGTTTTGTTTGATGTCAACTTTGGAGGTTGTGTTAACATGTGAGAATTATTAAAATTATTTTAGAAGGATGTGTTCTGATTTGTTTGGGTCCCCTCTATCTACTAGAGAGGCCAAATTTATGTAAAATTATATATTATGTATGTGGCTGACCTAATTGAGGATCTTAATGAATAATCTTGTATATATAGATGTGCAATTGTATGAGTTGATCTATTGAATGTGCGTGAATTGATGTGATGTAATGCCCACCAAAATAACCTAGAGAAATACACCTAATCTATCTATAATGGAGACAAAAAAAAATTCTTAAAATGCACATCCTTTAACAACATATGCAACTTAGCATCCATCTAATGCATATCAAATACAACATCTACTAAATGTATCAATTATAATCACATCATAATCTTAATTACTAAATTTCATAAAACATCTTAGCACAATTTATGCAAGCAGAATAACATATCATATCATCTTTTCCCAAGGGTATCTCAATGTCACTACTTAAGAGTAACATCCTATAAACTAGATTCGTTTTAAGCACCAATACCAAATGTTCCTAATTCCATATAATTCATCCATTCCAACATCATAAAGCTAACACATATCCTTCCTAACATCATGATACTAATCTCATAACCAATCCATTACTTTCATTAAGACTAACTTAGATCTAGGAATCTTATGCGTAACATTAGGATTACTTTCATATGCAATTACATTAACATAAATCCATGATATCTAATAAAGGTACATATTTCCATCTAAGAATCATACATTAATGTCTTTAAACATACAATAGGAAAACTCATGCCATATTCTAAGAATACCATTTTATTACATGCAATTCCTAGTCTTACAATGTCACATTACATAGATTTACTTTTACAAGGTACATGATCCTTTCCTTAATACAATGACTTTATGGATACATGAGAAATACAATACATAGAATAAGCTACAATTCTTCTCACATAAAGGAGAACAATAGAATCCACATCCATGCACGCAACTCCAATGAAGAATATCCCAATGGGAGAAGGCATTAAACCACTGGGCCATGTGGAACCAAATAGGAACCACCCCCCATGCTAGGAGATGACATGGGGTTCCAACACTCACTCAAGACCTAGGTTGATACCTAAAAATCATGGGAATCAACATAGCACATAATAAACTCAACACAACAATAATCACATGACAACACAATGTTGAAAGAAACAACAAACTCTTCCAGAGGCGTACAATAAATCATGGCATATGGACATGGTCACATGTAGGAATGGAGTGTCATCACATGATGTCCTCATATAGAAGGGAATATGGCCATCCTTCCTAATCATTCTCCTATGTGATAGCCTCACAAAGAAGGTAAATATGCACCCATAGTAGACATGTATGCTATCCTCACAAAGAAGAGAAATCCATACTCCTAATATACATACAAGCTACCCTCACAAAAGAAGGGTGAAAATAATCCCTTAACAAACAGGTGGAGCCATCTCAACCTATGTGAGTACAAGGCAAATCATCTTTCCATCTAATATGGCCCAACCAAATAGAATTATCTTATTAGGTCAAACCCAAACCCGATCAATTATTAAATATTATCACTCAATTACAAAAAGGAAAACTCCTAATTTGTCTTGGCAATCTAGGTGCCAAGCAACCTAACTCACGTGACCCCGGTCATCACAAGGAAGCCCACTCCCCCTAATCATATGTCAATCCATAGGGTAACACATAAATAATGCTCACAAAAGACTTCCAAGAACACATAACATCACTGGAAACATACTACACATAGAGCATACATATGAACCATTACAAGCATGGGGCCTTCACCAATGCCTCATAGGCATAGTACCAATGCAATAACATGAAACATAAACACATCTTAAACTACTCCAAATACTCAAACAGAGAGATACAAATCATCCCATTGGAGTCGTAGAAACAATCCTCAAACAACAAGGCAACAACCTCTTGTTGGAGCAACTTTTGCATAAGGAAACTCCTCAACGACAGGGAATGAACACACTTATCAGAGCATAAAATACATCATGATAAATCATAGAACATCATGAACCAGTTAAAATTACTCAACACGGACTTCACATGCCTTTGGGAATTCACACAATCCAAAATAGAACTTTACAACACTAAAATTGACGTTTCTGGGTCTCTCGGACCAATTCAGCTCTCTTGGTATGTAGGTTAGCACCCTTGGTATGTAGGGTATAATTTTGGTAACATTTAATAGTGTTATGGGATGATTTCACAACATTTCTGGTGCATTGGTTAGTGTTTTGGGCTTCTAGGTCATCTTTCTCAGTCTGTAGGTTAGCTCTCTTGGTTAGTTTGCCAACACTCTAGGTATGAACTATGGAATTCCTGGTATGCATAGTGGAATTCCTAGTTGATAGGGTAGAATTCATGGTTTATATGGTGGATTTTATGGTATTTTTTGTGGTGTTTCTAGTTAAGTGTGCAAAATCAAGGTGTTAAGAGATCCTATGCTCCAATCTACTGCCCAGATCTTCTAAGGAGGCAAAAATGACCTATTTGGCTAAAGGAGAAGGTTTTATTAGGTCCTTAAAAGGTGTAGGAACTCTCAACATTCATAATGAAACTCATTGATCATAGTTTGCAAGTCCCACAAATTCAAGGTACAAAGATCTGCAAATATTGAGGTAGGGAGCAGAGAGAGATAGCCTAATCCTGCAAACAACTTGAGAGCCAAATGGAGACCTTAAAAAAATGATAAGCACTTTCATTCACAACATAATACAACCCGCAACATACTCCACACTCACACAGAGAATCCAGTGATCTCCCAGCAGCCCCAGAACTCACAGAAAGCACAAAGAGAGACTCATATTACACAAGGTCTCTCAAGAATGGATTCACTCCACTTTAAAATGATAACCAAAGCAAAACACATCTTGAAAAATTTCATACATAAGGGAAAGCATTCACAGAGAATGTACAGACAATACACTTCCCAACAATAACTCATAAATCAAAAGCAAAAACAATCTACAATCTCCCTTCCCAATTCTAATCGGAATGCAATAGAATTAAAACCTCATAAATCACTTCCCAAAAATCAATTCCAATCTTCCCACAAAAAATACATTTGAAAACACAGAGTAGACATGATATTTCCAGAAAACTAAATTAAAAAGGAAAAAATCACCAACCTGCAAACACAAATCCTGGAATGAAATTTAAAGACGAGCAATCCACAATCCAAATCAAACTCCAGCAATCTTCAGTCGCAATCAAAATCCAAAATCCAAATTCAAAATCCACCGAAAATGTTCTTGCAACACTCACAGAAAATCAATAAATAAATTTCATATGAAAAACTATAGGTTATCATCGACCAATCAAAATAATCAAAAATACTATATATCTTACCTACCATGTATAGTTCCAAGGTAGGAATATTTTATTATATTTTCTCCCAACCAATTTAAATTTACCCAATTACCAAATAGGGTAGGTAGAATATATTTTATTATATTTTACCCCATCCCATGCATAATAAAAAGCATAGTAATATTATATTATTTTTAGGGGTGTAGAAATAGAAATAAGTTTTACATCTTTTATATTAATAATAATAAAATCAACTTTACAACTATATCTAAAATAAATCAATTAACAATAAATAAAATCAAAACGATAAAATTAATTAAATAAAACAATAGTCAATAAATCAATTAAATAAATAACAATCAATTAAATCCAAAATAAAACCAATTAATTAATAAATCAAGCATTAATAAATTCAATAATAATAAATCAAATATTCATTAATTAATTGATTAATTATAACTTTAATAACTATTACTCAACATTAATTAATTTAATTAAATAAACATTATCCAACCATAGGATAATTAATCCAATCAATGGTAAATCATACACACACACACACACACTTAACCAACTGCACTTAGATAGAACGAGATACCAACTCAAGAGTGGACAATACTTACACCCGAAAAGACTGACAAGGTGATCATACTAGACCATGAGTAGGTGAGGGAAAACCAAGCCATCTCCAACAACTGCCATTGGGATTAGGACACACTCAGACCTGTGAGACCAGGTGGAGTTGATGTCTGGTACCCGCAATCATGCATCCACCGATAAACACAAAATAACATATATACAATATCATAGTAACAAGCAAGTGAAAGAGAATCGCAACACCTTATCATGCTCGCGATGAGTGATAAGGCATCATCCCTTTCACGAAGACAGTCACCCAATACAAACACGTCTTGTAAAATCATCATCATATATAATGAAATAATATAAATCACATAAGAATCTCAAATACATATAAGTCCATCAGGAAATACCATCCATTGAATAATCATAACATATCATCCATCACATAGATCATCAAAAGTCACCAATATAGCATATGTCCATATAGCATCACATATGTCTACTGCATAGGAATAAAGCCATAATCATCATCAAAGTATCATCATAAGTCTAGATAATTCTATCAAATCATGAATCAAAATATAAATCTAGGAGGGACACTACAAAGTGGGTGTGAATGATATGCAAGCATATTTGGTGCAAAAGTTGGCTTGTAAAGAGCTTTGATGATGATATCTTTAGTGTAGCAATGTTTTGAGATAGTGGTTGATGTCAGATGTCTGTACCATGATGTTGGTCGCTTGACTCAATGGTTCAAGGAAAATTTCATGAAATTAGGAGATCTTGTTCATTTCAATTCATCTATTACGTGTACATGCTAGAAGACGGTGTGTGTCTTTTGGCAGCTTGTATAGACTATTGTATCGTGCCCTAAGGTTGTGCTCTTTAGTCTTGCAAGTCCTATTAGGTATTGTGAGCTCCTTGGCCTTGAGCCCAAAACATTGTAATTTATTATTCATCTTGTGAGTGTCATTCTCACTGTGGTTTATCCCTATTTTGTGTTTTCCACATAAATTTGGTGTTCATGTGTTCGTTGTGCTTTGTGCTTTCATGTTTCACAATTGCAGTTATTAGTTAATTATGGTTTAAATTTTTATAGATCAAAATTAAAGTATTTTAAGGTCCGAACTAATTCATCCCCCCCCCCCTCTTAGTCTTGTGGTGTGTTCAACACGATCTGTATCCCTTGGACCAATTAACTAATGTTGAACGTTGGCCTCTATTTCACAAAAGGTGTCCAGCGGGGGAACTCCTTAGAACACCAACGCGTGTACAAGCATGAGACCCAAGTGATCAAACTTAAATCCTTTCACCTTGAGTCTTGAATCACTAGGGACCCCAAGGATATGCTTGATTAGATTGAGTTATACCTTTCACTCTCACCCCTTTATATCTAGCCCGTTGGAGATATGTGCTTGAGGTTGAACCCTGGGGTGATGAGGTTCCCAATCATGCTTCCTACTAAAAATAGAAAAGGGAAAGTGTATATATTTCTCTTGCACACCCAAGGTCCCATGAAAAGGAAAGAGGAGAGGATAAATATGCACACTTTTAAAATACCACAACAAATTTGGCAAGTGCACCAAACACTTCAAATAATTGTTTATTAACCTTTAAAGAAATAAAATATTTTCTATTATACCAAAAATGCGAACACTCTTGTTTAAAAGATTTTTCTTTATCCTACAAGAAATGAATAAATAGTTTTCAGCTATTGTCTTCATCACTCGTTTGCCAAATTGTTACACAAATTGATTAGTGACCAAGAAACATAGACCAAGTTCATTAGTTTCAAAATCAAATGCTTGCATATCCTTTGATGGAGCAATTACAGCAACGATAGTAAAACAACAATAACCTTCTCAATTATTAATGATATTTCAAATTGCAAAATGATTTGGAAATCTAAGAGCGGGATCTAATAGACCCAGAAATCATTCTATCAAAATCCATGTGTAGAATTTTTTTATAGATGAAAGATCAACCTAGATTTTATTTTTTTTAAAGCGATATTAAAATCGCGATAATTTTTCAATTCTTAATCAAATTAAAAACCACAAAATGATCTTGAAAGCTAAGAACGAGATCTAATAAACCTAGAAACCATTTTTACAAAATACTACATGTAAATTTTCTATGAATGAAAGAACAACATGGATTTGAAAGAAAAATTACAAAAAAACATGCAAGTTATCTTGCAATAAACGTTAGATTCACGTCGAATTCACCAAAAATGTAAAATCGAGAATCAGAAAAGAATGCATAAACCCTCATAGGAAACCACAAAACCTCATATTTATGTTAAAAGATCTAATCCTACTCAATGAAGAACAAAATTGAAAGCAAAAAATAATCAAATTAAAATGCAATTATACCTTCAAGCATTCATGTTGAATTACGTCTCCACTTTGTCAATTGAATGATTGTTGCTCTTAGATTTGCATGTGCACAAGATTGCATAAAATCTCAAAAGATTGATTTCAAAAAAGTTTTGAAGATTGTGGTTATCTCCAAATGAAATGAAAGGTCGATTTATAAAGAAGATTTGGATTTTCATTAGTGGCTAAAATTGATTAGATTTTAGGAGATCAATGGTGGAAATTAAAGAAGAGGAAAATCTAAGTGGGGAGAAAAAAAGTTAAGTGAAAATACATAATGGAAAGTATTTATTTTCAACAAAAGTTGTCATTTCAAAAGTGGAGGAAAAAAAGGTGATGAATAAGAAGGTGGAGTTGGAAGTGGAGTGTAAATAAATAAACTAAATTTATTTATTTTCTCCTACATGTTTATGTTGAACTGGCGTGGAATTTGATGGTCTATATGGCCATTTTTTTACTTTTGGAACATATATGACAACTGCAAAATTTATTAGACTATATGGATTGACATGCTATGTTTTTATAAAATCATATATATAACACTTTAAGTTATTAATAAATCGTAAAAATTTATTTTAGAAATATATAATATAATATTTTAATTTATAATAATATATTACTTTATTATAAAAATACAAATTGATTTTGAATAATTTGAAAAGTTAAGGTATAATTTTTTCTAATTATTAAAACATTTTAATAAGAATTTTTAGAATTGTTTCTGTATACACTCAAAATTGGCTAGGAATAATTAAATAAATATTTATTATTTATTTAATGATAATTCCTCTATTAAATAATTAAATTAAAAAGTTTAATTAATTTAATTCTTTTAGTCATTCTTCTAATTCAATCTTATTAAATATTTAATATTTAATCATGCACTATGCATTTTTCTAAAGTGTCCATTAATTAAATAATTCTACAATTATTTAATCTATTTTTCCATCTCAACTCATCTCCACATCACTCAATCTTGACAACTCACAATTTTGTGGTAAACAAATTATTAATTTTTAATTATTAAATAGCCATATTTATCTTCAACTTCTATCTCCTAAATTAAATAATGTGTACATACACACATTTTCAACTCCCCTATATTCTCTCCAACATCCCTACATTCTTGGAGGATGTTGAGTCCACTTGTTTCAACATCCCTAAATCTCCTCCAATCATCCTATATTCTCTCGAGTCTTCAACTCCAATCAAGGTGACCCTTCTGACACTTGGCCTCTCCTTCCACCTTTTTCTCTCACATTCCAACCAATCTCTTCATAGTCATCAATCTTGCAAGATTTAATCACAACCATTGACCTCTGTCATATGAGATTTTGCTCATAAAAATCTATAAAAAGAGCATTTCCTAAGCATTTTGGATCTAGTAGTCATCTAATAGTTATCTTGCATCTATGAGTTTTAGCAATCAAGCATTCTAAGCAAAATAGAAGTGTGTTTGTGGCTTAATCATTTTCATATAGTTTTGCATAATCATTTTAGCTTGCATATCAAACATCCAGTTATCAGTCCATTCATCAAGTTGTCATCTTGGAAGCAACTACAGTGCAATCTGAGAGAAAATATCTGCAACCAAGTTCAAATGCTGATAGGACACAATGGAACAATAAGTGAAGGTATAATGTTCTAAGTTTTAAATCCTTTATTTCTTTCATTGGTAACTTTTGGAGTATTATGTAGGATTATCTTGTTATTTGTGAAAATTAATCAATCTTGCAGGTTTACTTTTGAAGTATATTTCCCGATTACATATTTTGGTGCCCACCGTGGGGTTGAGGCCTTGCACTTTCTATCTTTTGTCTTTCATTCAAGTAGGTTTAGCAGAGTCACATATTTTCTCATTTTTTTAAAGCATTTGTAAGCCTTTTAACACATTTTTCGCTTTCTACAACTCATTTGTTATATTTGGCAATACATTTGTTATGCAGGGTAGCGCATTTGTTAGTTTTAGCAGTGCATTTGTTAAGATTTAACAAATTTAGCACGCAGGTTAGCGTGTTTATGTGACAGGGTAGTGCAATTGTTAAGTTTGGTAGCACATTTGCAGTTAGTTTTAATGCATTTATTGTTTTAGTGCATTTTTTCTGTCAGTTTGTAAAAAATTTCAAAACAGGTTGTTTGACTAACACTTGCATCTTTTCGACCGTCGAAGACAAAATCTTTCAAACAACTAACTAGTGGTTTTGCAGGTGTTTTTCATGTATATTCACGTCTAGTTTAACTAGGGGCTCAGTAATTGATCATTTTTGCTTCACATAGCTTAAATAGGTGGTTAATTAACAGCATGCAACTTGTATTTGTCTTTTCTTTAAATAGTTGCACTTAAACTAATTTAGAGGGTTAATTAATCAAGTGTTCACCATGTTTGCAAAGTGGTAGGTTATTATGCTCTCAACCTAATCAGGTGATCAAAAAACTAGACCCATTTTTAATGTGTAACCTTTAGAGGTCCTGCCTCCCGAGTTGCCAATAGGGCTAGTGAGAGGGAACGATCCAAGTGGTAACAAGCTAAAGCCAAGCTCTTCTGAACCACTATAAATAAATTGTGTTTGTAACGAAAGTTACAGGCAACAAGTGTTGATTAGTTCATACCGACGCTATGACTCCCCATAAACCCTATGGAGCACAACCTCTATAGGCTGGGAGGCCTTCCTTAACAGAGCATAACATGTTGCATGTATGACCACTTGATCGGATGCCCTTACTAAAAACTCTCTTGTATAGAAGCCAAAATCCTTCTAGTTGTTGGTACAAGAGGTCGGACCTCTGATAAGACTCACACACATACAGTTCTTAGTAGAGGTATGAAGTTTTTCATGAGGAGTTTTCATGGGAACTGACGCTTGGCAACCCAGAGAAGTGAGTGTCATCGAGTGGAGCTAGTGGAGTCAAGCATCTAAGTAGCTGCTTTGAATAGTGTAGCCTCGGGTAAACCCACGTGATATTCAACAACTATTATCCTGGCTTGCCATAAGAATTGTGCTTGTCTTTGCATTTTTATTTTCCAAACATTGTGTCTGTTATGTTTACAGTATGTTCTCAAATTAAAACAAAAAAATCATCCCATTTGAAAACAGCAAAAAATTGAAAGCTTGCAAGGAAAAACACAGTCACGCATATACACAATTTGGTAGCGCATTTGAGTAACAGCACATCTATTATATCATGTCGCGAATTTGTGAAACGGTGCAGTGCATTCATTTGAAAGTTGCACATTTACAAAATTTGGCAGTGCATATACACTATAGAGTCACACATACACTTAATAGTGCAGCACATTTGTCCAATCCTCCAGCGAATTTACATAATCCTGCAATGCATTTGTTCTTGCGCATTTGCAATAGAGGGAACTTCCGCTAGTCAAATCAAAATTTTGAAAACACATTTGGATACCCATTTTCAAGAAGATCTTATTTTGACTGTCACAAACTTCATAGCTAGTCAAACAAATAGGGTTCTTGAACATTTTCCACATAAATCTAGATCACACTTAAGGTTTTTACAAGTATTCATCTCAACAAATTTTAGATCCAACACTTCAAAGTGCATAATCACTTATCTTTGATAAATTGATCTTACAAACATAATTTCTTATCAGGATTTATCATCCTTTATCACGAAACTACAAAGCTTGATCAAATTAACCTTATTCTTTGCATTAGATATATCGTTCCTCTTTGAACTTGGTTAGATCAAAATTTCACAAAATTTGCACTCACATTAGGATCAAAAAAAAACTTGCAAATTATCACATAGCCATATGACCATTTCGTGTCATCTCAAAAAGAGGAAACTTAGTTATAAAGCACTCTTGAAAAAAAGAAGGTTTCTATACATAAACTGCAAACTTCTGTTGAAGCATCATATATTTCTACACCGTTTTCATAACTATCTGCGTGGTCATGGAACTGAGTTTGACTAAGAAACCTTACAAGCATGAGCCTTTCAACAAAGAGATGTTTTATCTCAATGTACCAATAGAGGTGGTAGAATCAACTTAGCATATTTACCTGAACAATTGATCACCTATTGAATCACATCTCAAAAATCAAAAACATTCAATACTAGTTTGGACTAGAGCTCAACACGAGCAATTGAAAAGACAACAAATGGAAGAGGAAAATCCTACTTACCATCAATTTGAACATAGAGATAAAGAAGAGAAATAAATTAATGTGGCCATTAGAGAACTTCAACAAGATCCTAAATTTGACACAGACTAATGGAATAAATGTTAGAAACCCAAAAACAAAAATACTTCTTGATGTTGGCAAGATCAGGGGTTAAATTACCTCAAAGTTTTGATCTATAAATCCTAAGACAAAGTGTTGAATCAAGTCGTACTCAACACAAAAATGACCAAGATGATGACGACATAAATTGGGTGAATAGTGATGCCAGAGTGGACACTGATGATACAACTAAAAACCATGATGATACTGCAAGGAACCAAGATGAAACAAGAAGGGATCATGGTGACATAAGAACTCATGGGGATACAAGGAGAACCCGTGTTGATAATCCTATTTTAACTCTCACTCAACAAATGCAAACTTTGCAACAACATAAATAGGATATGCATAATGGAATAAGTGCTAAAAGATATTCCTTGGAGGATATTTGTCCATATCCTTTTGACAAGAGTTTGAATATGGTGTCATTCCCACAACATTGTGAGATCCCAAAATATGATAAATATGATGGGAAAATGGATCCTCAAGATCACATTAGGGAATTTTGTACCATGAGTATGGAATTTGCACATAATGAAGCATATCTCATGCCTTTATTTCCCAAAAGTTTGAGTGGACAATCAATGGAATGGTTCTCTAAATTACCACCTGGGATTAGATCATTTGAGGAGCTCGTGAACAAGTTCATTTCACAATACTCATATAACATACATTATGAGATAACAATGTTGGATTTGTGTAATAAAAAAAAGAATGGGGAATCTTTCATGGTTTTTCTACAACAATGGAGAAGATTGTTTAATAGATACCCTAGTCCAGTACCAGATAAGGAGAAAATGGACACCTTCATTGACAATATTACTAGTGAGATGAGTTATAGACTCAAGTTGTAATGTCCTCCTAGTTTTGCAAAAATGATTGAAAATGGTTTTAAAATAGAGGATGCTATGGTCAAGAAAGGAGAGTTGAAACTCTACAAGGAGGGAAGTAATTCCTCTAACTTCAACAATCGCAACAACAACAATAAACCAAAATTTTGGACAAAGAACAGAAATGTTGTTAATGAGGGAGTACTTGATAACAACGGTGTTGAACCACAACAACCTATTTCCAATCTCTCAAGTCGAGCACTAGTGAATAACCAAGATAATATTAAACCAAAACCTTTCTTTTCCAACGCTCACAAAAATTTTACCAACATTAGAAAACCATTGGAATCGGCTTTAAAAACTCTTCTTGCAAACAAGTTAATCACATTACCAGAAGCAAGATATTTTGAGCCCAAAATTAAACCGAGTTGGTAGAATGACAATCATTTTTTTTATTTTCATAGAAACAAGGGACATCAAACTAATGATTGTCAAAGGCTAAAATTGTTAGCAGCAGCCAAGAAGGAAGACTGAGAGGGGGGGAGTGAATCAATCTTCACCGAAATACCAAACTTAAACACAAAACATAGATATGATGAACTGTAGTACTAAGACAGATAAGAAAACTGAAAGCACAACACACAACACCAGTATTTTGACATGGAAAACCCAATTAAGGGAAAAACCACGGTGGGAACCTACCCACAGTAAGATGATACTCTGTAGTAGTATGTGAAAATATTACAATGGGGAATGCACATGCATTTAGGCACAATGCCTAGAGCTTGCTTCTCAAATGATAATGGCCTGAAAGGCTACAACCCTCAGGGAAGTCTCACTAACTTACAATAAGATTCAGACTACAATCCGGAAGAAAAGAAATGAACTAAAATAATAGCATCTTCAAATGCTTGATTACAGTTCCGGTTAAGCACAGATTTCTGCTCTGCAACACCAATCTCTCATCAAACTCAAAACCAAAGGATAAATCACTTGTTCGCACATAAACCTCTTTCTGATAATACACACTTAACGTTGACCACTAAATTACATGAATATATCACCTATATATTGTTATCCTATCATTCATTCCTCATAACAAGAGTAAGTCGCCTTACCAAATTTTTACTTGAGTCTTTATCTTTTCAGAAATTCTTTGGTTCAATGCTTAATTTGCTAGTAAATTGTCTCTTAATCCATAGCATCAAGTTTCAATGGTCCGTTTGAACCTCATGAACCCCTTGAACCATTTTGAAAAGAGTTCATAATGTTCATCTAGGTACCGTGGGTTCCAAGTTGTCTAAAAAGTTTTTATGCTAACGTTCACTCAAGTGTTTTTGTAGCAATTCTATTTCATGGTCGCGTATGATGTGTTATATCCTCTTCCTCCCAGTTGTGAACCCTTTGAACCTAGTTCAAACAGTTCAGTGGTTTTCAACATGTTCAATTCAAAGGGGGTAACAGAGCTTAGAATCAATTCAATTTAAAGAAAGACAAAAATATGTTCACTAACAGATTTTTGGCACTCTGCTGGGGAAACCTCAACATTCAATAGATCAATATGTTACATGAGTGTTAGAACTGAAACTCATAGCCAACAGTATTAGCAAGATTGTTTTGTTTTAGAAAGAGAAAAAAGAAAAAAGGTAGATGGTTGAGAAGAATTCCCATAACCCAAGAATATTGTTGTGATTGAAAGAGTTGTTTAGGGACCCTAGAAGAAATAGCACTGGATTCTCGTCCTTATACTAGATCACAGAGGAGAGAGGGATTTGTTGATAGTTGTTTTGAAGAACTAAAAGGGCTATCATTTTCCACAAATTTCACTCCCAAGAGGAACACTAAAAGTAGACCTTCTTCTCCTACTAAAGCTACTCCCAAAGTTCCTCTCTCTTCTAGCCACTAGCAAGCATTAACGCTTTCTGGAATTCAAGCACCTCCTCTTGTAACTATTTACCCTATTTTCATCATGGCCCAACCCAGAGGTGTTGCAGTTGGGCCTCTTGCTCTCGGTGCTCATAATTCTCTTTCGAAAGGGGCTAGGGATGTTTTACCTAAGTTCAATGGAGATGGGAAAATCTCGGTTGAAGAACATTTGAATTCCTTTAATGTAGCTACTGGGATACTAGCAGTGCAGCATGAGGATGTGGTTGTCAGGATTTTTGCTCAAACCCTTACCAAGAGAGTAGTAGATTGGTTTAGTCATCTGCAGGCAAGATTAGTAACTGATTGGCAAACAATGAAAACTGCTTTTGAGAAATAGTTTAAGAGTGCTGATGATGAGCACTCACTTTTAGCTCAGCTCACACAAATAAAGAAGGAGATCCATGAGCCAATGAGAGATTATGTAGCTAGGTATAATAAGATTATTCATAAAATTCCCTAGGATAAAAGACCAACAGCTGATAACCAATGATGTTTCTTTATCAACTCTATGCCTCCTGATGTTGGTTTCCATCTCAGAAGGAATAGACCAACTGACCTTGACACTGCACAAAATGAGGATATAGAGCTTGAAGATGATTTAATAACAGCTGGGAAGTGGAGAAAAGATGTGCAAATTCCTCAAGGACAATCTCAAGCTTCCACCTCTTCGACTGATCCAGTTGTTCAAAGACTAGTCAATGATATGATTGCCTTGAAAAGGCAAATCCCAAAAACTGGAGGTTCTTACCCATAGCCATATCAAGATATAAGTAGAAAACAACCAAACCAGTTTAATTATGGGATAACTTTGCAACTTCATGTCGCCCCGCAAAGATTGCAAATAGAGGCTTCTCCTGATAAAGGTGATATGTGCTCTTTTCACCTTACCACAGATCATGATGGGAATTCTTGTCTTGATATGATAAGGCATCTCCAAATGGGAAGCACTAAGGATGAACTCAGAGAATTCATTGGAGCAGAGAAGATTCAAGAAGTACCTAGTGACTCTGGATCCTTTTACCTTGACTATGAATCAGATTCAGAAAGAAGTGGAAATATTTTGGTAACTCTTGAAGACCCTACATGTGCAATCCTTACAATGAATCAACGAACCTCCCAGCCTGCTCCTTTTGCGAACTCTATTGGAACCAATTTTAGGGGTAAGGATCCCGTAAGTAATGATTCTTCCTTTCATGCAAAGACTCTTGAAGTTAAGATTTTACAAAGGAATATTGAAAATAAAAATAATTCTTCTCTTTCTTCCTCCTTTGACATAATTGAATTTTGCAAAGCCTCAACTTTTCAACTTTCCACTGCCGAATATTTGAAATTGAACCCGAGGGAATTAGACAAGTTGGTCAAAAATGTAAAGGGAGATCCTATCTTAGATTCTTCAGTGCATAAGTGGGGGGTTGATAATGATTTGTTTGTTGTTGAAAAATCTACATCTGCTTCTTGCCCTCCCACTGATTTGATTAACCCTTGTTCCTTTCACAATGTTGAAGATAAGCTTGACACTGAAGTTCTGAAGCCCGAACCTTTTTATATCTCCCTTCTCCTGAATGGTCAGAAGCTTAGCAATTGTATTATAGATTCAGGGGCGTTAGATAACATAATGTCATCATCTGTTCCTAGAGCTTTAGGTTTAATGCTTACTAAAATATTTGGGAGATGTTACTCGATGGATGGGAAGCAGGTCCCTCTCATTGGGCAGGTAAAGGATGCTCAGGCAGTGCTTGCAGCATGTCCTGATAAAAGTGTAAAACTGACCATTTTGGTTGTTGATATTCCTACGAGTTACATAATGGTTTTAACTAGGACTTTTTGTAAAGATCTTGGAGGAGAAATTAAAATGGATTGGTCAGAAGCTATCATTCCACTAGGGAAATAGAAGGTCAAACTTGAACCTGAACCGAAAAAGAAATATATAGTCTTTCCTTCTGATAACCACAAAGCCCAGATTCTGTTCTAAGAGTGTGAATTTGGAAATTATCTTATTCTTGCACCTGATAAAGAAGAATTAGAAGAAGCAGTTGATAAACAAGATGAATTGTGGCAAATGGAATTTAATGGAAGTTGTGCCAACTTTGGTTCAAGAGCAAGTGTAGTTCTGCTCTCCCCTAACGGTAATGTTTTCCCTTTTTCCTTTAAATTAGATTTCAAGAATACAAATAACACAGCGGAATACGAGGCATTACTTTTAGGGTTGAATGAAGCCAAATATAAGGGTATAAAATTGCTTAGAGTTAAAGGTGATGCAAAATTGATTTTTAAACAGGTAAGAAATGTTTATTCTGTTAAGAATGATAGACTAAAACATTATAGAAATAGAGTTTGGGATGAGATAGAGTTTTTTTATGCTTTCTCGATTGAAGCCATACCAAGAGAGCAAAACTCAAGGGCAGATTCATTGGCCATTTCAACTTCTCTCTTGTTACCACACCCAGATTTTAAGGATGATTCTTATAGGATTGAGATTATTTATAGGCCTAGTGTCCCTGACAATGTGAATCACTGGCAAGTATTTGATACAGATGCTCAGATTAAAGATTTCATGGAGTGCACCCATTAATTTGTCCAATCATATTTTGAGGGTTCTGAAGATATGTGCAAAGAATTTTGCCCGGATCCTAGTATTGATTCTGATAAGAGTTTCATTTAGCTTAAGGGAAACAAAATCCTGAAAGGTTTGGTGACTCTAGAGAGGTTTTTCACCTGTAATGATGTGTTCATTGGAAAGAAAGTTCTTGATAATGACAGTAAGGTGGGTTGTGAAAAGATCAATCTGGGAGATGAATCTAACCCTAGATTGGTAACCATCGGAAAATGTTGTTCTTCTGAAGAGAAACGAATGCTCACTAAGTTATTGAAAGAATAAATTGACCTATTCACTTGGTCATATGATGATTTGAAGGAATTTAGGAATGGTCAGTTTCAACATCAAATTCCATTGATGCCTGGTGTTTCTCCTTTTAGAAAAAAACTAAGAAATTTCAATCCCATGATGGCAGATGCAATTTTCAAGGAGGTAGATAAAATGCTTAAAGCTAGAATTATATACCCAATTCATCACTCTACTTGGGTGGCCAACATAGTACCTGTGAGGAAGAAAAATGGGGAAATTCGGATTTGTGTAGATTTTCGCAATCTGAACCAGGCAAGTCTTAAGGATAACTATGCTTTACCCAATATGGACCATATTTTGCAGACAGTAGCTGGGTCGGAAATGATGTCAATGTTAGATGGTTTTTCTGGTTACAATCAAATTGGTGTTGCAGAGAATGAATAGCACAAGACAGCATTCATCACTCCATGGGGAACGTTTGCATATAATCGTATGCCTTTTGGTTTGATTAATGTCGAAGCGACTTTTCAAAGGGCCATGGATTCTTCTTTTAGGGATTTTCATGATAGAATTATTGTCATTTACCTAGATGAATTGACTGTGTTTTCTAAATATAGGAAAAATCATCTCAAAGATCTGAGGGCAGTTCTACAACGTTGTCGAGAACATGGTATCTCCTTGAATCCAAAAAAGTCAATTTTTTGTGTAACTGAGGGCAAATTATTGGGGTATATCGTTTCGAAGGAGGGTGTCAAGATTGATCCAGAAAGAGTCAATGCAATCCACCACCTCAGCTTGCCTTCAAACCGGACTGGACTAAGGTCATTTTTTGGTCAGGTAAATTTCTTGAGAAGGTTTGTACCTGAATTTGCAGAAACTACTAAGCACATCATCAGCTTGTTGAGTGAGAAGTTTCCTTTTAAATGGACTGATGAAGCCAAAGAAGCATTTGAAAAGATCAAGAGTTCAGTTGCCAATGTGCCAACCCTCATCAACCCAGCCAATGTGCCAACCCTCATCAACCCAGATTTTAAAAATAATTTTGTCATATACTATTATGCCTCAGAGCATACAATGCCAGGAATGTTATTACAGGTAGATGAATCTGGGACTAAAGCGCCTATAGAATTCATGAGTGTCCCTCTTAAGAAACATGAGCTTAAGTATTCACTCTCAGAAAAAAAGGCCTTTGTCGTGGTTAAAGCAGTTAAACAATTTAGGTATTACATTCTGCATTCTCACTCTATGGTGTTTGTTCCAGATTCTGTAGTGAAAAGTATTTTGACTCAGCAGGAAGTTGGACTCGATAAAAGAGCGACTTGGGTAACCAAAATTCAGGAATATGATCTAGATATTCATCCTATAAAGACGGTTAAAGGAAAAGGCTTATGCAAATTAATAGCATAAAATAAGATGCAGGCAGAAAAAGAGCCACCATTAACTCTGTTCATTGGGTTACAAGATACATGGTTTTCTGATGTAGCTTATTATTTGACCTATGGCAGTTGCCCGAGTCATTTGTCAACTAAAGAACAAATAAATCTCAAATTGAAAGAAGCTAAGTATGTTATTTGGCAAGAAATTTTGTACAAAAAAGGCTTGGATGGTACCTATTTGAGGTGTGTAGATAAGCCTCAGTAGCAAAAGCTTCTAGAAGTTTATCATGATGAAGCCTGCGGTGGACATTTCTCATCCTTAGTGACCGCTTTTAAGAATTTAAGAAATTGCTTTTATTGGCCTAGTATGTTTCGTGATGCATATATTTATGTTAAGGGATGTGAAAAATGTCAACTCTTTTCTAAAAAACCACATTTAGCTGCTCTACCTTTAAGGCCTGTGGTAGTGGAAGAACCCTTCAAACAATGGGGTATTGATTTCATTGGTCCAATAAATCCTCAATCCAGTGCTGGTCATATGTATATTCTGACAACGGCAGACTATTTTACTAAGTGGGTGGAGGTTGTTCCCACTAAGAAGGCAAACTCGGAAGTAGTATGTAATTTTCTCAAAGATTGCATTTTAGTCCATTTTGGGGTCCCTTAGAAGATTGTCGCGGATAATGCATCATATTTCTCTTCTGAAGAATTGACTATATTCTGTTATGAATATCAAATCTCTCTTTCACATTCCTCCGATTACTTTCTGCAAGGTAATGGGTTAGCATAATCAAGCAACAAGAACCTGGTAGCCATCCTGAAGAAGTTAGTTGATGATAATGCCCGGAACTGGCATAAAAAGGTATATGAAGCCTTATGGGCAGATAGAAACACTCCTAAAAGAGAAATTGGAATGGCACCTTATGAACTGGTGTATGGGATTGGCACAAATGTTTCTTTACCTCTGGAATTGGCAACAGCGAGACTTCAAACTATAATTGAGGATTCCTTCTTCCAAAATGCTCTGGAGAAGAGAGTCATGTATTTGATGAAGTTGGAAGAGGAAATAGAGATGTTAGTGGATAGAATTTCTGAACATCAGAACAGGGTGAAGAAAATCTTTGATATGAGAGCTCGACCAAGAGGTTTCCTAAAAGGAGATGAAGTATTGTTGTGGGACAAGAGAAGAGAACCAAAGGGTGCCCATGGAAAATTTGATTCATTGTGGAAAGGTCCGTTCAAGATCCATGAGGTAGTAGGACCAAATGCATTCAGACTAAATTATTATGATGGAACGGTTATGCCCTATACCTATAATGGGCAGGACCTCAAGCTTTATAAACTTTGAAATATATGATCAAGAGTTCTTGTACATAGTAGATTAGTTGTTTGTTTTGTATCTGTTCGGTGTGTGTCCTCTTTGTCCCCTTTCTATTTTTGTTGTGTGAAACCAGAGATTTAGAGTTCTTTGCATTTTTCACAAAATGCAATCCCTAGTCAAAGCCAATGTTATCCTATCATTCATCCCTCATAACAAGAGTAAGTCGCCTTACCAAAATTTATTTGAGTCTTTATCTTTTTAGAAATTCCTTGGTTCAATCCTTAATTCGCTGGTAAATTGTCTCTTAATTTGTAGCATCAAGTTTCAATGGTTGGTTTGAACCTCGTGAACCCCTTGAACCATTTTGAAAAGAGTTCATAATGTTCATCTAGGTAATGCAGGTTCTAAGTTGTCTAAAACAAATTTATGCTAATGTTCACTCAAGTGTTTTTGCAGTAGTTCTATTTTATGGTGGCGTATGATGTGTTATATCCTCTTCCTCTAGGTTGTGAATCCTTTGAACCTAGTTCAAACAGTTTAATGGTATTCAACATGTTCAATGAAGTTCAAAAGACTGGCGACACTTAACAGAGTTAATATTTTCAAAGAGAATTTTCTTGGCACAGCGTACGCTTTGAACTACTTGAACCCTCATGAAGTCAGTTCAAATTGTTCATGTGTGTTCAAATCAGGTAAAAATAAGAAGTCATCTCACACCAAGCACAAGCCTAATCCAGCTCTGGACTTTTCTGCTCTTCGATATACAAGGTCACGGAGTGCTGCGCGGAAGAAAATGGACCAGGTCAAAGACATAGAGGCAAAAGACAAAATCCTTGATACTTAGATTTTCGAAGTCAAGGACCTTGACAGCGACATTGTCAACACCATGGATTCTCATGCGATTACTGTAGCCATGACGCCGCCACCTAAAGTGACCGAGGAATAGCTAGTTCAAGAGCAACTCTTAAATGGCTAACCACTTCAGTAAGTAAGAAACGGAGTTTCATTCCAGTGTCCATCCCAATTCAAGACATGGTGGTTAAATACATGGAGAAGGGTCCCAAACAAAAGAAGTTCAAAACAACTGCCAGATTGGATGTTGATGAAAAGACTGGGAGGTGGGTTGCTGAAATCACTTCCTATAAGCCCAAAGATGAGAATAAGGAAGTAAATGCAGAGGATTTTGAGGTCACCAAATTCGATCTCGGGAACATGAGCAGGGATTCAAATAATCACCTTTTCCAAGTATCAGCCAAGAAGATGCTCACCAGGTCATAAAAAAATGGACAGGAGAAAAGAGAGTTAAAATGGCATATCAAGATTATATCTCAATTCATTGATAGCATAGGTTGTTTCGGAGAACTTCCGATATCGCATGCTTCAGAAAATTTTGACCCCACTTCACCAAAGAACAAGAAATTGATGAGTCAAGTTCAGCAAGCTAAGAGCATCGCAGGGGCCGTAGAGAAATGGATTGAAGGAGTGATTAGAGATGGTGAAAAATATATCACAAGCTCTAGGAAGCTATGTGATGAGATGCAAAACCCCACTGCAGAGATTCAAAATCAGATTGTGCCATGGGAGAAAGAAGAGCATAAATGGGAAAATATATTACCCATGCTCACCAAGATAGAGGAATATGGAGCCGCAAAGTTTTTAGCAGAAAACTCAATTAAATTGGTAACTGATGAGTGTCAGCTCTTCGTGCTGAAGAAAACTATAGCATGGCCAAAAAATCATCATCGGTTTATAGAAACCACCAAAAACTCATACAATGATCAATACGGATCACCAAAACAAATAGGACATGACTACAAAACACCAACAAGAATGTTAGAATCATCATGAATGGCTACACCAACACCAGTTATCAAATCTTCATCGGTCAACATCTGAAAGCTCAAGAACACAACCAATCAGCAACTATCACGAAGAAAGATAACTTGAGGAGCACCAAATCATAATCCATCTGAAATGAAGATACACAAGACCATCTCAAGCAATATCCCAAAAACTCAGCACGAGATCTGACCATACCAGAATATACCGGAGGATATACCGAACTCTGCAAAAACAATGATCGGCAAACCAAAACAACAAACCGGACTACAAGATCTTCCCAAACACAACAAAGTAAATCATAGGAATATGTTGACATCAATGAAAACAACATATCCTAGCAGCAGCAATATCCAACAATGTCCCCCTTTGGTATTAATGACAACATATGAATGTGAAAAACAATCAGTGCAAAGAAAGAAGATATCTCAAGCAAACTTCCCCTAAGATCAAGATATATAAAGAAAATTTTCACATGATCTCTCTCTCCCTTTGACAGCAATGCCAAAGATCTCAAAATAGAAAACCAAACTCACCCCAAAAACAAAGACATGAATCTCTCTCCCCCTGAAATACATAACCAAATCAACAAAATACTCCACCAGAGGAGCAACACCAACTCACCAATTTGGATAAAAGGATAAGACTTGTGAAGTCCACCAGATTGATGCAACTCAATGCATCTAGTTCTCATCAAGAGGGGTGGATACCCCTAACTTGTCTCTCAAATAGACAAATGTATCTACAAGCAAAGGCTTAGTGAAAATATCAACTATTTTTTCCTTTGTAGATACATACTCCAGCTTCACCTTCTCTTCACTGACTTGCTCTCTCAAGTAGTGATATTTGATTGACACATGCTTAGTCTTTGAATGTTGCACTAGATTCTTTGACATGTTGATAGCATTGGAATTATCACAGTAAATAACAGTAGGCTCATCATGGATAACTCTAATATCTTTCAACATTTCCTTCATCCAAACTACCTGAGTGCAATTACTAGCAGCAGCAATGTACTCAGCTTCAGCAGTAGATAAGGACATTGAATCTTGTTTCTTGCTAGCCCATGAAACCAACTTATTACCCAAAAAGAATTCTCCACCAGTAGTGATCTTCTAGTCATCAACATCACCAGCCCAATCAGCATCAGTATAGGCACAAATCATGAAATCATCATTCCTCGGATACCATAATCCATAGTCCACAATTCCCTTCAAGTATCTAAATATCCTCTTCACAGCAGTGACATGACTCTCTTTCAGATCAGCTTGATACCTAGCAGCCATGCACACAGCATGCATAATGTTTGGGCACCTATTCTGAGTAAGATATAACAGTCCACCAACCATAGATCTGTACAAACTCTGATTTGCTTTAAGAGAATCATCATTCTTAGACAATTTACATCCAATCACCATAGGAGTTCCAACCGGTTTGGAGTCATCTAACCCAAACTTCTTTGGCAATTCTTTCACATACTTAGTTTGAGATATGAATATACCTTTTACAGTCTGTGAAATTTACAAACCTAAGAAAAATTTCATCTCACCAATCATAGACATCTCAAATTCTTTCCACATATCACCGGCAAACTTCTTGCTTAACTCATCATCACCTCTAAAGATAATATCATCAACAAAGACTTCAACAATCAGGATGTTATCATTTTCAATCTTGAAATACATATTACTATCAGCAACACCTTTAGTAAATCCCAATTTTAACAAATATTTATCTAGTCTAGCATATCAAGCTCTAGGGGCTTGTTTCAATCCATAAAGAGCTTTCTTCAGTTTGCATACCATGTCTCCATCATCTGACAATGAAAATCCATCAGGTTGCTCAATATTAACTTCTTCCTTAAGATCACCATTCAAAAAATTAAGATTTGACATCCATCTTATATACCTTGAAATATTTATAAGCGGCATAAGCAATCAACAATCTAACAGCTTCAAATCTGGCAATTGGAGAAAAAGTCTCCTCATAATCAATTCCTTCTTGTTGTGAATATCCTTTGCAAACTAGTCTGGCTTTATTTCTGAGAACTTCGCCAGCTTCATTCAATTTATTTATGATCACCCATTTAGTACCAATAACATTCTTATCCTTAGGTCTAGGCACAAGTTCCCAAGTGTTATTCTTTTCAATCTGATCTAGTTCTTCTTCCATAGCTCTCATCCAATTTTCATCTTTGCAAGCTTCAGCAACATCTTTAGGTTCAACTTCAGAAATCAAACATACTTCTTTAGCAGCTAACCTTCTTCTAGTCATTACACCTTTAATCTTATCACCAATGATCTAATTTTCAGAATGCTTCAGTCTTACATACCTCAAAGTCTTCTGACTATTCTGATTATCAGGTTCTTGAACTCCTTCACCAGCAGCAACAACATCCGGGCTAATTGTCTCTACTAGATAATTCTGCTTAGGTTCTTTGGTCTAAATAGGTGTTAAAACAATATGCTGACCATCATCATAACCACATGCTCTGATCTCTTTTCCAAGGTTCTCATCCACCTTCACATTTGCACTTTCCACTATCTTCCTTAGTCTCTTATTGTTGCACCGGTAGGCTTTTCTCTTTGTAGAATATCCCGAGAAAATTTCTTCATCACTTCTAGCATCAAACTTTCCTATATCCTCATCTCTTTTGATATAACATTTGCTACCAAATACTCTAAAATATCTCAGAGTAGAAAAATGACCAAACCAAAGCTCATTAGGGGTCTTACCGATATCACCTTTGATGTAAAATTTGTTGAATGTATAAACAATAGTGCTAATGGCTTCTTTCGAGTAGATCTTCGGAACATTTCCTTCAATCAGCATGGTCCTTGCAGCATCCAAGACAGTTTTGTTCTTCCTCTCAATAACTCCATTTTGCTGAGGGATTCTAGGAGTAGATAATTGTCTTCTAATCCCATGCTTCTCACAGAATTAATTGAACTCACTGGAACAAAAATCTCCACCCCTATCAGATCTCAAACACTTTACCATCAAATCAGACTCAGTCTCCACTTTTGCTTTAAATATCTTGAATTTATCAAATGCTTCTGATTTTTCCTTCAAAAAGACAACCCATGTCATCCTAGAATAATCATCAATTAGTAGCATAAAATATTTATCACCCTGCACACTTCTAACATTTGTAGGTCCACATAGGTCAGTATGCACAAGATCTAGCAAACCTTCTAATGTATATTGTTTGCTTTTAAAAGAAATCCTTGTTTGCTTACCCAACTAACATTACTTACATACTGGATTAGCAGGCTTAACAATCTTAGGCAGATCTCTAACAGCATGTGTATAGTTGATCTTAATCATAATCATTGAATCAAAATTTACATGACACATTCTCCTATGCTACAACCAACTCTCATCAATCTGGGCAATCAAACAACTTTTCTCACCATCATTCAAATGAAAAATGTTACCTTCAGTCTTAGTTCCATATGCAATCTCTATACTAGAGCCATTTAAGATCTTGCATTTACCATCTTTGAATTGTAGATCATAACTTTTATCAACCATCTGTCCAACACTCAAAATATTATGCTTCAAACCTTCAACATATAAGACATCATCAGTGTTATGCTTACCATCAAAAGAAATAGAACCTCTCCCACGGATCACACAGGCTTTGTCATCTCCAAATCTAACTATTCCACCATCATATCATTCCATACTCACAAATTTTCAAGAGAAACATTTCAAAGGCAAATTTCCATCATACTTACTGGCACTTTTAGCCAATCTCCTAGCAATCAATGCTTCAAGTTCATCCAGCTCCCTCTCTTGCTTTTCCATCTCTCTTCTATCTCTTTCATATCTAGATATTTTGCACTCATCAAGATTATATTTCTACTTCCAGATACAAATGCAGATGCTCTAAATGCAGTCTCATACTTTCCATGTGATTCACCAAATTCGCTCAACTCAAATGCAACAAGATTTCCAACCAACATATCTCTTATCACTGTAGTCACACTCTAGATCTCATCAAAAGTAGCAACCTTATGTTTATAGGTAGGAGCTAAGGATCTCAGCACCTTGCCAACAATTTCATCTTCCTCAATGGTTCCATCGGCACATCTAACACCTAGGACAAGGTCATTCACCTTAGCCATGAAAGAGTGTATGTTCTCATCATCTCCCATCTTCAATGTCTCATACTTTCCTTTCAAACTCTACAACTTAGCAACCTTCACCTGTTTATCACCTTCATACAGAATCTCAAGCTTCACCTAGATCTCATGTGAGGTTTGAAGTCCAATTACATTTGTCATCTCAGAATAAGTCAGGGCACTAAGCAATGCTTCCTTCGCTCTAATATTGTGTTCACCTTCCTTGATCTCATCAGAGTAGACGGTCCATTCTGAGGAATAATATAGGTATTTTTTGTAATCTTCCAATAATCTTCACCAAGACATCTCAAGTGCACTTCCATCTGGTCCTTCCATATAGCATAGTTACTCCCACAAAATCTTGGATTGTCCTTCTTAAAGATAACACCTTGAGCTTCCATCCCAGATCTCCTCAAGTGATTAAGCTTCTACCAGAGGATCTAGCTCTGATACCAATTATTAGCAGCAACCAGGAAGGAAGACTGAGAGGGGGGCATGAATCAATCTTCACCGGAATACCAAACTTAAACACAAAACACAGATCTGATGAACTGCAGTAATAAGACAGATAAGCCAATTGAAAGCACAACACACAACACCAAGATTTTGATGTGGAAAACCTGGTTAAGGGAAAAACCACAGTCGGAACCTACCCATAGTAAGATGATACTCTACAGTAGTATGTGAAAATATTACAATGGGGAATGCACGTGCATTTAGGCACACTGTCAAGAGCTCATGGCTCAAATGATAATGGCCTAGAAAGCTACAACCCTCAAGGAAGTCTCACTAACTTACAATAAGATTTGGACAACAATCTGGAAAAAATGAACTGAAAGAATAGCATCTCCAAATGCCTAATTACAGTTCAAGTTAAGCACAAATGTCTTCTCTACAACACCAATCTCTCCTCAAACTCAACATTGAACGATAAATCACTTGTTCGCACATAAACCTCTTTCTGATAATGCAAACTTAACATCAACCGCTAAATTACATGAATATATCATCTATATATACAATTCATCAACCCTGATAACAAGGTCGGCTAAACCCTCAACTACTAAATTACATCACACGATACAAATATCGACCACCAGACCAATATAATGGTTTACATTGCATAGAATGGTCCTAAAACAAATTGCCAAATGCACAACACCACCGAAAATCACACCAAGACCAATTGCAACACGCTACACCACCAGGAAAACTACATAACACAAAAATCATCACCGGTTCATAGAAACCACCAAAAACTTGCATAAAAATCAATATGGATCGCCAAAACAAATAGGACACAACTAGGAAACACCAACAAGTACTTTAGAATCATCAAAAACAGCTTCACCAACACCACTTATCAAATCTTCATCGGTCAACATCTGAAAGCTCAATGACACAACCAATCAGCAACTGTCATGAAGAAAGATAAATTGAGGAGCACCAAATCACGATCCATCTAAAATGAAGATACATAAGACCATCCCAAGCAATATCCTAAAAACCTAGCACAAGATCTGATCACACTGGAATATACCGGAGGATATACCAAACTTTGCAAAAACAATGATCAGCAAACCAAAACAACAAACCGGATCAGAAGATCTTCCCAAACAGACTGGAATAAATCACAGGAATATGTTGGCATCAATGAAAACAACATATCCTAGCAGTAGCAATATCCAACAAAAACATCTTATCCAAGATTTAATTGACAAGGAGGTTATCATAGTGGATGGCCACAAAACGAATGAATTGCATTTAGCCTTCAAAACTCCACTCCCTAACTATGAAAAGGGTGGAACCTCAAATCCACAAGATGACAAAGGCAAAGCAAGGTAAATTATGCTCACACCTACAACAACATAGTAAACGTCATCATTGTTAAGGATAAAATACCCTCATAACTAGTGCATGACATTACTCGGAGTAAGGCTAAGGTAACATTCCCAAGAGTAACAAATGATACAACCTCTACCTCAAGGCAGTATAACTTAGTAGATCAATTGCAGAAAACACCCACACAGATATCAATCCTAGAGCTCCTAAAAATCTCACCAATGCATAAGGAGATATTGGAAAAGGCTCTAGTAGAAACAACAGTATCTAAAGACTTGGATGTTAATAATTTCAAAACATGGTGGGACATCTCATAGCCCCTCATTACTTATCATTCACAGAGCATGATGGCATATCATTGCAACATCCTCATAATGCTTTTCTCCACATTGAAGTGTTTATTCATAAAACGCAAGTCAAACGTGTTCTCATAGATGGAGGAGCGGGCTTGAATATTTGTGCATTGAGTTACATAAAAGCTTTGGGATTTTCAAAAAATGCAATGGATCCCATAAAAAGGATAACAATCAAAGGCTATGATGAAGAAGAACGTTCCTTCAAAGGAACAGTGGTTTTACAAATCAGAATATGACCGGTTCAAAATGATACAGTTTGTCAAGTCTTGGAGTTGAATTTATCCTATAACATTCTTCTAGGCAGACCATGGATTCATGATATGCACGCAATCCCATCAACATATCATCAATGTGCAAAATTTCCCTATAATGGACAAGAGATTACAATTATAGCAGATTCAACTAAATATTGCAGCAATCTGAAGCCAGCTCAAGATGCAACAGTACCTCATAATAGAGAAGCAATTTATCCTATTGTGTTATCTCAAGAGACATCATTCACATCAACCTTAGAAAGTTTTGATAAAAAGTTAAAACTAAATTATGAAGGAATGGGAAAGTATTCTTTACAAGTTTTACCACTTTATCCAAAATCTTGTGAAAAAGGCGACAAGTTCACAATCACAAAACCCAAAAAAATCTCTTCAGATATTTGATGGAGCATTTGTCAAAACTAGGACATTATCTAAAGAAATTGAAGATAAAGACATTATTAATTGGTTATATAAGGATGAAGAAGAGATTAGAGCAGCAGCTTTAGAGGTCATTATTCCCACATAACAGTATGGTAATGGATTCAAAATCATGCAAAAAATGGGATAGAAAGGAAAAGGCCCTATTGGCAAGTGTCAAAGAGGCGTCACAGAACCCATCCAACCTCACTCTCAACATTCTTATGACAAATTTATACTTGGGTATGGCCAGCATACTCAACCTAAACAAAATCAACATCGCCATCAACATCACCAATGGAATATGAAAGCAACACAAAGGGAACAATCATCACAAGAATTGGCACAACAACAAGCAGATGGAGAAGCAGTCAGAAAACAAAGGGAAGAAGAGTATGAACAAAAACAAGAAGAAATCACCATTCAAAGGGAAGAGGCTTCTTATAAACAGATCAAAAGAGTGCAAGTAAGTATAGAACCTGAATCATAACAAGCAACAAAACTTGTATCAATTATCAGCAAACTCTTCTCGCCATATAATATCCCAGTTAGATACAGTGGTGTAATCTTAGAAAGTGATTCTTAAACAAACTCACATGAGTATGAGTGGGATCCAATCTAACCATCTGATTTGTCAGGAGAAGAAAATGAAGATACCACAAGCTTAGGGAACAAGCAAGTTACTACAGAGTAGGAAATATCTTCCACCAAACAAAAAGATGAACATGCTAGAAAACAAGAGGAAGAAAACAAGATAAAACAAGAAGTAACAGAAGCAATCAATAATCAGAAAGACAAAATGGTACAAAATCCAAATCAAACCCCAGTCAACAAGTACCAAAAATGGGAAGAATTCAAGAAGAACTAATAGCAAGCCAAATAGAGGAAACATTCAATCTTGAGGATTTAGAGTATGAGAGAAGAAAAGAAATGGCAATAAAAGCGGCAGAAGCTACTCAAATATGTAGATTACAAGCTAGCAGTGAAACTGGCCCAAATCCTGAGACATCTTCTGAAGAGGTGTGTTACCCAAAAGATATATATGTCGATATGATCCATTCGTTTAAGGGACAAACGTCAGCAAATAGAGCAATTGAGGGTGAATCACAAATTATCCATTCTAACTTACCAGAGCTAATTGGAGAGCGATCGGGAGAGTATATCTTGAAGAGAGTGATATCCTTAACTCGACTGACACACCCGGAAACTTTGACAACTACGTAATCACCATTGAGACCTTTGAGACTAATCAAGCAAACGATTTACCCTTAGTCCATCTAAAACTTATTGACTGGGAAAATACTGAACTCATTGAAATTGATACCATCCCAAATGACCATGCTATATATGTATACCTTAACGTTGTTGAACTTGTAACACCAAAAAGAGATTCCAAGTGAAATAACATTTCTTATAGTCATGAGGGTTGCAAATCTTCTAGTTGCAAAAGTGAAATAACAAAACAAAGAAGAAGGTCTAATGCTGAAAACCATTTTATGGCAACATTAGATCAATCAATTAATAAAATAAAGGACATATCTAATGGTGAAAACCTCCTTGAGGCACCAGAAGATGGAAGATTTGACACTCTCCCAGAATATTTTCAAGAGAGATCGGCTATTCTGATAGAACCTACAGAGGTAGTTAATATTGGGACTCCTGAGAATCCTAAAATTCTCCATCATGTAGCATCCTTATCAGAACAAGAAAGACATGATTTTAGTGAGTTTTTTAACAAAATTCAAATCAACTTTGATTGGTCATACGCTGATATGCCAGGACAACCCAGATCTCATTATGCATCATCTCAATGTCACTCTAGGAGCTAAACCAGTTAAATAGAAACTCATAAAGATGCACCCTCATATTTCTCTTCTTGTCAAAGCGTACTTGAAGAAACTATTGGATGTGGGGTTCATACGACCAGCCGCATATCCACAATGGATGTCAAATATTGTGCCTGTATCAAAACCAAATAAAAGTATCAGAGTGTGTATAGATTTCAGGGACCTGAACAAAACATGCCCAAAGGATGACTTTCCATTACCAAGCATTGATGTTATTGTAGATCTCATAGCATGACATGAAATGTTCTCTTTAATGGATGGCTTCTCAGGGTATAACCAAATTAAGATAGCCCCTGAGGATCAAGAGAAAACAGCCTTCACATGTCCTTGGGGTACTTTATGTTGGAACATCATGCCATTTGGGCTCAAGAATGACGGAGCTACTTACCAAAAAGCTATGACAACCATTTTCCATGATATGATGCATACTTTCATGGAATATTATGTGGATGATATACTTGCAAAGTCACACAACAGAGAAGAGCATTTGTAGATCCTAGACAAGATTTTTGACAGACTGGAACAATATAAATTGAGATTGAACCCAAAAAGGTGTGTTTTTGGAGTTACATTAGCTAAACTCCTAGGGTATATCATATCTACTCGTGGCATAGAAGTTGATCCAGCAAAAGTACAAGCTATAATGGAAATGGAATCTCTGAAGAATATCAGTCAACTGTGTTCTCTACAACGAAGGTTGCAATCAATAAGAAGGTTTGTATCTCAGTTAGCCGATCGATGTCATCCATTTACTCACTTGTTACACAAAAATGTTCCATTCAGATGGGATGACAAATGTGAGGAAGCTTTCACACAAATCAAATAATACCTAGTAAATCCATCAGTATTAGCATCACCGATTAAAGGAAAACCATTATTTCTATACATCATGGCTACATGTGTATCATTAGGACCTCTCCTGGCACAACATGACATTGAAGGGAAAGATAGAGCAATATACTATATTAGCAGAACCTTGGTTGGCTATGAGTTAAACTATACAACAATGGAGAAAACATTTTTGGCAATAGTATTCGCAACCCAAAAGTTGCAACATTATACTCTCACACACTCTGTTAAGCTAATTGCAAAGATCGACCCTTTAAAGTATCTTCTTAGCAAGGCAACGCTGACAGGACAACTAGGTAAATGGTTCATGGTGTTGAGTGAGTTTGACATTGAGTATATTGATCAAAAAGCCATAAAAGGACAAATGATTGCAGATCAACTAGCTAAAGTGCCCTTGCATGATGATGCACCCTTACATATTGAGTTTCCTGATGCAGATGTTCTCACTATCAACATGAAGGATTGGGAGTTGTTCTTTGATGGCTCCTACAAATAGCACGGATCGGGTGCAGGAATTTTATTCATAACACCTCAGGGTCACACTATTCCTAAATCATACAGGTTGTGCTTACAATGTACAAACAATATTACAGAATATGAGGTGTTAATCATCAGGATCAAGATGGCTATTGAATGGAACATCAAAGAGTTACATGTTTATGGAGATTCATAGCTAGTTATCAACCAAATAAATGATGCATACCAAACCAAGGATGATAAATTGATGCCCTAAAAGAAACTGATTGAAGATTTCAAGAAATACTTTACTGAAATCACATTCGTTTAGATTCCAAGGAATGAGAATAAAGAAGCAGCTACTATGGCAACAACAGAATCTCTTATACAAACTCAAGAGAATCAAAAGCGTTATGAATTCCTGGTGGAAGAAATCTTTTATCCTACCCCTGATTCCCATAATGTCCAAATCGTCTACAATATATCTGGAACTGATGCCTCACTATATAGCCAAACCTATCTGTACTTAAAAGACAATATCCTTCCCCCAAACCTATCTCTAAATCAAAAGAGAAACTTTATCCATCAATCAACCCGTTATACCACTATTGTCGATATCCTTTATAGACGAGGTCTATCCTAAGGTGTCTCAAACGTGAAGAATCTAAAAAAGATCTAAAAGAATTCCATGAAGGTATTTGTGGCACACATTCAAGTGGTCTTACATTGGCTAAGAAACTCATTTGATTGGGGTATTATTGGCCTACTATGGAAAGAGATTCCTTCACATATATTAAAAAGTGCAAACAATGTCAGATTCATGGCAATCTTATCCATGCACCAGCACAAGAAATATATCCTTTGGCAAGATCATGGTCATTTTATCAATGGGGACTGGACCTAGTGGGAAATATTAATCCTTCATCCTCAAATGGACACAAGTTCATTTTGAATGCAACTGAATACTTTACTAAATAGATTGAAGTGGTGCCTTTAACAACAGTCACAGGAAAACAAATTGCATCTTTCATCCTTAATTACATCATCTGTCGTTATGGCATTCCCATCTCTATTATCACTGATAATGGAAGGTCGTTTAAAAATCAAGATGTGCAAAAACTATGTGAGCAATTCCAAATCCAACACAGGTTCTCAACATCATACTATCCTCAATTGAATGGACAGGCTCAGGCATCCAACAAAACAATCCTCAAAATATTGAAGAAAACAGTTAATGAAGCTGGTAGGGACTGGCACGTTCAGTTGAATCCTACTCTATGGGCTTATCGTACTACAATCCATACACCAACTGGAGCAACTCCATATTGCCTTGTGTATGGATCAAAAGAAATTCTACCAATTGAAGTAGAGATACCTTCTCTATGTGTGTCATTGAAGGGACTCGTTCCAAATGAGGAACGAAGAGTAACAAGGTTGCAAGAACTAGAATTGTTACAAGAACGTCACCAGAATGCTTCAGATCACTTAAAAGCATATCAGCAAAGAATGGCAAGAATCTACAATCATAAGGTTAAGCCTCGAGTATTTCAGTTGGGAATCTTATTCTCAGGGAAAATCCTTGCAACCGGCAAGATAGAGAGAAAAAGGGAAAGTTTGAACCAAACCGGTTGGGTCCTTTTATTATAGTAGCTGCATATGGATCTGGAGCTTACAGGTTGCCTACACCGAAGGGTGAATGGTTAGAAGAACCAATAAATACCATGCACCTAAAAAATTTCTATGTTTGAAGTAGCAAAAAATCCAAAAAAGTGAAATAGCAGAGAAAAACCATTAAAAACAGAAAAGAGGAAAATACAAAAACAGCGAAAACAGTGAAAAAAATTAAATGTGAGGAAAAATGCAATACCAGCATATGGTGAAAACCCATCCATTGGCATTATCTATCAGTTGACTCTTCTATCTATGAGTTTGCATTTCTTTCCGCATCCATCCATCGCATACGTACATATTCATAATAAGGCCTTTTGTAAATAATCAGGCATAGTCGTCTCGCCATGTTTTGATCATTGTTGTGTATCTGTAATAAAGTTTGTTTCTAGCTGGGGGCAAAATCTTGAACTTAGCTGGGGGCAACATTGAAAACATAGAAAAGTAAAAACATCGAAAAACTTAGAAAAACCAAAAACAATTTGGATTTTGAAAACAGACAACAAGCAGTAAGACAAACAAAGCAAAACAAAATTAGGACATAGACAAAATCGAATCATGAAACTCAGAATTCAGAGATTCAACAAGCAAGTAGTAGCACATATCAACAATCATTAATCGAGATGATTATATCTATTTTGACCAAGAGAACATACATGTGACATGCATGATTCAATGTTTCTATCTTGATTTTTGTTGATCATGTTCCCTATGTAACTCGATGATGTCTGAGACTAGAGGAGATATGATGGGGCATGGTTATTTTTTTATCTGTTGTTTGTGGTTTATCTCTTAGTAATGTATGTACTTGTCTAAGGACGTGATCGGCAAAAGATCATTGAGGATGTATCGAGTCATACATGGAAGGGGATAATCCTTGTCTGTTGATGCAAGAAGTACTCAAGTCATCTTGGTTCATTATACCTAGATGCTTGTATTAACTTGCTAAATCAAAATCCATGTAAGAAATACTCAGATCATCTTGGTGTAATTATACCTAGGTGCTTGTATTTTCTTACAACATTTTTTAAAAAAGCTTAATGATAAAATCAAGCACTGTTCCAAAATGCGGAAAAGATGACAATATCATTTAGGTAGGTCTTTGCATTTGCATTTGCATTTTTAAGCGTTCATTATCATTTGCATAATAAGCATCCATATCATTCATGATCAATGGTTAACAAATAATGATTGAGTATACTTGGACGGACAAAAACATTTGCATTAGTTGCATTCATTTCATTGGGTTCATTTCATTATCATAGTATTTACATTCATTCATTATAAGAATTTCATTAATCATTTATGCTTATTTATCATTGATTTAGTTCATTAATTCATTATCACATTCATTAGGCACATTTGCATTTACAGATAGTATTACATTATAACCATTGCATAAGCATCATTTAATCTATCATCATTTCATATCATTTTACGTCATCGTATACATATACATCCATAGAAATAGACATCACGAGTATCATCAACATTATAAGTATTTCATTGTAAGTATCATCATAAGAATATAATAGACATTAAATCATCATATTAGTTATGCATCATAGAATCATCAACACATCACATATAAAAGTATGACATCATAATCAAAGAATCATTCATATAATTAATGCATGTAGGTCATATCATCCATATAATCAATGCATGTAGAGAATAAATCATCATCATATAAATCGTGTATAATCATCATCGTTCATGAATATCAAAGTAAACATCATAGAGTAGCATCATATAGGGTCCATCAATGTCTGCATATCATCATAAATCATAAAATGTCCAAGTATACAATGATATAAAAAAAAATCATCAATAGTGTACAAAGTCCCATGATATAACATCAAAGAATATCAAGTCTAAAATCATGTGGCACTGCCACTAGAATTTGTATGTCTCTAAGATGGTTGTGCACCACCAGATGGTCTTGTCCCTGGATCAAGGTCCCTGCGAGGTGGTCTCATGACACCACCACTATTTGTCTAACCCTGTCGGCCTAATCGCTATGTGGTGGACACATAGTCGCCTGCTCTCTAACTGGGAGGAACCACACTCTCATATAATTTGCGCCAGTGGGTGATCTCCTTCCCAACACCTACCATCTCCCTCATTATGTCTGCAGTAAGTCCCCGAGTGCCAACCTGTTGTATGTGCTTGAGCATGCTCTCTGCCTACCCATATCTCTCGATAGCAATGTCTCTCTCTAAGGTGAGAGCTTGGATCTGTGTTGTGAGTAGTGCAACCTATGCTCTCAAATCACCTATATCATCATGTGCCTCTAGCACATCCTGCTGCATCGGCTCATCCTCACCTCCCACCTGTCTCTATGTTGTGTCTCCACCTGTTGGGGCATCCACCTATGCTACCCTGGTAATCCTGCACCTAATCAACGGCACATCATCCTCAGAGTCCTCATCAAAACCACCATGAGCTACTAGCACACCTGGATCATGACCAACCTACCCAAAATCAAGAGGTGTACCTCTCCCCTATCTCCCCCCTCGACCTCTATCTGAACCACTCCCTCAACCCCTATCTTCTCCTCATCCATCTCTCCCGCCACCTCTGCCTGAACCAGGTAATAATGGTCCTCTATCCAATCCACCTCACCCTCCGCCCCTACCCGCATCCCTGCCTCTAATGGGTAGTGGAAGACCTCTCCCTCTAAGCCCAAATGGTCCACCTTATACTTGAGCCTGACCACCTCTCCTCCCTCCTCCTCTCCCTCTTCGACCGTCATCCCCCTTCATCTCCATCTCCACCTCGACCACCCCATCTCTATCTCCTCCTTCGTCGAGGATCATCATCATCATTGTCCTCATCTCCTGAGCTAGGTGGTGGATCTGCAGGATCTGTAATGCGGGGGAATGGATGAGCCGCTAGATATCGTGCATACTCCTCAATGGTCCCGACATCCAAAACATGTGGTCATAAATCAAAGGAACAAGTGGCATGGCTATAAACTCTGCATATGTTGCATCAAAAGAAAGAGAAGGACTCCAATCTCGCCTATCCTTGTATGTTCGTGCATACAAGGTGACACCCTGTGGCATACCCTGTGGCCTGCCAAACTGTCTAAGAACTCTCTGAATGAGTTGTCTCTTAATAACAAATGGATTACGACTAATCAAATATCTACTCAGCATGATCACTGGTAGTGATCTCGCATCATCCATCCATGGCTCACAATCTATGTAGGGCCTCCAAACAACTGAGTCCATGGAATCCAGAACCCATCTCCAGTACTCAAGCTTACCCAGCTTGTGTTGGGTAAGCATACCACGATACAGATAAATGTAAGGTTGTCCATCTCCTCGCACATGATCATGAACAGGTTGTGTGATCGCTATGTGCTCCCAGCACCAAATCTGTAGAAGAGTGACACCTGAAGACAAACTGGTTGCACCATCGTATACAACCTTATGAAGATCATGATATAAATGAGGGGGTTATACAAACACCCCATGCGTATCTCGTGTGATTTTGCATCATGCTCAAAAGAATCTAGCCCCAACCAACAAATAAGCCACATGATCTCCTATCTGTGCAAATGAATCCTCCAACTAATCCAGCCAGTATGGAAGGTAGAGTATCATAATACATCAACATGTCCTCCCATCTAATCTCAGGACCATCAATAGAGTCATCACCAAAAATAGACTGCAACGATGTTGTCCCACCCATCTCATGATGGTCATATTGAACAAGCTCTCCAACAATCGGGATGTGCAATATCCTATACACATTCTTATAGTGTAACATTGATCTCTCCAGTAGGAAGATGAAAGGATTTGTGGTCGCTATGCCACCTCTCTGCAAGTGCTGTCAGCAATCCCCTGTTTATCCTGATATCAGGCATATACAGGAGATCTCTCAAACCACAGGCATCAATATGTCTCAAGGCAGCTGCATCTAACTCAGGAACTAAATGTCACATCAAGGGAAATCGCTCATGACACTGGAGCACATCATAAACCTCCTGTTTATGCAAACAATTTTGGCTAAGTCAATTATGATTTTATCTATCTTATCTATCTATCAAACAATCTATCTTATCAATCCAAAATTAGCACTCAGTTGCCTAACCTATTAGCTCTTCAGTACAGACTACATCGATCTCTTTGAGCTTTTATCCAATCTAAAAACCATTAATCTTGGTCATCAATCCATCAATCGCATCTCAATCATCTCAAAATCATCTATCTTTATCAACATCATCAAATCATCAAGAACAATTGACTTATGACACATTTTTTGTAAGAAAAAAAAGCAAAAGCACCAAATAAAG